>NW_027516909.1:5172757-5478808 GCF_048772815.1 Callospermophilus lateralis
GGCAAGTCCAACTATACACCATGTCCCTTCTGAAATGCTTGTATTTCTATTCTGTTTGGGATATTTTTCTCCATTATATTAGTATTAGTAGTCAGAGTCTAGTAGGGTATATGAATGTTTCTGAGAATAATCTTAAGAAAAGATGATTATAAATACACATTCATGAATATGAAAAATTTAGGAAGTGCAAAATAAGACAAAAATATTCCATTTTTTCAAAAATTTGGAGAGTATATCTATATCTATCTATATCTATATCTATATCTATATCTATACACACACACACACACACACACACACAACACTCACAGACATTAAAAAGTACCAATATAAATGCCAATAGAAATTCATCAGTAAATATATATCATCCACAGATGCAAAAATATTTATTTTACTGAACATAAGTTTATGTATAATGTTGTTCTACTAGGACACTCTCCTATAGGTTGAATTTTCATTTAAAACAGTTTTAGGAGGAGTGAACTCTTCTCACAATTTGTATCTGCCAAGACAGCCACCTCACAAAAATGTACGTGTGATACCTGGTAGGATTCTATATATGCATATAAATATACATGTGTGAATAGGCTACAGAAAAGGGAAATAAGAATTCACGTATTTGTTAAGTTTAAAAACAAGTGGAGAATATTTCCATTAAAATTTGACTAGATTTATAACACCTACCTTATATAATGCAAATGTCAAGTCCAACTATACAACATGTCTCCTCTGAAGTGCTTGTATTTCTATTGTGTGGGGTAAATTTTTCCCATTATAATAGGATGAATAGTCTGAGTCTACTAGGTATGGTTAGTTTCAGGGATTCAGTATTTGAATGGAAAATTGGAAAATCCAATGTGTATGTAAATATATGCTGCACAAATATCCTCCCGCTCTCATCCAGAACAATGCCTTGATATTACCTTCACCCCAAGTAACACGCAATTAGAGGAGAAGAGTTACAAAATCAGTGAATACATATGTGGAATGGAAAATGCTCAGGAGTTCACAACCTTTGAGGTGGTAGAGGAGTTTCCAAAACTAAGGGACAGGGTAAACACTCCACAAACATGGAGCTCTGCTGGCCTAAAAACTTTTTGAGAAACTGCGTCTGAGCTTCCGCAATTGAAATATATGTTGTTTTCAGATGATTTGGCTTCCTTTGTAGTGAGACCATTAAAGCTGGGTCTGCATCTATGTGACCTGGAGGACATGGTTTCTTATTTTCCAATGAACAAGATGAAGCAGTGCTGAATCCTCTCTTTGTAGGTAATCTGAGGCCACTGAGGACTAAGTGTCTCCCCGTGTGGACTGTGAAGCCATTAGGTCCTCCACCACTTTTTGTGGTGTTTTTCCTGCTGCACTGTGAGTTTGGTATTTGTTTCACGAAATACTAGGAGCTAAACTGAGACACAGTGCTGGAGGGAGTTGTGTCACGTGTGGTGGGTCAGGGTCTGCAAGAGAATGCACCAACTAGGCTTCTATCTCTCACAGCTTGCCCCATTGCCCCCTTGTCCATATCAACCTGATTCTTCATTTTCCTCTGAAAACTCTCCATATAACAAGATGCCTTTACATATAAGGGTCTGCTGGCTGCACCATGTCAGTTACAAGCCATTTGGAATCCAATGGTAGATCCACATGGCCCTACCACGGATGTTTTATCAAACACCTCCCCACCACTGCTCTAGACCCACTACTCAACAGGCTCCAACTTACTGGCATCTCAGTTCTACACCATTTTCATGAAACTCAGTAAATCAAGGCACTGTCTGGTATACTCATGAACAGTAACAGGACATCCCATATTTCTCCAGTGCCACCTGGTCATGGGAATTTCAAAAATTTCATGGTATTTATCTAGCCATTTCTCGAGCATGAAGTTGGAGGCACTATGGATTTCAATTCATGAAGCAAACATTAAATGGTGAGGAAGCTCATTTCAATGAATTCTCTGGAGAACTCTCACAGGCAAGGCTTCCCAAAGAGTGGACAAAAGGTCACATTAGGCCAGGCCCATTGAGGTCTACAATGTGAGGTCCATGTGTGTTTTGACTCTCAAGTATGGCTGCCATTTCTTTAAGAATAAAATCATGTGATTTCCTTGCTGAGTTTCCCAGGCCTCTGTGGAAATCCATCCGGGGCCTAGGTCTCAGTTTCCAAGAGCGACTTTCATGCGTGGCCTCTTAAAATCCCAACAAAATTCATGGCAATGTTTCTCTGAGTTCAGTTCCAAAACCCAGTCTCTAAGGGTTATCACACCACAGTTCAAGCCTACGTGTACCCAGTCATTTTTTCCAATGCAACACAAATGACCAAAATTAAAACCAAAACAATCACACATGGCCCTCATCTTATTCCATATAGTCAATCATCTTAACCTCTGGCTGGATGTTTCCATGAAGGGGCCCAGCCAAAGACACTGTCCAAAATCAGCTCGTTTGCCCCTCATTTGCCTAACGTCAGGGTAGCCTGGACACAGTTTCTGTGAACCAGGAGTGAACAAATAAGCCTGCCGTTAGTACTTCTGTGTTCCTCCAATTTGAGGCCTAATGATTTTAGATATCGATTCTTTAGGTGATTTAGAGTCATGCAAAAACACAAGCACCTCTACAGGGCTTTGAAGAACTCATTTGACACAAAAAATCCCTATTCTCATTTGATGGAGTGCAGGAACCTAACAGAGGAAGGCAAGAGACTTCATCCACAATGAATGATATTTTTTGCCATTTTGGTTTTGGAAGCTCACATGGGATCATTCTTAAGATCCATCAGGTGCTGAGAATCTAAGTCACAGCCACACACAGGTCCAAGAGACTGATAAAGACACATACCTTTCGAAAGCAATTAAGCAAGAGCCACAGGTGAGGCCCATTCATTTCCATTTGAAAACTGTTTTCTTCAGGCTTCACAAAGGGGTGGCCTGAGCAAAGACCTTCCTGACATTCAGTGCAACACAACAATAAGTAAGCAAAAGGCCCAAAGCACGGTTTCTGCAATGAGACTATCCTGGTCACACTGATATCTGAGTTTTCTGAGATGCTCGCCATTCTCTTCAGCTTTCCAGTACGAGGCCATGTCACAGAGCTTGGAGGTGGTACATATTTAGGACACAAATCCATGAGCCTATTCTGGAGAGTGGCCAGAATTCAGGAAGAAAACAACAACTTAGAATGATAGCAGGTGTTGCACATCGATAAGACAAGCTGCAGTCCATTCATATATTGGGCAGGATGAATTATGGGAAGATTTATACTAGACAGGACACATCCATTAATGCATTCTCTTTTCTAATGTCTACAACAACGGACACAGTGGGATACACAGAAACAGAAACACTCGCCGTGTCAAATGACTTACTAGAAACTGTCCAGTCCAAACCAAACAAACCGCCTTTCCTATCTATTCTCAGAACATGAGACAAAACAACAAACCCACACCCACTCCCACAAAGGCACCTCCTTCCCCCAAGTAGGTCTGTGACTATCCAGAGTGTCCTCTGACCGGTGGGCCTTACAATGTTCCCCCGAAATGGCCTGTCTTCTCTCAGATTGTGTTTCCTTGACCAACTCTGTGAAGATGTCAGGAAAAAGTGGTTAGCCACTACCTGTTTTCTGAGAAATGGTCCACCTTCAGAGCTCTCCTGACATTTGGCCATTCTCACATCATTAGGTACCAAGAAAACTGACTCTGTCCTTGGGAAATCCAAACAAGTGAGCCCACTGGGACTGGGACTGGGACTGCATCTGGGTGCCTGGCTTCTTGGATACCAAGTTCAGAGAGTTCCATCACCAAGGAAATGAGGTATGTCACATTCTTTGGAACTGAATGAGGTCACTGCCTTGGCAACCACTTTGTCCTAACAGTTGCTTCCAAGGGTAACATAAGATGGAGGTTGCCCCTACTTCCTGTGACACTTTCTTAAGGTAGAATGTATATCAACCATTGGCACCCGGGAACAACTTTCCAGTCAGGCCTGGTTTGGTCCCTCTTCTCTACAATAAAAAGAGAGATGCAGATTCAGAAACATCCCTTCATTCTAACCAGGTTGTTTGCCTTGGAAGATGACTTTTGCTCTCTCAGTTGCTTCATACCTGCGTACAACTTCTCCAGGTATCATTTTTGCATGGACATTTGAGGTTCTCATTAGGTGGAAGGTCCCCAACTTTCCTGTATTGTAAGAACCACTCTGTCCCTGCTCTTCTGTAAAATGATTGAGGGAACAGTGTATACTTGGGGTAAAAAACAGTTTTGATTTGGGTTACGAACGATTCTGTGCGATGAATAATGGTATTGGTAACCTGCAATATTTACAAGAATATAGAGGTGATATATAAGTATGAAAAGAGAAATCTAGGTATGATTTGAAGCCCAGAAGGGTTTTGCCCTTGATTGGGATACTTAGCTTTGAATTATGTTCTGCAAAGATGTCTCAGATAATTCGATATACAATGGCATAGGACCTTGTACAATGGATGATTGAATTTAGAAGAGAACATCCAGTCAAAAAGGGATATTCAGTAGGATTAGGAAGATAGTTGGTAGGTTTAGGAAGAAGAGTGAGTATAGGATTTGGACCAAAAGTTCTTTAGCAATACACTTTTGGTTATAGAGTGAATGTAAATGTCAGCTCATATGAAGAGTCAGTCACTATGTTGAAGTGGGGAAAATATGTAGAAAAGCAGATATCAATAGAATCATTACGAAATCAGGCAAATTATAAAGTGAGTGATAGAATTGGACATTTTCAACAGGGTTGGGTTTGAATGTATAAATTAGGAAAAAACAAAAATGTAGTCACCAATAGGATTGACAATTGACAGCATTAGGCAACTTGGACACGGATGTTTTAGAAATCCATGTTCACCTTCCATTTAGGTTTTGGTACAATCATAAGTGTGAACTTTCCATTTTTGTCCAGAATATTACTGTGATAATGAGGTGACATGAGTATTTCTTTCACCATTTCTGGGAGCAATATATTGAAGATGTAAAATAAGAATCGGGGTACAAAGTGGTGTACCCTGTTTCTATGAACATAGAGAAAAAGCATGAATAGACCATACTGTGAATAAATAAAAAAACTTTTTTGAACTTTAAATAATGAATTGAACTGATATCTGAAAAATTAAAGGAAATCGTATATTGATATACAATCATTCATTCCAACCAGTGATATATCTAATGGAAATATTAGTGTTTTGGTTTATCATGACGAGTGTGTGAGTTTTGCTTAAAAATGATTATGGAAATTCAAAATAATGTGTATGGAAAGAAGTCTCATGAAAAGACCAGTCAAGAAACCCTGAGAATACATGTGTTCTGAAGCAAGAAGTGATTAAAGTTGAAACAAATGCCTATTAATTTGTGAACTTGTGGATGAAATGTATATCCTATGATGTGCAAAAACTGAAGAAACAATAATGTACCAGTGTCGAATACAAATGAATGACAAATTACATATCATGTCCCATAGGAGTCTACTTGCATTGATATTAGGCTGGGTCAGTTACTGTAGAATAATTAGGATTTGTATGCACCATTCACTGAAGTTAGTTTTCAGTACTAGGAAACAAATATGTATTTCAGGTGGATGAATATTTCTGATTATAATCTTGTGAAAAGTGGATTATAAATCCACATACATGAACATGAATGAATTTAGAGAGTGTATATTAGACATATATATTTCATATTTTGAAAAATTTGGAGAGTATATCTATATCTATATCTACACACACACACACACACACACACACACACAACACTCACAGACATTAAAAAGTGCCAATATAAATGCGAATCGAAATTCATCAGTAAATATATGTCATCCACAGATGCAAACATATTTATTTTACTGAACATGAGTTTATGTATTATGTTGTTCTACTCGGACGCTCTCCAATAGGTTGAATTTTCATTTCCAACAGCATTTAGGAGGATTGAACTCTTCTCACAATTTGTATCTGCCAAGACAGCCACCTCACAAAAATGTACGTGTGATACCTGGTAGGATTCTATATATGCATATAAATACACTTGTGTGAATAGGCTACAGAAAAGGGAAACAAGCATTCACATATTTGTTAAGTTTAAAAACACATGGAGAATATTTCCATTAAAATTTGACTAGATTTATATCTCCTAACTAATATAATGCAAATGTCACGTCCAACTATACAACATGTCTCCTCTGAAGTGCTTGTATTTCTATTGTGTTGGGTTAATTTTCCAGATTATATTAGGATGAATAGTCTGAGTCTACTCGGTATGGGTTAGTGTCAGGGATTCAGTACTTCGAATGGAAAATTGGAAAATGAATCCAATGTGCATGTAAATATATGCTGCACAAATATCCTCCCGCTCTCATCCAGAAGAATGCCTTGACATTACCTTCACCCCAAGTAAGACACAATTAGAGGAGAAGAGTTACAAAATCAGTGAATACATATCTGGAATGGAAAATGCTCAGGAGTTCACAACCTTGGAGGTGGTAGAGGAGTTTCCAAAACTAAGGAACAGGGTAAACACTCCACAAACATGGAGCTCTCCTGGCCTAAAAACTTTTTGAGAAACTGCCTCTGAGCTTCCGCACTTGAAATATATGTTGTTTTCAGGAGATTTGGCTTCCTCTGTAGTGAGACCATCAAAGCTGGGTCTGCATCTATGTGACCTGGAGGACATGGTTTCTTATTTTCCAATGAACAAGATGAAGCAGTGCTGAATTCTCTCTTTGTAGGTAAACTGAGGCCACTGGGGACTAAGTGTCTTCCCGTGTGGACTGTGAAGCCATTTGGTCCTCCTCCACTTTTTGTGGTGTTTTTGCTGCTGCACTGTGAGTTTGGTATTTGTTTCACGAAATACTAGGAGCTAACCTGGGACACAGTGCTGGAGGGAGTTCTGTCACGTGTGGTGGGTCAGGGTCTGCAAGAGAATGCACCAACTAGGCTCCTATCTCTCACAGCTTGCCCCATTGCCCCCTTGTCCATATCAACCTGATTCTTCATTTTCCTCTGAAAACTCTCCATATAACAAGATGCTTTTACATATAAGGGTCTGCTGGCTGCACCACGTCAGTTACAAGCCATTTGGAATCCAATGGTAGATCCACATGGCCCTACCACGGATGTTTTATCAAACACCTCCCCACCACTGCTCTAGACCCACTACTCAGCAGGCTCCAACTTACTGGCATCTCTGTTCTACACCATTTTCATGAAACTCAGTAAATCAAGGCACTGTGTGGTATACTCATAATCAGCAACAGGACATCCAATGTTTCTCCAGTGCCACCTGGTCATTGGAATTTCAAAAATTTCATGGTATTTATCTAGCCATTTTTCAAGCATGAAGTTGGAGGCAATGGGGGTTTCCATTCATTCAGCAAACATTAAATGGTGAGGAAGCTCATTTCAATGAATTCTCTGGAGAACTCTCACAGGCAAGGCTTCCCAAAGAGTGGAAAAAGGTCACATTAGGCCAGGACCATTGAGGTCTACAATGTGAGGTCCATGTGTGTTTTGACTCTCAACTATGGCTGCCATTTCTTTAAGAATAAAATCATGTGATATCTTTGCTGAAATTCCCAGGCCTCTGTGGAAATGCACCCGGGGCCTAGGTCTCAGTTTCCAAGAGCGACTTTCATGCGTGGCCTCTTAAAATCTCAACAAAATTCATGGCAATGCTTCTCTGAGTTCAGTTCCAAAACCCAGTGTCTAAGGGGAATCACACCAGATTTCAAGCCCACGTACACCCAGTCATTTTTTCCAATGCAACACAAATGACCAAAATTAAAACCAAAACACTCCCACATGGCCCTCATCTTATTCCATATAGTCAATCATCTTAACCTCTGGCTGGAGGTTTCCATTAGGGGCGCAGCCCAAGACAGTGTCCAAAATCAGCTCGTTTGCCCCTCATTTGCCTAAAGTCAGGGTAGCCTGGAAACCGTTTCTGTGAATGAGGAGTGAACAAATAAGCCTGCCGTTAATACTTCTGTGTTTCTCCAATTTGAGGTCTACTGAATTTAGGTATCGATTCTTTAGGTGATTTCGAGTCATGCGAAAACACAAGCACCTCTGCAGGGCTTTGAAGAACTCATTTGACCCAAAAAATCCCTATTCTCATTTGATGGAGTGCAGGAACCTAACAGAGGAAAGCAAGAGACTTCATTCACAATGAATGATATTTTTTGCCATTTTGGGTTTGGAAGCTCACATGGGATCATTCTTAAGATCCATCAGGTGCTGAGAATCTAAGTCACAGCCACACACAGGTCCAAGAGTCTGATAAAGACACATCCCTTTCCAAAGCAATTAAGGAAAGAGCCACAGGGGTGGCCCATTCATTTCCATTTGAAAACTGTTTTCTTCAGGCTTCACAAAGGGGTGGCCTGAGGGAAAGACCTTCCTGACATTCAGTGCAACACAACAATAAGTAAGCATAAGGCCCAAAGCAGGTTTTCTGCACTGAGACTTTCCTGGTCACACTGATATCTGAGTTTTCTGAGATGCTCGCCATTCTCTTCAGCTATCCAGTACGTGGCCATGTCACAGAGCTTGGAGGTGGTACCATTTTGGACACAAATCCATGAGCCTATTCTGGAGAGTGGCCAGAATTCGGGAAGAAAACAACAACTTAGAAAGATAGCAGATGTTGCACATCGATAAGACAAGCTGCAGTCCATTTATATATTGGCAGGATGAATTATGGGAAGATTTATACTAGACAGGACACATCCATTAATGCATTCTCTTTTCTAATGTCTACAACAATGGACACAGTGGAATACACAGAAACAGAAACACTCGCCGTGTCAAATGACTTACTAGAAACTGTCCATTCCAAACCAAACAAACCGCCTTTCCTATCTATTCTCAGAACATGAGACAAAACAACAAACCCACACCCACTCCCACAAAGGCACCTCCTTACCCCAAGTAGGTCTTTGACTATCCGGAGTGTCCTCTGACTGGTGGGCCATACTATGTTCCCCCAAAATGGACTGTCTTCTCTCAGATCTTGTTTCATTGACCAACTCTGTGAAGATGTCAGGAAAAAGTGGTTAGACACTACCTGTTTTCTCAGGAAAGATCCATCTTCACAGCTCTCCTGGCATTTGGCCATCCTCACATCATTAGGTACCAAGAAAACTGACTGTCCTTGGTAAATCCAAACAAGTGAGCCCACTGGGACTGGGACTTGGACTGCCTCTGGGTGCCTGGCTTCTTGGATACCAAGTTCAGAGAGTTCCATCACCAAGGAAATGAGGTATGTCACATTCTTTAGAACTGAATGAGGTCCCTGCCTTGGCACCCACTTTGTCCAAACAGTTACTTCCAAGGGTAACAAAAGATGGAGGTTGCCCCTACTTCCTGTGACACTTTCATAAGGTAGAATGTATATCAACCATTGGCACCCGGGAACAGCTCTCCACTAATGCCTGGTTTGGTCCATCATCTCTAAAATAAGAAGAGAGAGGCAGATTCAGACACATCCCTTCATCCTGACCAGGTTCTTTTCCATGGAAGAGGACTTTTGCTCTCTCTGGTGCTTCA
The DNA here is from genome assembly GCF_048772815.1 of Callospermophilus lateralis. NCBI lineage: Eukaryota > Metazoa > Chordata > Mammalia > Rodentia > Sciuridae > Callospermophilus > Callospermophilus lateralis. Next base: position 5,182,315 of record NW_027516909.1, read on the forward strand.
TACCTGCCTACAACTTCTCCAGGTATCATTTGTGCATGGACATTTGAGGTTCTCATCATGTGGAAAGCCTTTAACTTTCCTGTATAGTAAGAACCACTCTGTCCCTGCTCTTCTGTAAATTGATTGAGGGAACAGTGTATACTTGGGGTTAAAAACAGGTTTCCTTTGGGTTAGGAATGATTCTGTGCGATGAATAATGGTATTGGAAACCTTCAATATTTGCAAGAATATAGGGGTGAAATATAAGTATGAAAACAGAAATCAAGGTATGATTTGAAGCCCAGAATAGTTTTGCCCTTGATTTGGATACTTAGCTTTGAATTATGTTCTGCAAAGTTGTCTCAGATAATTCGATATACAATGGCATAGGACCTTGTAAATTGGATGATTGAATTTAGAAGAGAACATCCAGTCAAAAAGGGATATTCAGTAGGATTAGGAAGATAGTCGGTAGGTTTAGGAAGAAGAGTGAGTATAGGATTTGGACCAAAAGTTCTTTAGCAATAGACTTTCGGTTATAGAGTGAATGTAAATGTCAACACATATGAAGAGTCAGTCAGTATGTTGAACTGGGGAAAATATGTAGAAAAGCCGATATCAATAGAAACATTACGAAATGAGGCAAAGTATAAAGTGAGTGATAGAATTAGACATTTTCAACAGGGTTGAGTTTGAATATATAAATTAGGAAAAAACAAATATGTAGTCACCAATAGAATTGACAATTGACAGCATTAGGCAACCTGGACATGGATGTTTTTAGAAATCCATGTTCACTTTCTATTTAGGCTTTGGTACAATCATAAGTGTGACCTTTCCATTTTTTGTCCAGAATATTACTGTGATAATGAGGTGACATGAGTATTTCTTTCACCATTTCTGGGAGCAATATATTGAAGATGTAAAATTACAATTGGTTGTACAAAGAGGTGTACCCTGTTTGTATGAACATAGAGAAAAAGCATGAATAGACCATACTGTGAATAAATAATATAACTTTTTTGAACTTTAAATAATGAATTGAACTGATATCTGAAAAATTAAAGGAAATCGTATATTGATATACAATCATTAATTCCAACCAGTTATTTATCTAATGGAAATATTAGTGTTTTCTTTTATCATGAAGAGTTTGTGAGTTTTGCTTCAAAATGATTATGGAAATTCAAAATAATGTGTTTGGTAAGAAGTCTCATGAAAAGACCAGTCAAGAAACCCTGACAATACATGTGTTCTGAAGCAAGAAGTGATTAAAGTTGAAACAAATGCCTATTAATTTGTGAACTTGTGGGTGAAATGTATATCCTATGATGTGCAAAAACTGAAGAAACAATAATGTACCAGTGTCGGATACAAATGAATGACAAATTACATATCATGTCCCATAGGAGTCTACTTGCATTGATGTTAGACTGGGTCAGTTACTGTAGAATAATTAGGATATGTATGCACCATTCACTGAAGTTAGTTTTCAGTACTAGGAAACAAATATGTATTTCAGGTGCATGAATATTTCTGATTATAATCTTGTGAAAAGTTGATTATAAATCCACATACATGAACATGAATGAATTTAGAGAGTGTATATTAGACACATATATTTCATATTTTGAAAAATTTGGAGAGTATATCTATATCTATATCTATATCTATACACACACACACTCACACACACACACACACACACACAACACTCACAGACATTAAAAAGTACCAATATAAATGCCAATCGAAATTCATCAGTAAATATATGTCATCCAGAAATGCAAAAATATTTATTTTACTGAATATGACTTTATGTATAACGTTGTTTGACTAGGACGGTCTCCTATATGTTGAATTTTTATTTCCAACAGCATTTAGGAGGAGTGCACTCTTCTCACAATTTGTATCTGCTAAGACAGCCACCTCACAAAATGTACATGTGATACCTGCTAGGATTCTATATATGCATATATATATATATATATATATATATATATATATATATATACATGTGTAAATAGGCTACAGAAAAGGGAAACAAGAATTCACATATTTGTTAAGTTTAAAAACACATGGAGAATATGTCCATTAAAATTTGAATACATTTATAACTCCTACCTTATATAATGCAAATGTCAAGTCCAACTATACAACATGTCTCCTCTGAAGTGCTTGTATTTCTATTGTGTTGGATTAATTTTCCCCATTATATTAGGATGAATAGTCTGAGTCTACTAGGTATGGCTTAGTGTCAGGAATTCAGCATTTCGAATGGAAAATTGGAAAATGAATCCAATGTGTATGTAAATATATGCTGCACAAATATCCTCCCGCTCTCATCCAGAAGAATGCCTTGACATTACCTTCACCCCAAGTAAGACACAATTAGAGGAGAAGAGTTACAAAATCAGTGAATACATATCTGGAATGTAAAATGCTCAGCAGTTCACAACCTTGGAGGTGGTAGAGGAGTTTGCAAAACTAAGGGACAGGGTAAACACTCCACAAATATGGAGCTCTCCTGGCCTAAAAACTTTTTGAGAAACTGCCTCTGAGCTTCCGCCCTTGAAATATATGTTGTTTTCAGGAGATTTGTCTTCCTTTGTAGTGAGACCATCAAAGCTGGGTCTGCATCTATGTGACCTGGAGGACATGGTTTCTTATTTTCCAATGAACAAGATGAAGCAGTGCTGAATCCACTCTTTGTAGGTAAACTGAGGCCACTGGGGACTAAGTTTCTCCCCGTGTGGACGGTAAAGCCATTTGGTCCTTCTCCACTTTTTGTGGTTTTTTTGCTGCTGCACTGTGAGTTTGGTATTTGTTTCACGAAATACTAGGAGCTAACCTGGGACACAGTGCTGGAGGGAGTTCTGTAACGTGTGGTGGGTCAGGGTCTGCTAGAGAATTCACCAACTAGGCTTCTATCTCTCACAGCTTGCCCCATTGCCCCCTTGTCCATATCAACCTGATTCTTCATTTTCCTCTGAAAACTCTGCATATAACAAGATGCCTTTACATATAAGGGTCTGCTGGCTGTACCACATCAGTTACAAGCCATTTGGAATCCAATGGTAGATCCACATGGCCCTACCACGGATGTTTTATCAAACACCTCCCCACCACTGCTCTAGACCCACTACTCAGCAGGCTCCAACTTACTGCCATCCTATTCTACACCATTTTCATGAAACTCCGTAAATCAAGGCACTGTCTGGTATACTCATGATCAGCAACAGGACATCCAATGTTTCTCCAGTGCCACCTGGTCATAGAAATTTCAAAAATTTCATGGTATTTATCTAGCCATTTTTCAAGCATGAAGTTTGAGGCAATGGGGGTTTCCATTCATTCAGCAAACATTAAATGGTGAGGAAGCTCATTTCAATGAAATCTCTGGAGAACTCTCACAGGCAAGGCTTTCCAAAGAGGGGTCAAAAGGTCACATTAGGCCACGCCCATTGAGGTCTACAATGTGAGGTCCATGTGTGTTTTGACTCTCAACTATGGCTGCCATGTCTTTAAGAATAAAATCATGTGATATCCTTGCTGAGATTCTCAGGCCTCTGTGGAAATCCACCCGGGGCCTAGGTCTCAGTTTCCAAGAGCGACTTTCATGCGTGGCCTCTTGAAATCCTAACAAAATTCATGGCAATGCTTCTCTGAGTTCAGTTCTAAAACCCAGTCTCTAAGGGGAATCACACCAGAGTTCAAGCCCACGTGGACCCAGTCATTTTTTCCAATGCCACACAAATGACCAAAATTAAAACCAAAACACTCCCACATGGCCCTCATCTTATTCCATATTGTCAATCATCTTAACCTCTGGCTGGAGGTTTCCATGAGGGGCGCAGCCCAAGACAGTGTCCAAAATCAGCTCGTTTTCCCCTCATTTGCCTAAAGTCAGGGTGGCCTGGACACCGTTTCTGTGAACCAGCAATGATCAAATAAGCCTGCCGTCAATTCTTCTGTGTTTCTCCAATTTGAGGCCTACTGATTTCAGGAATAGATTCTTTATGTGATTTAAAGTTATTCGAAAACCCAAACACCTCTGCAGAGATTTGAAGAACTCATTTGACCCAAAGAATCCCTATTCTCACTAGATGGAGTTCAGGAACCTAACAGAGGAAGGCAAGAGACTTCATCCACAATGAATGATTTTTTGCCCTTATGGTTTTGGATGCACGCATGGGATCATTCTTTAGATTCATCAGGTGTTGAGAATCTAAGTCACAGCCACACACATGGCCAAGAGGCTGATTCAGACACATCCATTCTCAAAGCAATGAATCCAGAAGCCACAGGTGATGCCCATTCATTTGTATTTGAAAACTGTTTTCTTCAGGTTTCACAAAGGGGTGACCTGAGGCAAAGACCTTCCTGACATTCAGTGCAACACAACAATTAGTAAGCAAATTGCCCAAAGCATGGTTTCTGCACTGAGACTTTCCTGATCACACTGATATCTGAGTTTTCTGAAATGCTCGCCATTTTCTTCAGCTATCCATTACATGGACATGTCACAGAGCTTGGAGGTGGTACATATTTTGGACACAAAACCATGAGCCTATTCTGGAGAGTGGCCAGAATTCAGGAAGAAAACAGCAACTTAGAAAGGTAGTAGGTGTTGCACATCGATAAGACAAGCTGCAGTCCATTCATATATTGGGCAGGATGAATTATGGGAAGACTTATACTAGACAGGACACATCCATTAATGCATTCTCTTTTTAATGTCTACAACAACGGACACATTGGGATACACCGAAACAGAAACACTCGCCTTGTCAAACAACTTACTAGAAACTGTCCACTACAAACCAAACAAACCGCCTTTCCTACCTATTCTCAGAACATGAGACAAAACAACAAACCCACACCCACTCCCACAAAGGCACCTCCTTACCCCAAGTAGGTCTGTGACTATCCGGAGTTTTCTCTGACTGCGGGCCATACTATGTTCCCCCTAAATGGCCTGTCTTCTCTCAGATCTTGTTTCCTTGTTCAACTCTGTGTAGTTGTCAGGAAAAAGTGGTTAGCCACTACCTGCTTTCTCAGGAAAGGTCCCTCTTTAGAGTTCTCCTGGCATTAGGCCATTCTCACATCAGTAGGTACCAAGAAAACTGACTCTGTCCTTGGTAAATCCAAACAAGTGAGCCCACTGGGACTGGGACTGGGACTGCCTCTGGGTGCCTGGCTTCTTGGATACAAATTTCAGAGAGTTCCATCACCAAGGAAATGAGGTATGTCACATTCTTTGGAACTGAATGAGGTCACTGACTTGGCAACCACTTTGTCCTAACTGTTGCTTCCAAGGGTCCCATGAGATGGAGGCTTCCCCTACTTCCTGTGACACTTTCACAAGGTAGAATGGTATATCAACCATAGGCACCCAGGAACAGCTCTCCACACAGGCCTGGTTTGGTCCATCTTCTCTACAATAAAAAGAGAGAGGCTGATTCAGACACATCCCTTCATCCTGACCAGGTTATTTGCCATGGAAGATGACTTTTGCTCACTCAGGTCCTTCATACCTGCCTACAACTTCTCCAGGTATCATTTCTGCATGGACCTTTGAGGTTCTCAGCAGGTGGAAGATCCCATAATTTCCTGTATTGTAAGAACCACTCTGTCCCTGCTTTTCTGTAAAATGAGATTGAGGGAACAGTGTGCGCTTAGGGTTAATAACAGGTTTGATTTGGGTTATGAATCATTCTGTGTGATGAATAATGGTATTGGGAACCTGAGATATTTACAAGAATATAGATGTGAAATAAAAGTATGAAAACAAAAATCTAGGTATGATTTGAAGCCCAGAAGTGTTTTCCCCTTGATTGGGATACTTAGCTTTGAATTATGTTCTACAAAGATGTCTCAGATAATTCGATATACAAGGGAGTAGCACCTTTTACCTATGATGATTGAATTTAGAAGAGAACATCCAGGCAAAAAGTGATAATCGTTAGGATTAGGAAGATAGTCGATAGCTTTAGGAAGAAGAGTGAGTATAGGATTTGGACCAAAAGTTCTTTACCAGTAGGGTTTCGGTTATGGAGTGAATGTAGATGTCAGTACATATGAAGAGTCAGTCACTATGATGAACTGGGGAAAATATGTAGAAAAGCAGATATCAATAGAATCATTACAAAATCAGGCAAAGTATAAAGTGAGTGATAGAATTAGTCATTTTCAACAGGGTTGAGTTTGAATATATAAATTAGATAGAAACAAATATGTAGTCACCAACAGGATTGACAATTGATAGCATTAGGCAACCTGGACATGGATGTTTTTAGTAATCTATGTTCACTTTCCATTTAGGCTTTGGTACAATCATAAGAGTGACCTTTCCATTTTTTGTCCAGAATATTACTGTGATAATGAGGTGACATGAGTATTTCTTTCACCATTTCTGGGAGCAATATATTGAATATTTAAAATTAGAATTGGGGGTACAAAGAGGTGTACCCTGTGTCTATGAACATAGAGATAAAGCATGAATAGAACATAGTGTGACTAAATAATATAACTTTTTTGAACTTTAAATAATGAATTGAATTGATATCTGAAAAATTACAGGAAATCATATATTGATATACAATCATTCATTCCAACCAGTTATATATCTCATGGAAATATTAGTGTTTTGGTTTATCATGAAGAGTGTGTGAGTTTTGCTTCAAAAGTGATTATGGAAATCTAAAATAATGTGTTTGGAAAGAAGTCTCATGAAAAGACCTGTCAAGAAACCCTGACAATACTTGTGTTCTGAAGCAAGAAGTGATTAAAGTTGAAACAAATGCCTATAAATTTGTGAACTTGTGGATGAAGTGTATAACTTAAAATGTGCAAAAACTGACGAAATAATAATGTACCATTGTTGAATACATATGAACGTCAAATTACATATCATGTCCCATAGGAGTCTACTTGCATTGATGTTAGACTGGGTCAGTTTCTGTAGAATAATGAGGATTTTTATGCCCCATTCACTGAAGTTAGTTTTCAGTACTAGGAAACAATTATGTATTTCAGGTGGATGAATATTTCTGATTATAATCTTGGGAAAAGTTGATTATAAATCCACATACATGAACATGAATGAATTTAGAGGGTTTACATTAGACACATATATTTTATATTTTGAAACATCTGCAGAGTGTACAGATATATTATACACACACACACAAAAAAAAACACTCACATACATTTAATAGTAGCAATATATATGCCAATCGAAATTCATCAGTAAATATATATCATCCACAGATGCAAAAATATTTATTTTACTGAACATGAATTTATGCATAATTTTCTTCTACTAGGAAGCTCCCCTATAGGTTGAATTTTCAGTTCCAACAGCGTTTAGGAGGAGTGAACTCTTCTCACAGTTTGTATATGCCAAGTCAGCCACCTCAAAAATGTACGTGTGATACCTGGTAGGATTCTATATGTGCATATAAATATACAAGTGTGAATAGGCTAAAGAGAAAGGGAAACAAGAATTCTCGTATTTTTTAAGTTTAAAAACTCATGGAGAACTTCTTCGATTAAAAATTGACTAGATTTATAACTTTTACCTTATATAATGCAAAATGCAAGTCCAACTATACAACATGCCTCCAATGAACTGCTTGTATTTCTATAGGTTTGGCTTATTTTTCTCTATCATATTAGGATGAGTTTTCTGAGTCTAGTAGGTATGGGTTAGTGTCAGGGATTCAATATTTCAAAATGAAAATTGGAAAATGAATCCAATTTGTATGCATATATATGCTGCACAAATATCCTCCCACTCTCATCCAGAACAATGCCTTGACATTACCTTCACCCCAAGTAAGACACAATTAGAGGAGAAGAGTTAGAAAATCAGTGAACACATATCTGGAATGGAAAATGCTCAGGAGTTCACAACCTTGGAGGTTGTAGAGGAGTTTCCAAAAGCAAGGGATAGGGTAAACACTCCACAAACATGGAGCTCTGCTGGCCTAAAAGTTTTTTGAGAAACTGCCTCTGAGATAGGGCACTTGAAATATATGTTGTTTTCAGGAGATTTGGCTTTCTTTGTAGTGAGACCATCAAAGCTGGGTCTGAATCTATGAGACCTGGAAGACATTGTTTCTGATTTTTCAATGAACATGAGGCAGCAGTGCTGATATTTTTCTTTTTAAGTAAACTGTGGCCTCTGGGGTCTAAGTGTCTCCCCATTGAACTGTGAAGCAATTTGGCCCTCCTACACTTTTTGTGGGGTTTTTGCTGCTGCACTGGTAGTTTGGTATTTGCTTCATAAAATAGAAGGAGTTCAACTGGGATACAGTGCTGGAGGGAGTTCTGTCACGTGTGGTGGGTCAGGGACAGCAGAAAAATGCACCAACCAATCTTCTATCCCTCAAAGCTTGCCCCATTGCATCCTTGTCCATAGCAACCTGATTCTGAACATTGCCCTGAATCCTCTCCATATAACAAGATGCCTTTACTTATAAGGGTCTGCTGGCTGCACCATGTAAGCCACAAGCCATTTGTAAGCCAATGGAAGATCCAAATTGCTCCAACACAGAGTTTTATCACACTCCTGCCCACCACAACTCTAGGCCCACTTCTCAGGAGGCTGCAACTTACTGGGACCTCTGTTCTACACCATTTTCATAAAACCCAGTCAAGCAAGGCACTGTCAGGTACATCCATGATCAGCAGCAGGACATCAAAAGGTTCTCTAGTGCAACCTAGTCGTGGGAATTTCAAAAAATTCACGGTATTTATCTAGAAATTTTTCAAGGATGAAGTTGGAGGCACTGTGGGTTTCAATTTATTCAGGAACCATTAAATGGAGAGGAAGATTATTTCAATGAAAGCTCTGGAGAACCCTCACAGGCAAGGCTTCTCAAAGAGTGGACAAAAGGTCACATTTAGCCAGGCCCATTGAGGTCTACAATGTGAGGTCCATGTGTGTTTTGACTCTCAAATATGGCTGCCAAGTCTTTCGAATGAAATCATGTGATACCTTGGCTGAGATTCCCAGTTCTCTGTGCAAAGCCACTCTGGCGCTAGATCTCAGTTTCCAAGGGTGACTCTCATACATTGCCTCTTTAATCCCAACACAATACATGGCAATACTTTTCTGAGGTCAGATTCTGAACTCAGTCTCTAAGGGGAATCACACCAAAGTTCAAGCCCAGGTAGACCCAGTTATGTCTTTCAACTGCCACACAAATATCCACAATTAAATCCAAAACACTCCCACATGTCACTCATCTTTTCTAAATACACACTCATCATAACCTCTGGCTGGAGGTTTCCATGAGGGGTGCGGCCCAAGACAGTGTCCAAAATAACCACCCTTGCCCCTCATTTGCCTAAAATCAGGGTGGCCTGGACATCCTTCCAGTGAACCAGGAGTGATCAAATTGGTCGGCCATTAAGATGGCACTGCTTCTCCAATTTGAAGCCTACTGACTGTGGGGCTTAGAGTCTTTATGTGATTTGGAGTCATGAGAAAAATCAAGCACTTATGGGCTATCCTCTGCAGGGTTTTGAGGAACACATTTGAACCAAATGATCACTATTCTCACTTGATGAAGGTCAGGAACCTTACAGAGGAATGTGAGAGACTTCATCCAAAATGAATGCTCTTTTGTCCATTTTGGTTTTGGATGCACACATGGGATCTTTCTTTAGATCCATCAGGTGCTAAAAATCTAAGCCGCAGCCTCACACAGGGCCAAAAAGCTGATTCAGACACATCCCTTTCCAAAGCAATTAAGCAAAGAGCCAGAGGTGATGCCCTTTCATTTCTGTTTGAAAACTATTTCTTTTGGCTCTACAAAGGTGTGGCCTGAGGCAAAGATGTTCCGGACATTCAGGGCAACAGAACAATTGGTAAGCAAAAGGCCCAAAGCAGGGTTTCTCCATTAGAATTTCTGGTCACACTCATATCTGAGTTTTCTGAGATGCTCCCATTCCCTTCAGCTATCCAGTACATGGCCAAGTCTCAGAGCTTGGAGGTGGTACATATTTTGGACACAAAAAAATGAGCCTATTCTGGAAATTGGCCAGGATTCAGGAAGAAAACAGGAACTTAGCAAGATTGTAGGAGTTGCCCACCCATAAGTCAAGCCACAGTCCATTCATAAATTGGGCAAGATGAATCTTGGGAAGCTTTCTACTAGTCAGGACACATACAATGATTCATTCTCTTTTCTAATGTCTAAAACCACGGACACAGTGGGATACACAAACATAGAGACACTGGCCTTGTCAAACGACTTACCAGAAACAGTTCACTCCAAAACAAATAAACCGCCTTTCCTACCTATTCTCAGAACATGAGACAAAACCTCAAACCTACACCCACACACACAAAGGCAGCTCCTTCCCCCAAGTAGGTCTGTGACTATCAGGAGTGTCCTCTGACTGGTGGGCCATACTATGTTCTGATGAAATCGCCTGTCCTGTGTCAGATATGGTCTCATTGGCCCAATCTGTGAAGTTGTCACTAGCCAGCTGTGAGCCACTACCTGCTTTCTCAGGAAAGGCCTCTCTTCAGAGCTTTCCTGACATTTGTCCATCCTCACATCAGTAGGTACTAAGAAAGACTGACTCTGTCCTTGTTAAATCCAAACAAGTGAGACCACTGGGACTGGGAATGGGACTGGCTCTGCGTGCCTGGCTTCCCGGATCCCAAGTTCAGAGAGTTTCATCACCAAGGAAGTGAGGTGAGATTAATCTCTTCAGGAATTTAATGAGGTCACTGCCTTGACAACCACTTTGTCCTAACAGTTGCTTCCAATAGTCCTATGAGATGGAGGCAGCCCTTACTTCCTGTGACACTTTCAAAAGTTAGAATGGTATATCAACCATAGGCACCCAGGAACAGCTCTCCACACATGCCTGGTATGGTCCATCTTCTCTACATTAAGAAGAGAGAGGCTTACTCAGACAAAACCCTTCATCCTGGAAAGGTTGTTTGAGATGGAAGATAACTTTTGCTCTCTCAGGTCCTTCATAGCTGCCTAATCTTCTCCAGGGATCAAACCTGCATGGACCTTTGAGGTTCTCAGCAGGAGGCAGATCCCCTACATTCCTGTATTGTAAGACGAACTCTGTCCCTGCTCTTCTGTAAAGTTAGGTTGAGGGAAGAGTGTATGGTTAGGGTTATTAACATGTTTGATATGGATTACGAATCCTTCTGCAGGATGATTAATAGTATTGGGAACCTGCGATATTTATAAGATTATAGAGGTGAAATATAAGTATGAAAACAGAAATGTTGGTAAGATTTGAAGCCCAGAAGGGCATTAGGCCCTTGATTGGGATACTTAGCTTTTAATTACGTTCTACACAGATGTCTCAGATAAATTGATAATCAATGGCATAGGAACTTATACCTTGGATGTTTGATTTTAGAAGAGAACATCCACTCAAATTGAGATAGTCGGTGGGATTAGGAAGATAGTCGGTAGGTTTATAAAAAAAGAGTGAGTATAAAAATTGGACAAAAAGTTCTGTAGCATGAGGGTTTCGGTTATAGAGTGAATATAAATGTCAGCACATGTGAAGAGTCAGTCACAATGATTAACTGGGGAAAATATGTAGGAAGGAAAATATCAATAGAGACATTACGAAATGAGGCAATTATATAGTGAGTGATAGGATTAGACATTTTCAACAGGGTTGAGATTGAATACATAATCTTAGGAAGAAACAAATATGTAGTCACCAATAGGAATGACATTTGAAAGCATTAGGCAACCTGGACATGAATGTTTTTAGTAAGCCATGTTCACTTTCAATTTAAGATTTGGTACAATCATAAGTGTGACCTTTGCATTTTGTGCCCAGAAAATTATTGTGATCAAATATATATGTAGATCATATGATATGTGTATTTCTTCCACCATTTCTGGGAGCAATATTTGAGGACACATAAATTAGTATTGTGGGTACCAAGTGGTGTACCCTGTGTCAATGAATATAGAGATAATGCATGAATAGACCATAGTGTGAATAAATAATATAACTTTTTTCTCTTTAAATAATGGATTGAATTGATATCTTAAAATATATAGGAAATCATATATTGACATACAATCATTCACTCCAACCAGTTACATATAATGGTAACCTTAGGGTTATTGTTTATCATGAAGTGTGTGTGAGTTTTGTTTCAAAAGTGTTTATGGAAATCGAAAATAATGTGTTTGGAAAGAAGTCTCATGAAAAGACCAGTCAAGAAATATGGAGGAATCCATGTGTTCTGAAGCTGGAATTGATTGAAAGTGAAACAAATGCCTATAACTTTCCTAATTTGTGGATGAAATATATATCCTGTGATGTGCATAAACTGATGAAATAGTAATGTACCAGTGTTGAATAAAAATGAAGGTCAAAGTACACATCATGTCCCATAGGAATCTACTTGCATTGATGTTAAACTGGGTCAGTAACTGTAGAAATATTAGGATTTCATGCATTATTCACCGTAGTTAGTTTTATTTCATTTTTATTTATGGTTGTTCAAAACATTACATAGTTGTTGTTATAACATATTTCACACTTTGATTCAAGTGTGTTATAAACTCCCATTTTTACCCCATGTACAGATTACAGAATCACATCAGTTACACATCTATTGATTCACATATTGCCATACTAGTGTCTATTGAATTCTGCTGCCTTTCCTATCCTCTACTATCCCCCCTCCCCTCTCCGCCCCTCCCCTCTTCTCTCTCTACCCCCTCTACTGTAATAAATTTGTCCCGCTTGTATTATTTTTCTCTTTCTCCTCACTTTCTCTTGTATATAATTTTGTATAACCCTGAGGGTCTCCTTCCAATTCCATGCAATTTTCCTTCTCTCTCCCTTTCCTTTCCACCTCTCATCCCGCTTTAATGTTAATCATCTTGTCATGCTCTTCGTCTCTCCTCTGTTCTTAGTTACTCTCCATATATCAAAGATGACATTTGGCATTTGTTTTTTAAGGATTGGTTAGCTTCACTTAGCATAATCTGCTCTAATGCCATCCATTTCCCTCCAAATTCTAAGATTTTTTTTTATTTTTCAATGCAGAGTAATACTCCATTGTGTATAAATGCCACAGTATTTTATCCATTCTTTCATTGAAGGTTATCTAAGTTGGTTTCACAGTCTTGCTGTTGTGAATTGTTCTGCTATGAACATCGATGTAGCAGTGTCCCTGTAGCATGCTGTTTTTAGGTCTTTAGTGAATAGACTGAGTAAGGGAATAGCTGGGTCAAATGGTGGTTCCATTCCCAGCTTTCCAAGAAATTTTCATACTGCTTTCCAAATTGGCTGCACCAATTTGCAGTCCCACCAGCAATGTAGAAGTGTACCTGTTTCCCCACATCCTTGCCAGAACTTGTTGTTTGACTTCATAATGGCTGCCAATCTTACTGGAGTGAGATGGTATCTTAGGGTGGTTTCGATTTGCATTTCTCTGACTGCTGGAGATGGTGAGCATTTTTTCATGTACTTGTTGATTGATTGTAAGTCCTCATCTGATAAGTGTCTGTTGAGGTCCTCAGCCCATTTGTTGATTGGGTTATTTGTTATCTTATTGTCTAATTTTTTGAGTTTTTTGTATACTCTGGATATTAGGGCTCTATCTGAAGTGTGAGGAGTAAAGATTTCTTCCCAGGATGTAGGCTCCCTATTTACCTCTCTTATTGTTTCTTTTGCTGAGAAAAAAACTTTTTAGTTTGAGTAAGTCCCATTTGTTGATTCTAGTTATTAACTCTTGTGCTATGGGTGTCCTATTGTGGAATTTGGAGCCCGACCCCACAGTATGTACATCGTAAGCAAATTTTTCTTCTATCAGACACTGTGTCTCTGATTTGATATCAAGCTCCTTGATCCATTTTGAGTTAACTTTTGTGCATGGCAAAAGAAAGGGATTCAGTTTCAATTTGTTACATATGGATTTCCAGTTTTCCCAACACCATTTGTTGAAGATGCTATCCTTCCTCCATTGCATGCTTTTAGCCCCTTTATCAAATATAAGATAGTTGTAGTTTTGTGGATTGGTTTCTGTGTCCTCTATTCAGTACCATTGGTCCACAAGCCTGTTTTGGTACCAGTACCATGATATTGTTGTTACTATTGCTCTGTAGTATAGTTTGAAGTCTGGTATCGCTCTACCGCCTGATTCACACTTCCTGCCTAGCATTGTTTTTGCTATTCTGGGACTTTTATTTTTCCATATGTATTTCATGATTGCTTTCTTTATTTCTACAAGAAATGCCTTTGGGATTTGATTGGCATTGCATTAAACCTATAGAGAAATTTTGGTAATATCACCATTTTGATGATGTTAGTTCTGCCTTTCCATGAACAGGGTATATTTTTACATCTTCTAAGATCTTCTTATATTTCTCTCTTTAGGGTTGTGTAGTTTTCATTGTATGAGACTTTCCCCTCTTTTGTTAGGTTGATTCCCATCTTTTTTTTTTTTAGGATATTGTGAATGGAGTGGTTGTTCTCATTTCCATTTCAGAGGATTTGTCCCTGATATAGAGGAATGCCTTTGATTTATGCGTGTTGATTTTATATCCTGCCACTTTGCTGCATTCATTTATTAGCTCTATTAGTTTCTTTGTAGACCCTTTTGGGTCTGCTAGTTATAGAATCATGTCATCTGCAATAGTAATAATTTAAGTTGTTCTTTTCCTATTTTTATGCCTTTAATTTCTTCCGTCTGTCTAATTGCTCTGGCCAGTGTTTCGAGAACTGTATTGAACAGAAGTAGTGAGAGAGGGCATCCCATTCTTGTTCCAGATTTTAGAGGGAAAGCCTTCAATTTTTCTAGATTCAGAATGATGCTAGCTTGAGGATTAGCATAGATTGCTTTTACAATATTGAGGTATGATCCTGTTATTCCTAGTTTTTCTAGAGTTTTGAAGATAAAGGGATGCTGTACTTTGTCGAATGCTTTTTGTGCATCTATTGAGATGATCATATGGTTCTTATTTTTAAGTCTAATGATGTGGTGAATAACATTTATTGATTTTCGTATATTGAACAAGCCTTGCATTCCATGGATGAATCCTACTTGATCATGGTGCACAATTTTTTTAATATGTTTTTGTATCTGATTAGCCAGAATTTAATTAGGGATTTTTGCATTTAGATTCCTTAGGGATATTGGTCTGTAGTTTTCTTTGTTTGAAGTGTTTATGTCTGGTGTAGAAATCAGGGTGATATTGGCCTGGTAGAATGAATTTGGAAGATCTCCCTCTTTTTCAATTTCCTGAAATAGCTTGAAAAGTATTGGTATTAGTTCATATTTAAAGGGTTTGTAAAACTCTGCTGTATACCCATACTGTCCTGGTCTTTTCTTAGTTGGTAATCTTTGGATGGTTTCTTCTATTTCCTCAATTGATACTGGTCTGTTTAGGTTGTCTATATCCTCCTGACTCAATCTGGACAGATCATATGACTTAAGAAATTTTTCGATGCTTTCACTATCTTCTATTATATTGGAGTATAACGAATCAAATTAATTTCTGATTATCTTCTGTATTTCAGAAATATCTGCTATGATTGCCAGGGGGTGACAAATAACTTGTGTAGATTGATACAGCAGGAGTGGAAGCCGTTTATTGTAGCATCTGAGCGATATTTATACATTTTATATAGCTTATCTAATTCGCATAAAATAGATCCAGCAGTCAACCAATAAGGAATCTCCACACTTAATGGCTTGCTTTTGTTACTTCACAAACCACTCTCTATGGCATTTGGCCAGGCGCCATCCAGACTTGTTTACAGACCCTAACATTTCTCTGGCAAAATACCAGGTGCCATCCTGACTTGTTTATAGACCTTAACATGTGATGTTGCCCTTTTCATCCCGTATGCTAGTAATTTGAGTTTTCTCTCTTCTTCTCTTCATTAGCATGGCTAAGGGTCTGTCGATTTTATTTATTTTTTCAAAGAACCAACTTTTAGTTTTCTCAATTGTTTCTTTTGTTTCGATTTCATTAATTTAAGCTTTGATTTTAATTAAATCTTACCTTCTACTTATTTTGCTGTTGTTTTCCTCTTCTTTTTCTAGGATTCTGAGATGAAGTATGAGATCATTTATTTGTTTTGTTTTTTTTTTCTTTTTTTAAGGAATGAAATCCAAGCAATGAATTTTCCTCTTAGAACGGATTTCAGTGTGTCCCATAGATTCTGATATGTTGTGCCTGTGTTTTCATTTATCTCTAAGAATTTTTTAATTTCCTCCTTGATGTCTTCTATAACCCATTGATCATTCAGTAACCTATTGTTCATTCTCTAAGTGATGCATGATTTTTCCTTCCTTCGTTTATCATTGATTTTTAGTTTATATTAGATTATGATCAGATAAGATGCATGGTATTATCTCTACTTCTTTATATTGTCTAAGAATTGCCCTGTGACATAATATATGATCTATTTTTGAGAAGGATCCATGTGCTGCTGAGGAAAAATGTAACTGCTTGATGTTGAGGAGTATATTCGATATATGTCAATTAAGTCTAGGTTATTAATTGTGTTATTGAGTTCTATAGTTTTCTATTTCAACTTTTGTTTGGAAGACCTGTCCAGTGGTGAGAGAGGTGTGTTGAAGTCTCCCATGATTATTGTATGGTGGTCTATTAGACTCTTGATCTTGAGAAAAGTTTGTTTGATGGACATAGCTGCACCATTGTTTGGGGCATATATATATTTATAATGGTTATGTCTTGTTGGTGTATGGTTCTCTTGAGCAGTATGTAGTGTCCCTCTTTATCCCTTTTGATTAACTTTGGCTTGAAATCTATTTTATTTGATATGAGTATGGACACTCCTGCTTGTTTCCGAAGTCCATATAAGTGATATGATTTTTCCCAACCTTTCACCTTCAGTCTATGTATGTCTTTTCCTATCAAATGCGTCTCCTGTAGGCAGCATATTATTGGGTCTTGTGTTGTGATCCATTCTACTAGCCTGTGTCTCTTAATTGGTGAGTTTAAGCCATTAACATTTACAGTTATTATTGAGATAATGGTTGTTCTTCCAGCCCTATTTGTTTATTTATGTTATTAAACATGGATTGTTTTCTACATTGATTATTTCCCCCTTTTACTGTACTACCTCCCACTGTTGGTTTTTATTGTTATTTTCCATTTCCTCTTCCTGTAATATTTTGCCGATGATGTTTTGAAGAGATGGTTTTCTAGCTACATTTTATTTTAACTTTTTTTTAACATGGAAGGTTATGATTTTATCTTCCATCCTGAAGCTTAATTTCACTGGATACACAATTCTTGGTTGGAATCCATTTTCTTTCAGTGTTTGAAAAATGTTAATCCAGGATCTTCTAGCTTTCAGAGTCTGTGTTGAAAGATCAGCTGTTATCCTGATTGGTTTACCCCTAAATGTAATCTGCTTTTTTTTCTCTTGTAGCATTTAAAATTCTCTCCTTATTGTGTACGTTGGGTATCTTCATTATAATGTGTCTAGGTGTGGATCTCTTATGATTTTGCACATTCGGCGTCCTGTAGGCTTTTAGGACTTGGGGGTCAGTCTGATTCTTCAAGTCTGGGAAGTTTTCTCGTATTATTTCATTGAATACATTGCTCATTGCTTTGGTTTGGACCTCTATACCTTCCTGTATTCCAATGACTCTTAAGTTTGGTCTCTTTATGTTATCCCGTATTTCTTGGATATTCTGTTCATGGTTTCTTAACAGTCTTGCTGAGCTGTCTATGTTCTTTTCAAGTTGGAATACTTTGTCTTCATTGTCTGATGTTCTATCTTCTAAGTGTTCTACTCTGCTGGTAGTATTCTCAATTGAGTTTTTAAGTTGGTTTATTGCTTTCTGCATTTCTAGGATTTCTGTTTGTTATTTTTTACAACCTCTATCTCCCTGTATAGCTGATCTTTTGCTTCTTGGATTTGTTTAGGTAATTCATTGTCGAAGTGATTTTTTATTGTCTGATTTTGCTGTCTAATGTCTTCCTTGAGACTCCAGATCATCTGAAGCATGTATATCCTGAGTTCTTTATCTGACATTCCATCTACTGCAGCTATTACCTCTTCTAAAGTTGTGCTGACCTGCATTTCTTGTGGTCCTTTTTTCCTTGTCTTATCATACTGCTCGCTTTTCTTTCTGCTTGGTGAAACTGTTGTGATTTTGAAATTTTCCTCCTATATATTTATATTGCTCTTGTATAGTTGCAAAGTCTCCCTTGCATGGGCACAGGGGGGCTGTGCTGCTCCTCCAATTAGGGTGATCTAACTACCTTGCTGACGGGCGGCTGGGCTTGTTTTCCTGATCGGTTGCAGGTCTGCCTACCATGCAGGCGCGGGAGGCGGCTCTGCTCTGCCCCTCCTCCAATTGGTGTCACGTGTCTACCAGGCCCGTGGACCCCTGGGGTGTTCTGCCGATCAGTCGCAGGTCTGCCTACCTTGTAGGTGCTGGCGGCGGCTCTGCTCTGCCCCTACTCCAATTGGGGTGACGTGACTACCATGCAGGTGTGTTGCTGGGCCTGTTCCGCCAGTTTGTCGCAGGTCTGCCTACCTTGCGGGCACGGGCAACGGATCTGCTCTGCTCCTATTCCAAATGGGGTGAAGTGTCTGCCGCGCCGGCAGGGCGATGGGCCTCTTCTGCCAGTCAGGTGCAGGTGTACCTACCTTGCGGGTGCGGGTGATGGCTCTGCTCTGCCACTACTCCATTTGGGGTGTCGTGACTACCATGCCGGCAGGTTGTTGGGACTGTTCTGGGCAAGGGCGGCGGCTCTGCTCTGCCTCTATTCCAATTGGGTTGACGTGACTACCATGCAGGTGTGTCGCTGGGCCTGTTCCGGGCATGGGCGGCGGCTCTGCTCTGCCCCTCTGGCTTGATGACAAAGTGAGAGAGACCCGGGTGTTTGTGACTCACTTTCTTTACCAGGAGACCAACTGTTTCTGTCACCGCTGGTATCAATGAAGTTATCTCCTCTGCTGCTTTCTGATGACATCAGATCTCTGCCATGTTGCTATCCCATGCAAAAGGCAGCATTTTGTTCCCTTTGCTGGGTGACTAAAGCAATGGGTGAGTTCTGACCGGCACTCACAAGCCCCGTCTCAATCCTGTTGCACTCCCTATGAAGGCTCGGTTGATATTTACCTCCACAGTATTCAGCAAGACCCGGACCGAGAAGCAGTTTCTGCGGGTTCTTTAGCCCAGGGCCAGATCAGTTCCGGGAGGTGGAATTCGGCCGCTCTGGGCTCGGTGTATGTTCTAATAGAAGCAGGCTCCAAGACGCAGTTTCTGCGGGTTCTTTAGCACCGAGCCTGAGTAATTTGTCTGCAAGACAAAGGTGAATGGCATCCTGAAATTACCGGTTCTATAGCTGAATAAGCTGCGATCAGTCGAAAACAGGGATGGTGACGTCACCTCTCCAAGATGGTGGCCGCTGGGTTCCTCTGTGGTCTGACTGGTGCGGAGAAACGAGTTGGACTGCATGCTTCCCCGTCTCAAACCCAGAATTCAGCACTGAGCACAGTGATTACATACCTGGCAGGAGCCCACAGTATCAGCACCGCTGTATATTTGCGTTGCTATCTCGTCGTTTCCCAGCACGCACCACAGACTCTAGCCACGGAGCGATTTCCTGAATAAGCCACATGACCTTCTGTGAGGACAAATCACTCGCGTTTGAGTTCCCGTAGCTGATCCTCGTGAGATGGAAATATGTACACTAGGTTTTGGAGAACCACAATTTTGCTGGAAATTCCTAACAAGATAGGTTTTAGCCATTCTAACTCGTCATTCTCCCGCACAGTGACGCGGTATATGGGGGTGATGCACTCCCTTCGCAGCCATCATATGATCCCCTGAAGTTAGTTTTCAGTACTAGGAAACAAATAAGTATTTCAGGTGGATGAATATTTCTGAGAAAAATCTTTTGAAAAGTTGATTATAAATCCACATACATGAATATGAATGAATTTAGGGAGTGTATAATAAGAAAAATATACTTCATATTTTGAAAAATCTGCAGAGTGAAAAATATATATATATATATGTATATATATACATACACACAGAGACATTAAAAAGTAGCATTATGTATGCCAATCGAAATTCACCATGAAATATATATCATCCACAGATCCAAAAATATTCATTTTAATGAACATGGATTTATGACGTTCAACTAAGAAGCTCACCCGTATCTTGAATTTTCGGTTTCAACAGCATTAAGTAGGAGTGATCTCTTCTCACAATTTGTATCTGCCAAGACAGCCACCTCACAAAATGTACGAGTTATACCAGGTAGAATTCGATATGTGCATATAAAAATACATGTGATGAATAGGCTACAGAGAAAGGGAGACAGTTATTCACATATTTGTTAACTTTTAAACCACATGGAGGACTATTTCAATTAAAATTCGCTAGATTTATAACACCTACCATTTATCATACGAAAGGCAAGTCCAACTATACACCATGCCTCCTGTGAACCTCTTGTATTTCTATTCTATTTGGGTTATTTTTCTCCATAATATTAGGATTAGAAGTCAAAGTCTATTAGGGTATGTGTTAGTGTCAGGGATTCAGTATTTCGAATGGAAAATTTGAAAATGTATCCAATGTATATGCAAATATGTGCTACACAAAAAACTTCCCACTCTCATTCATAACAATGCCTTGACATTACCTTCGCCCCACATAAGACACAATTAGAGGAGAGGAGTTAGAAAATCTGTGAATACATATGTGGAATGGAAAATGCTCAGGAGTTCACAAATTTGGAGGTGGTAGAGGAGTTTCCAAAAGTAAGGGACAGGGTAAACACTTCACAAACATGAAGTTCTGCCAGCCTGACATCTGGAGAAACTGCCTCTAAGGTTGGGCAATGAAATATATGCTGTTGTCAGGAGCATTAGCTTCATTTGGAGTGAGACCATCAAAGCTGGGTCTTCATCTATGTGACATGAATGACATTGTTTCTTATTTTCCAATGAACATGAGGCATCAGTGCTGAGTTTTCTATTTGTATGTAACTTGTGGCCACTGGGGTCTAAGTGTCTCCCCGTGTGGACTGTAAATCCATTTGGTCATCCTCCACCATTCGTGGTGTTTCTTGCTGCTGCACTGGGAGTTTGGAATTGGCTTCATGAAATACAAGGAGTTCAACAGGGACACAGTGCTGAAGTGATTTCTGTCAATTGTGGTGGGTCGGGTTCTGCAGGAGAATGCACCAACCAGGCTTCTATCCCACATTGCTTGCCCCATTGACCATAGCAACCTGATTCTGAACATTGCCCTGAAACCTCTACATATAACAATATGCTTTTACATATAAGAGTCTACTGGCTTCAAAATGTCAGTCACAATCCATTTGCAAGCCAATGGCTGATCCACATGGCCCAACACAGATGTTTTATCACACACCTGCCAACCACTGCTCTAGGACAACTACTCAACAGGATCCAACTTACTGGCATCTCTGTTCTACACCATTTTCATAAAACCAAGTCAATCAAGGCACTGTCTTACATACTCATGATCAGCAACAGGACATCCAAATGTTCTCCAATGCCACCCAGTCATGGGAATTTCAAAAATTTTTATGGTATTTATCTAGCCAATTTTCAAGGAAGAAGTTGGAGGCACTGTGGGTTTCAATTTATTCAGGAACCATTAAATGGTGAGTAAGTTCATTTCAATGAAAACTCTAGAGAATTCTCACAGGCAAGGCTTCCCAAAGAGTGGCCAAAATGTCAGATTAAGCCAGGCCCATTGAGGTCTACAATGTGAGGTCCATGTGTGTTTTGACTCTCAAAAATGGCTGCCAAGTCTTTAAGAATAAAATCATGTGATATCCTGGCTGAGATTCCCTGTGATCTGTGGAAAGTCAACTTGGGCCTAGATGTCTTTCCAAGGGCAACTCTCATGCATGGCCATCTAAAATCCCAACACAATTCATGGCAATACTTCTCTGAGATCAGTACCACAACTCAGTTTCTAAGGGGAATCACACCAGGGTGCAAGCCCACGTGGACCCAGTCATCTCTTCAAACCACAATTCAAATGTCCACAATTAAAACCCAAACACTCCCACATGGCCCAAATCTTCTTCCATATATACACTCATCATAACCTGTGGCTGGAGGTTTCCATGAGGGGAGCAGCCCACGTCAGAGTCCAAAATAAGCTTCCTGCACCTCATTTGCCTAAAGTCAGGGTGGCATGGACACCCTTCCTGTAAACCAGGAGTGGTCAAATAGTCCTTCCTTTAATACTGCTTAGCTTCTCCAACTTGAGGCCTACTGACTTTGAGGTTTAGATTCTTTAAGTGAATTCTAGTCATGAGAAAAACAAGCACCTATGGGCTAGCCTCTGCTGGGTTTTGAAGAACTCATATGACACAAAGGATCCCTGTTCTCACTTGATTGATGTCAGGAACCTACCAGAGGAAGGCAAGAGAGTTAATCAACAATATCTGATCTTTTTGCCATTTTGGTTTTCGATGCATGCATGGGATGTATCTTTAGATCCATCAGGTGCTGAGAATCTAAGCCTCAGCCTCACACAGGGCCAAGAGACTGATTCAGACATATCCCTTTTCAAAGCAATTAAGCATGGATCCACACGTGATGCCCATTCATTTGCATTTGAAAACTGTTTTCTTCAGGCTTCACAAAGTGGTGGCTTGAGGCAAAGTTCTTCCTGACATTCAGGGCAACAGAACAATAGGTAATCAAAAGGACCAAAGCAGGGTTTCTCCACTGAGACTTTCCTGGTCAACTGATATCTGAGATTTCTGAGATGCTAGCCATTCCCTTCAACTATCTAGTACATGGCCATGTCACAGATATTGGAGGTGGTACATATCTTGGACACAAAACCATGATACTATTCTGGAGTGTTGCCAGAATTGAAGGAGAAAACAGGAAATTATGAAGCTAGTAGGTGTTGCCCATCCATAAGGCAAGCCTGATTCCACTCATATATTGGGCACAATGAATGCTGGCAAGCTTTCTAGTAGACAGGAAACATCCATTGATGCCTTCTCTCTTCTAATGTCTACAATCATGAACACAGTGGGATACACAGACACTCGACTTTTCAAAGGACTTACTAAAAGTAGTCCACTCCAAACCAAACAAACTGCCTTTCCCACCTATTCTGAGAACTTGAGACAAAACCACAAAATCACACCCACACCCACAAAGGCACCTCCTTCCCCCAAGTAGGTCTGTGACTCTCCGGAGTGTCCTCTGACTGGTGGGCCATACTATGTTTCCCCAAAATGACCTCTCCTGTCTCAGTTCTGGTCTGTTTGGCCAACTCTGTGAAGTTGTCAAGAGCCAGTGGTGAGACACTACTTGCTTTCTGAGGAAAAGCCCCTCTTCAAAGGTTTCCTGGCATTTGGCCATCCTCACATCTGTAGGTTCAAAGAAAGACTGACTCTGTCCTTGGTAAATCCAAACATATGAGACCACTGGGACTGGGACAGGGACTGTGTCTGGGTTCCTGGCTTCCTGGATCCCAAGTTCAGAGAGTTTCATCACCAAGGAAGTGAGGTGAGGTCACTTCCTTCAGGATCTGAATTACATCACTGCCTTGGCAACCACTTTGCCCTAACAGTTGCTTCCAAAAGTCCCATTAGGTGGAGGCTGCCCCTGTTTTCCTGTAACACTTTCACAAGTTAGAATGTTATATCAATCATAAGCACCCGGGAACAGCTCTCCACACAGAACTGGTTTGGTCCATCTTGTATACATTAAGAAGAGAGAGTGATTCAGATACAACCCTTCAACCTGACCAGGATAACTGCCATGGAAGATGACTTTTGCTTTCGGAGGTATTTCATAGCTGCCTTCATCTTCACCAGGGATCATTTCTGCTTGAACATTTGAGGTTCTCAGCAGGTGAAGATACCCTACATTCCTGTATTTTAAAACCAACTCTGTCCCTGCTCTTCGGTAAAGTTAGTGTATGGTTAGGGTTCATTATATGTTTGATTTGGGTTAGGAATCATTCTGCAGGATGAATAAAGGGATTGGGTACCTGCGATATTTATAAGAATATATAAGTGAAATATATGTATGAAAACGGAAATATAAGAAAGATTTGAAGCCCAGAAGGGTATTGGGCCCTTGATTGGGATACATAGTGTTGAATTACGTTCTGTACAATTGTCTCAGTTAAATCGATATACAATGGCATAGGACCTTGTACCTTGGATGATTGAATGTAGAAGAGAACATCCAGTTAAAAAGGGATAGTCGGTAGGATTAGAAAGATAGTCGGTAGGTTTAGGAAGAAGAGTGAGAATATGATTTGGAATAAAAAGCTTCTTTAGCAATAGGGTTTCGTTTAGAGAGTGAATGTAAATGTCAGTACATGTGAAGAGTCTTTCACAATGATGAACTGGGGAAATTATGTAGAAAAGCAGGTATCAATAGAGACATAACGAAATCAGGCAAAGTATAAATGAGTGATAGGATTAGACATTTTCAACGGGTTGAGTTTGAATATATAATCATAGGAAAAAACAAATATGTTGTCACCAATGGGATTGACATTTGAGAGCATTAGGCAACCTGGACACGGATGTTATTACTTATCCATGTTCACTTCCCTTTTAGGCTTTGGTACAATCATAAGTGTGACCTTTACATTTTTTTTTGTTCAGAATATTTCGGTGGTAAAATGTATATGTAGATCAGGTAACACGAGTATTTCTTTCACCATGTCTGGGAGCAATATTTTGAAGACATATACATTAGTATTAGGGGTACAAAGAGGTGTACCCTGTGTCTATGAATATAGAGATAATGCATGAATAGACGATAAAATGAATAAATAATGTATCTGGTTCCACTTTAAATAATGGATTGAATTGAAATCTGAAAATATATAAGAAATCTTATATTGATATATAATCATTCATTTCAACCAGTTATATATCTAATGGTAATATTAGAATTATGGTTTATCATGAAGGGTGTTTGAGTTTTGCTTTATAAGTGATGATGTTAAACGAAAATAATGTGTTTGGAAAGAAGTCTCATGAAAAGACCAGTCAAGAAACATAGAAGAATCATATGTTCTGAATCAGAAAGTGATTGATCGTGAAACAAATGCCTATAAATTTTCTAACTTTTGAATGAAATATATATCCTATGATGTGCATAAACTGAAGACATCGTAACGTATAAGTGTTGAATAAAAATGAAAATCAAAATACACATCATGTCCCCTAAGAATATACTTGCATTGATGTTAAACTAGCTCAGTAACTGTAGAAATATTAGGTTTTGTTTGCACCTTTCACTGAATTTAGTTTTCAGTACTAGAAAACAAATATGTATTTCAGGTGGATGATTATTTCTGAGAATAATCTTGTGGAAAGTTGATTATAAATACACATATATGAATATGAATGAATTTAGGGAGTGTATAATAAGACACATATATTTCATATTTTAAAAAATCTGGAGAGTGTATATATATATATATATACACTCTCATACATACACACTCACATGCACAGATATAAAAAAGTAGCAATACAGGAGATCCATCATGAAGGCAGGCATGGAAAAATCAAGTCTCTGACCTCTTCAGCTGCGCGGGCATCGGGAGTCGTAAACTGTCTAAATGCTGTTTGCTCAGAATCACTAGGCAATGTTGACCTAATGTGGATCTGGTGCGAACATTCTGGGCCCCTCAGAACACACACCGAGCCTGGATCGGCTGCATTCAACCTCCGGTTTGCCTGGTTCTCGTGACTCAGCACTAAGATCCCTCTGAAATAACTGTTCGGCCCTTCTGAACTTTCAGAGGTAAAAGCCAACCAAGCCTTCAAAGGCAGTGGCCACAGGATTGAAACGGCGCTTGGGAGAGACAGTCAGGACCCACCCGTTGCGTTGGTTACCTTGCAAAGGGAACAAACGGTCACCATTTGCATGGGATACCACCATAGCATAGAAATGATGTCACGGGCAGAGGAGATAACTTCATTGAAACCATCGTGACAGGTGTGTAATCCCCTAGCCTTCTCTCTCAACACAGCGGGGAAACCTTAAGGGCCCCTCCCAGCTCTGCCGTAAGGGCCTCTCCCAGCTCTCCCGTGAGCACAATAGCCAGACCTAGGGAATCAGGATTGGCTCGGGACTAGCGGCGTGGAATTCCGGGCTCCTGATCCCACAAGTGCTGACAATTGAGGTCTCTTACACCACGTCCCGGTGGCGTGGCTCCCAGAGGGCAAGAAAATTCGCTGGGGGTCCTCAGCCCCAAGCTCTACAAACTTAGGGTCTGAGGGAGGCAAACAGGGAGTGTGTGCACAGGCGTTCATGAAAACAGGGCTGCCAGGAGTAGAGTTCTGGCTTGTAACCACTATTGTGGTAAGTGTCACAGGTGATCAGGGCATGGCTTGAGGAAGCACAAGAGAAGGCCCTAGGCACTCAGGATTGGAGATCCGCCAAGTCTGGGAGGAAGAGCTGCTGCACAGTGATTGGTTCCCACTTATTCAGAGGAGAAGCTTGGCCCAGTGCACACAGCTCCACCTACTGAAAGAGAAGTTAATTGAACTCTATGACTGCATGTATTATTATTATTTTTTTAATTTATATTTTTTATATTTCTTTCATTTTCATTTTTGTTGTTGTTGTTCTTTAACTTTTTTAATGTTTTTATTTTTTTATTTTTTATTTTACCATTATTATTATTAATATTATTTTAAATTTTAATTTTCATTTTTTAATTATAATTATTATTTAAATTTTTTTTCTTTCTTTCTTTTCTTTTTTTTTCTTCTGTCTTTTCATTTCTTTTCAATTTTCTTATTCTCCCTTCCTTGAATTCTACCTGTCTAGTCTCATTCTTTTAGTGACTTCTTCCCTTCCCTTCTAATATCTTTCCTCCCAAGCATCAAATAAATTTATAAGAGTAAACAGTAACTCAGCAGTCAAACAAAACAAGAAGTAACATGAGCAGCATAAAAAAGCAAGGAAGAAAAGGAGTACAAACAATGATGGACAGCCTAAATATTCAGAAGGACCTAGAGTCATCAGAAAAATGGTCATATAAAGAACTCAAGAAATACCTTAGACAGATGGAATGGAACCTTAAAGAGGATACGAGACATCAAAACCAAACAGTGAAAGAACACATTGAAAATGAATTACATAAACAGATATAAAAAGAAATTAAGCATCTTAATTAGGAGATAGAGATTATAAAAAAAAATCAAACAATAATTCTAGAAATGAAGGAAATGATAAACCAAATTAAAAACTCAATTGAGAGTATCACTAACAGAGTGGAGCAAGTAGAAGACAGAATGTCAGATAATGAAGACAAAATATATCATCTTGAAAAAAGTCTAGCCAACAAAGAAATGCTGGTAAAAAGTCATGAGAAAAACATCCAAGAGATATGGGATAACATAAGGAAAAAAAAAAAAAAACTAATGAGTCATCTGGATAGAGGAAGGTACAGAGATTCAAACCAAGGGAATGAGTAACCTGCTGTATGAAATAATTACAGAAAACTTTCCAGAAATAAAAATGGAAACGGATAAAAAAAATTGTAGATACTTACAGGACACCGAGCACACAAAATCACAGTAGACCAATGCCAAGACACATTGTTATGAAGATATCCAATATACAGAACAAAGAGAAAATATTAAAAGCTACAAGAGAAAGGAGGCAGATTACAATCAGGGGTAAACCAAAAATGTTAACAAGAGATTTTTCATCACAGACGCTGAAAGTGAGAAGATCCTGGAACAACGTATTTCAAACACTTAAAAACAATGGATGCCAACCAAGAAATCTGTATTCAGCAAAATTAAGCTTCAGGTAAGACAACGAAATAAAAACATTTCGTGATAAACAAAAGCTAAAAGAACTTGCAGCCAGAAAACCAGCATTGCAAAGCATCTTAAGGAAAACACTACACGAGGAAAAAATGAATATCAACAACGAAAACCATCAGTGGGAAGTGCCTCATTAATGACAGAGGGCGGGGGAAAAGTTAATCATGGATAAACAAACTAAATTAAAAAAAAAAGATAAATAATCAAAGACGGGTGGCAATACAAACCATATATCAATACTAACTCTAAACTTTAATGGCTTAAACTCGCCAATAAAGTCACATAGGCATGTAACGTGGATTAAAAAAAACAAATCCAACAATATGTTGCTTCCAGGAGACACATCTGAATGGAAAAGACATACACAGGCTGAAGGTGAAAGGTTGGGAAAATTTATACCATGCACACGGTCCTTGTAAGCAAGCAGGGGTGGCCATCCTCATATGGAATAAAATAGACTTCAAGACTAATTTAATCAAAAGGGATAAGGAAGGACATTATATACTGTTGAAAGGAACCATTCACCAACAAGACATAACAATTATCAATATTTACGCAGCAAATAATGGTGCTGCAACATTTATAAAACAAATTCTCCTCAAGTTCAAGAATCAAATAGACCACAACACAATAATTATGGGAGACTTCAACTCACCTCTCTCACCATTGGACAGATCCTCCAAACAAAAGTTGAATAAAGAAAATATAGAATTCAATATCACAATCAATACCCTAGACTTAACTAACATATATAGAATATATCAACCATCATCAAGTGGATATACTTTTTTCTCACCAGCACATGGATCCTTCTCAAAAATAGACCATATATTATGCCGTAGGGCAACACTCAGTAAATATAAAGGGGTGGAGATAATACCATGAATTTTTTTCTGATCACAATGGAATGAAACTGGAAACCAATGGTAAAAGAAGGAAGGAAAAATCCTACATCACATGGAAAATGAACAATATGCTACTGAATGATCAATGGGTTACAGAAGACATAAAGGAGGAAATCAAAAAATTCTGTGAGATAAATGAAAATACAGACACAACATATCAGATTCAATGGGACACAATGAAACAAGATTCAAGAGGCAAATTCATCGCCTGGAGGTCATTCCTCAAAAAAAGAAAAAAACAAAAACAACAAATAAATGAGCTCTCACTTAATCTCAAAGCCCTAGATAAGGAAGAGCAAAACAACAGCAAATGTAGCAGAAGGCAAGAAATTATTAAAATCAGAGCGTAAATCACGAAATTGAAACAAAAGAAACTATTAAAAAATTAACAAAACTAATAGTTGGTTCTTCGAAAAAATAAATAAGATGGACAGACCCTTAGCCATGCTAACGAGGAGAAGAAGAGAGAGAACTCAAATTACTAACATACGGGATGAAAAAGGCAATATCACAACAGATGCTACATAAATACAGAAGACAATTAGAAATTATTTTGAAAACCTATATTCCAATAAAATAGAAAATAGTGAAGACATCGATACATTTGTTAAGTCATATGATTTGCCTAGACTGAGTCAGGAGGATACACACAATTTGAACAGACCAATATCAATCGATGAAATAGAAGAGGCAATCAAACTACTACCAACCAAGAAAAGCCCAGGATCGGATGGGTATACAGCGGAGTTTTACAAAACCTTTATAGAAGAATTAATACCAATACTTTTCAAGTTATTCAGAAAATAGAAAAACAGGGAGCTCTGCCAAATTCATTCTATGAGGCCAACATCACCCTGATTCTGAAACCAGACTAAGACACCTCAATGAAAGAAAACAACAGACCAATATCTCTGATGAACCTAGATGCAAAAATTTTCATTAAAATTCTGGTGATTTGGATACAAAGGCACATCAAAAAAATTGTGCACCATGATCAACTAGGATTCATCCCTGGGATGCAAGGAGGGTTCAATATATGGAAATCAATAAATGTTATTCACAACATCAATAGACTTAAAAATAAGAACCATAAGATGATCTTGATAGATGCAGAAAAACCATTAGAAAAAGTAGAGCATTCCTTTATGTTCAAAACATTAGAAAAACTAGGGATAAAAGGAACATACCTCGACATTGTAAAAGCTATCTATGTTAAGCCTCAGGCTAGCATCATTCTGAATGGAGAAAAATTGAAGGCATTCTTTCTAAAATCTGGAACAAGACAGGGATGTCCTCTATCACCACTTCTATTCAATATAGTTCTCGAAAAACTGGCCAGAGCAATTAGAAAGATGAAAGACATTAAAGACATAAAAATAGGAAAAAAAGAACTTAAATTATCACTATTTGAAGATGACATGATTCTATACATAGAAGACCCAAAAGGGTCTACAGAAAAAAACTACTAGAACTAATAAATGAATTCAGCAATGTGGCAGGAAATGAAATCAACATGCATAAATCAAAGGCATTTCTGTATATCAGCGACAAAACTTCTGAAATGAAAATGAGGAAAAACACTGCATTCACAATATCCTCATAAAAAATTAAATACTTGGGAATCAACCTAACAAAAGAGGTGAAAGATTTATACAATGCAAACTACAGAACCCTAAAAAGAGAAGTAGAATAAGATCTTAGAAGATGGAAAAATATACCCTGTTCATGGATAGGCAGAACTAACATCATCAAAATGGCGATATTACTAAAAAGTTGTCTATAGGTTTAATGAAATGGCAATCTAAATCCCAAATGAATTTTTTGTAGAAATAGATAAACCAATCATGAAATTCATATGGAAAAATAAACGACCCAGAATAGCAAAAGCAATTCTAAGCAGGAAGTGTGAATCAGGCGGTATAGCGATACCAGATTTCAAACTATATTACAGAGCAATAATAACAAAAACAGCATGGTACTGGTACCAAAACAGGCGGGTGGACGAATGGTACAGAATGGAGGACACAGAGACTAATCCAAAAAGCTACAACTATCTTATATTTGATAAAGGAGCTAAAAGCATGCAATGGAGGAAGTATAGCATCTTCAACCAATCGTGTTGGGAAAACTGAAAATCCATATGCAACAAAATGAAACTGAATCCCTTTCTCTCGCCATGCACAAAAGTTAACTCAAAGTGGATCAAGGAGCTAGATTCAAATCAGAGACTCTGCATCTGATAGAAGAAAAAGTTGGTTCCGATCTACATATTGTATGGTCAGGCTCCAAATTCCTTAATAGGACACCCATAGCACAAGAGTTAATAACAAGAATCAACAAATGGGAGTTACTTAAACTGAAAATTTTTTTCTCAGAAAGAGAAACAATAAGAGAGGTAAATATGGAGCCTAGATCATGGGAACAAATTTTTACTCCTCACCCTTCAGATGGAGCCCTAATATCCAGAGTATACAAAGTATACAAAGAACTCAAATAATTAGACAATAAGATAACAAATAACCTAATGGGCCAAGGACCTGAACAGACACTTCTCAGAGGAGGACATAGAATCAATCAACAAGTACATGAAAAAATGCTCTCCATTTCTTGCAGTCAGAGAAATGCAAATCAAAACCACCCTAAAATACCATCTCAATCCAGTGAGATTGGCAGCCATTATGAAGTCAAACAACAACAAGTTCTGGCGACGATGTGGGGAAAAGGGTACTCTTGTACATTGCTTATGGGACTGAAACTGGTGCAGCCAATTTGGAAAGCAGTATGGAGATTCCTGGGAAGGCCGGGAATGGAAGCACCATTTGACCCAGCTATTGCCCTTCTCGCACTATTCCCTGAAGACCTTAAAAGAGCGTACTACAGGGATACTGCCAATCGATGTTCATAGCAGCACAATTCACAATTGCTACACTGTGGAACCAACCAAGATTCCCTTCAATAGATGAATGGATAAAAAAAAATGTTTTTTTTTATATACTATGGAGGATTACACAGCACTAAAAAATGACAAAATAATGGAATTTGCAGGGAAATGCATGGCACTAGAACAGATTATGCTTAGTGAAGCTAGCCAATCACAAAAAAACAAATACCAAATGACTTCTTTGATATAATGAGAGCAACTAAGAACAGAGCAGAGAGGAAGAGCATGAAGAAAAGATTAACATTAAGCAGAGACATGAGGTGGGAGGGAAAGGTAGAGAAAAGAGAAATTGCATGGTAATGGAGGGAGACCCTTATTGTTACAAAAAAAAATACATATAAGAGGTTGTGAGTGTAATGGAAAAATAAACAATAAGTGAAATGAATTACAGTATGTAGGGTAGAGAGAGAAGATGGGAAGAGAGCGGAGGGGGGGTAGTAGGGCATAGGAAAGGTAGCAGAATACAACAGTAACTAATAAGACATTATGTAAAAATATGGATGTGTAACTGATGTGATTCTGCATTCTATATTTGGAGTAAAAATGGGAGTTCATAACCCACTTGAATCTAATGTATGAAATATTATATGTCAAGAGCTATGTAATGTTTTGAGCAACCAATAAAAGAAAAAAAAAGTAGCAATATATATGCCAATCGAAAATCTTCATCAAATATATATAATCCAAAGATCGAAAAATGTTCATTTTACTGAACATGGATTTATGTATAATGTTATTCAACTAGGAAGCTCACCTGTAGGTTGAATTTTCAGTTCCAACAGCGTTTAGGAGGAGTGATCTCTTCTCACAATTTGCATCTGCCAATTCAGCCACCTCACATGTGTGTACAAGTGATATCAGGTAGGATTCTATATGTGCATATAAAAATACATGTGCTGAATAGGCTACAGAGAAAGGGAGACAGGGATTCACATATTTGTTAATTATAAAACACATCTAGAACTATTTCAACAGAAAATTGACTAGATTTAAAACTCCTACATTATATAATGCAAAAAGCAATTCCAACTATACACCATGCCTCCTCTGAACTGCTTGTATTTCTATTCTTTTTGGGTTATTTTTCACCATCATTTTAGAATTATTAGTCAGAGACTAGTAGGGTACAGGTTAGTGTCAGGGATTAAGTATTTCAAATGGAAAATTGGAAAATGAATCCAATGTGTATGTAAATATGTGCTACACAAAAATCTTCCCACTCACATCCAGAACAATGCCTTGACATTACCTTCGCCCCAAGTAAGACACAATTAGAGTTGAAAAGTGTAAAAATCTAGGAATACATATATGGAATGGAATATGCTCGGGAGTTCACAACTTTGGAGGTGGTAGAGGAGTTTCCAAAAGTAAAGGACAGGGTAAACACTCCACAAACAAGGAGCTCTGCTGGCCTAAGAATTCTTGGGAAATGGCCTCTGAGGTTGGGATCCTGAAATATATGTTGCTGTCATGAGCTTTTGCTTCCTTCGTAGTGAGACCATCAAAGCTGGGTCTGCATCTATGTGACAGGGAAGAGATGGTTTCTTATATTCCAATGAACATGAGGCAGCAGTGCTAAATTCTCTCTTTGTAGGTAAACTGTGGCCACTGGATTCTAAGTGTCTCCCAGTGGGGACTGTGAAGACATTTGGTCATCCTCCACTTTTCATGGTGTTTTTTGCTGCTGCACTGGGAATTTGGTATTTGCTTCACAAAATATAAGAAGTTCATTTGTGATACAGTGCTGGAGGGAGTTCTGTCACTTGTGGTGGGTCAGGGTCTGCAGGAGAATGCACCAACCAGGCTTCTATCCCACAGAGCTTGCCCCAATAACCATAGTAAACTTATTCTGAACATTGCCCTTAAAACTCTCCATATAACAGGATGCCTTTACATATAAGGGTCTCATGTCTGCACTATATCAGTCACAAGCCATTTGGAAGCCAATGGCAGATCCACATAGCCCCTCCATGATGTTTTTTCACACACCTTCCCACCACTGCTCTAGGCCCACTACTCAGCAGGCTCCGAATTACTGGCATCTTGTGTTCTACATCATTTTCATGAAACCCAGTCAAACAAGGCACTGTCTGGTATACACATGATAAGCAACAGGACATCAAATTTTCTGCAGTTCCACCTGGTCATGGGAATTTAAAAAATTTCATGGTATTTATTTAGCAATTTTTCAAAAATGAAGTTAGAGGCACTGTGGGTCTCAATTCATTCAGGAACCATTAAGTGTTAGGAAAGTTCATTTCAATGAAAGCTCTGGAGAACTCTCAAAGTCAAGGCTTCTCAAAGAGTTACCAAATGGTCACATAAAGCCAGGCCAATTGATGTCTACAATGTGAGGTCCATGTATGTTTTGACTCTCATCTATGGCTGCCAAATCTTTCAGAATAAAATCATGTGATATCCTGGCTGAGATTCCCAGGCCTCTGTGGAAAGCCACCCTGGGCATAGATCTCAGTTTCCAAGAGTGAGTCTTATGTGTGTCCTCCTAAAATCCCAACACAATTCATGGCAATACTTCTCTGAGGTCAATTCCAGAATGCAGTCTCTAAGGGGAATCACACCAGAGTTCAAGCCCAGGTGGACCCAGTCATCCCTTCCAACTGCCACAAAAATTACCACAATTAAAATCAAAACACTCCCACAGCGCCATCATCTTCTTCCATGTAGACACTCATCATAACCTCTAGCTGGAGGTTTCTATGAGCCCAAGGTAGTGTCCAAAATAAGCTCACTTGCCCCTTATTTGCCTAAAATCATGGTGGCCTGGACACTCTTCCTGTGAACCAGGAGTGATCAAATATTCCTGCTGTTAAAGTGTTCCACTTCTCCAATTTCGGCCTACTGGCTGTAGGGTATAGATTCTTTATGTGATTTGGAGTCATGAGAAAATCCAAGCACATATGGGCTAGCCTCTGCAGGGATTTCAAGAACTCATTTGACCCAAAGGATCCCTATTCTCACTTGATGGAGTTCAGGAACCTAAAACAAGAAGGCAAAAATATTCATCCACAATGACTGCTCTTTTGGACATTTTAGTTTTGGAAGAACATGGGATCTTTCTTTAGATCCATCAGGTGCTGAGAATCTAAGCCACAACCTCATACAAGGACAAGAGGCTGATTCAGACACATCCCATTCCAAAGCAATTAAGCAAAGAGCCACAGGTGGGGTCCATTCATTTCCATATGAAAACAGTGTTTTTCAGGCTACACAAAGGGGTGGCCTGAGGCAAAGACCTTTCTGACATTTAGGGTAATAGAAATAGAATTAAGCAAATGGCCCAAAGAAGGGTTTCTCCACTGAGACTTTACTGCACACACTGATATCTGAGTTTTCTGAGATGATCTCATTCCCTTCAGCTATCCAGAACATGGCCATGTCACAGAGCCTTGTGGTGTTACATATCTGGGAAACAAAACCATGAGTCTATTCTGGAGAGTGGCCAGAATTCACGTAGAAAACAGGAACTTTAGAAGATAGTAGATGTTGCCCATCCATAAGGCAAGCTGCAGTGCATTCATCAATTGCACAGTATGAATTGCGGAAGCTTTCAACTAGAGACAACATATCCATTGGTGCATTCTCTTTTCTAATGTCTACAACCATGGATACAGTGGGATACACAGACATAGAAACACTCACAATGTAAAACGACTTACTAGAAACAGTCCACTCCAAACCAAACAAACCACCTTTCCTACCTATTCTCAGAACATGAGAAAAAACCACAAACTCACACCTACAACGGCAAAGGCACTTCCTTCCCCCAAATAGGTCTGTGACTATCCGGAGTGTCTTTTGACTGGTGGGCCATATTATGTTCCCCCAAAATGGCTTGTCCTGTTTCACATCTTGTCTCAATGTCCAACTCCGTGAAGTTGTAAGGAGCCAGCGGTGAGCCACTGCCTGCTTTCTCAGGAAAGGCCCCTCTTCAGAGCTCTGCTGGCATTTGGCCATCCTCACATCAGCAGGTACCAAGAAAGACTGACTATGTCTTTGGGAAAAGCAAACAAGTTAGCCCACTGGGTCTGGAGTGGGACTGGCTCTGGGTGCCTGGCTTCCTGGATCCCAAGTCCAGAGAATTCCATCACCAAGGAAGTGAAGTGAGGTCACTTCTTTCAGGAACTGAATATGGTCACTGCCTTGGTAACCACTTTGTCCTAACAGTTGCTTCCAAGGTTCCCATGAGATAGAGGCTACCCCAACATCCTGTGACACATTCAGAAGTTAGAATGGTATATCAACCATAGGCACCCTGGAACAGCTCTCCACAGAGGCCTGGTTTGGTCCATCTTCTCTACATTAAGAAGAGAGAGGCTGATTCAGACACATCAATTCATCCTGACCAGGTTGTTTGCATGGAAGATGACTATTGCTCTCTCAGGTCCTACATAGCTGCCTACATCTTCTCCAAGGATCATTTCTTCATGGATCTTTGAGGTTCTAAGCAGGTGGAAGATCTTCTACATTTCTATATTGTAAGACCCACTCTGTCGCTGCTCTTAAGTTAGTTATATTGAGGGAACAGTGTATGGTTAGGGTTAATAACATGTTCGATTTGGGTTACGAATCATTCTGCGGGATGAATAATGGTATTGGCAACCTGCGATATTTACAAGAGTATACATGTGAAATATAAGTATGAAAGCAGAAATCTAGGTAAGATTTGAAGCCCAGAAGGGCATTGGGGACTTGAGTGGGATACTTAACTTTGAGTTATGTGCTGCACAGATGTCTCAGATAAATCAATATACACTGGCATCGGACCTTGTACCTTGGATGATTGAATGTTGAAGAGAGCATCCAGTCAAAAACCGATAGTCGGTAGGATTAGGAAGGTAGTTGGTAGATTTAGAAAGAAGAGTGAGCATAGGATTTGGACCAAAAGTTCTTCAGCAATAGGGTTTCGGGTAGAGAGTGTATGTAAATGTCAGCACATGTGAAGAGTCAGTCACAATGATGAACTGGGGAAAACATGTAGGAAAGCAGATATCAATAGAGACATTAGGAAATCAAGCAAAGTATAAAGTGTGTGATAGGGTTAGACATTTTCAACAGGTTTGAAGTTGAATATATAATCTTAGGAAGAAACAAATATGTAGTCACCAATAGGATTGATATTTGAGAGCATTAGGCAACCTGGACATGGATGATTTTAGTAATGGATGCTATCTTTCCATTTAGGCTTTGGTACAATTGTAAGTGTGACCTTTGCTTTTTGTGTCCGGAATATTTCTGTGATAAAATGTGTATGTAGATCAGGTGACATGAGTATTTCTTCCACCATTTCTGAGAGCAATATTTTGAAGATTTATAAATTAGTATGGGGGTACAAATAGGTGTACCCTGTTTCTATTAATATAGACATAATGCATGAATAGACAATACTGTGAATAAATAATATAACTGGATCCACTTTTAATAATGGATTGAATGGATATCTGAAAATATATAAGAAATGTTATATTGATATACAATCATTAATTCCAACCAGTTATATATCTAATGATTATCTTATGGTTATGGTTAATCATGAAGGGTGTGTGAGTTTTTCTTCAAAATTGATTATGGAAATCGAAAACAATATATTTGGAAAAAAAGTCTCATGAATAGACCAGTCAAGAAACATAGAGAAATACATGTGTTCTGGAGCAGGAAGTGACTGAAAGTGAAACAAATGCCTATAAATTTGCTAACTAGTGAATGAAATATATATCCTAAGATGTGCATAAACTGAAGAAATAGTAATGTACCAGTGTGGAATAAAAATTAACGTCAAAATACACATCGTGTCCCATAGGAACCAACATGCATTGATGTTCAACTGGGTCAGTTAATGTAGACATATTAGAATTTGTATGCACCTTTCACTGAAGTTAGTTCTCAGTACTAGGAAACAAATATGTATTTCAGGTGTTTGAGTATTTCTAAGAATAATCTTGTGAAAAGTTGATTATTAATCCACATACATGAACATGAATGAATTTAGGGAGTGTATATAAGACACATAATTTTCATATTTTTAAAAATCTGGAGAGTATATATACACACACACACACACAAACACAGAAATTAAAAAATAGCAATATATATGCCAATCGAAATTCATCATGAAATATATATCATAAAGATGCAAAAACATTCATTTTACTGAACATGGGTTTATGTATAATGTTGTTCCACTGGGAAGCTCACCCATAGGTTGAATTTTCAGTTCTAACAGCGTTTAGGACGAGTGATCACTTCTCACAATTTGTATCTGCCAAGTCATGTAACTCAAAAGAATGTACGTGTGATACCGTGTAGGATTCTATTTGTGCATATAAAAATACATGTGCTGAATAGGCTCCAGAAAATGGGAGACAGTAATTCACATATTTGTTAACTTTCAAAACACATGGAGAACTATTTCAATTAAAAATTGACTAGATTCATAATACCTACCCTTTATCATGCAAAAGGCAAGTCCAAACCTGAACTGCATGTATTTACGTAATGTTTGGGTTATTTTTCTCCATCATATTAGAATTAGTAGTCAGAGTCTATTAGAATATGGGTTAGTGTCAGGGATTCAGAATTTCGAATGGAAAAATAGGAAAATTAATCCAATGTGTATGCAAATATGTGCTACAATAAATCTTCCCACTCTCATCCAGAACAATGCCTTGACATTACCTTCGCCCCAAGTTAGACACATTTAGAGAAGAAGAGTTAAAAAATCTGTGATTACATTTCTGGAATGGAAAATGCTCACGAGTGCACAAACTTGGAGGTGGTATAGGAGTTTCCAAAAGTAAGAACAGGGTACACACTCCACAAACATGGAGCTCTGCATGCCTAAAACTTTTAGAGAAACTGCCACTGAGGTTGGGCAATGATATATAGGTTTTTGTCAGGAGTTAAGCTTCCTTTGTAGTGATACCCTCAAAGC
Source organism: Callospermophilus lateralis (assembly GCF_048772815.1). NCBI lineage: Eukaryota > Metazoa > Chordata > Mammalia > Rodentia > Sciuridae > Callospermophilus > Callospermophilus lateralis. Next base: position 5,220,943 of record NW_027516909.1, read on the forward strand.
TGGGTCTGCATCTATGTGACCTGGAGGACAAAGTTTCTTATTTTCCAATGAACACAAGGCAGCACTGCTGAATTCTCTCTTTGTAGATAAACTGTAGCCCCTGGGGGTTTATTTTCTCCCCGTGTGGACTGTGAAACAATTTGGTCATCCTTCACTTTTCGTGGTGTTTCTTGCTGCTGCACTTGGAGTTTGGTACATGCTTCACGAAATACAAGGAGTTCAACTGGGAAACAGTGCTGGAGAGAGTTCTGTCACGTGTGGTGGGTTATGGTCTGCAAGAAAATGCACAAACCAGGCTTCTATCTCTCAAAGATTGCTCCCTTGTCCATAGCAACCTGATTCTGAACATTGCCCTGAAACCTCGCCATAGAACAAGATGCCTTTACATATAAGGGTCTGAAGTCTGCACTATGTCAGTCACAAGCCATTTTTAAGCCAATGGCAGATCCACATGGACCCACCATGATATTTTATCACACACCTGCCCACCACTGTTCTACGCCCACTACTCAGCAGGCTACAAATTACTGGCATCTCTGTTCTAAACAATTTTCAGAAAACCCTGTCAATCAAGGAACTGTCTGGTACACTCATAATAAGCAATAGGACATCGAATGTTTCTGGAGTGCCACCTGGTCATGGGAATTTCAAAAATTTCATGGTATTTATCTAGCCATTTTTCAAGGATGACATTGGATGCACTGTGAATTTCAATTATTCAGGAACCATTAAATGTTGAGAAAGCTCAATTCAAAGAAAATTCTGGAGAACTCTCACAGGCAAGGCTTTCCAAAGAGTGGACAAAAGGTCACTTGAAGCCAGGACCATTGAGGTCTACAATGTGAGGTCCTATGTGTTTTGACTCTCTACTATGGCTGCAAAGTCTTTCAGAATAAAATCATGTGATATCCAGGCTGAGATTCCCAGTTCTTTGTGGAAAGCCACCCTGGTCCTAGATCTCAGGTTCCAAGGGCGACTCTCATGCGTGGCCTCCTAAAATCCCAACACAATTCATGGCAATACTTCTCTGAGGTCAGTTTCAGAACTCAGTCTCTAAGGGGAAACACACCAGAGTTCAATCCCTGGTGACCCAGTCATCTCTTCCAACCGCCATACAAATGACCAGAATTAAAACCAAAACACTCACACATGCCCCTCATCTTCTTCCATATAGACACTAATCATAACCTTGGCTGGAAGTTTCCATGAGGCACACAGCACAAGACAATGTCAAAATAAACTCCCTTGCCCTTCATTTGTCTAAAGTCAGTGTTTCTGGACACTGTTCCTGTGAACCAGGGCTGATCAAAGATGCCTGCCATTAATACTGTTCCGCTTCTCCAATTTGAGGCATAGTGACTGTCAGGTATAGTTTCTTTATGTGATTTGGAGTCATGAGAAAACCCAAGCACCTATGGGCTAGCCTCTGCAGGGCTTGAAGGACTCAGTTGACCCAAAGGATCCCTCTTCTCACTTGATGGAGATCAGAAACCTTACAGAGGAAAGCAAGAGACTTCATCCACAATGATTGCTCTTTTGGCCATTTTGGAATTGGATGCACACATGGGATCTTTCTTTAGATCCATCAGGGCTGAGAATCTGAGCCATGGACTCACACTGCACTAAGAGGTGGATTCAGACATATCCCTTTGCAAAGCAATTAAGCAAAGATCCACAGGTGATTCCCATTTGAAAACTGATATTTTCAGGCTTTGGAAAGGTGTGGCCTTAGGCAAAGACCTTCCTTACATTCAGGGCAACAGAACAATAGAAAAGCAAATTCCCAAAGCAGAGTTTCTCCACTGAGACTTTCCTGGTCACACTGATATCTGAGTTTTCTGTGATACTCACCATTCCCTTCAGCTATCCAGTACATGGCCATGTCCCAGATTGTGGAGGAGATACATATCTTGAACACAAAACCATGAGCCTATGGGAGAGTGGCCAGAATTCAGGAAGAAATCAGGAATGTAGAAAGGTACATCTATATGGTAAGGTACATCTATATGGTACATCTATATGGTACATCTATATGCCCAGCTATATGGTAAGCTGCAGTCCATTCATAAATTGGACAAGATGAATGCTGCGAAGATTTCTACTAGACAGGACACATCCTTTGATGCATTCTCTTTTCTATTGTCTACAACCACGGACACAGTGGGATACACAGAATCACTCACCTTCTCAAAGCACTTACTAGAAACAGGCCACTCCAAATTAAACAAACCGACTTTCCTACATATTCTTAGAAGATGAGACAAAATCACTAACACACAAACACACCCAAAAAGGCACCTTCTTTCCCCAAGTAGGTCTGTGACTATCCGGAGCATCCTCTGACTGGTGGACCATACTATGTTCCCCTGAAATGGGCTGTCGTATGTCAGATCTGGTCTCCTTCGCCAAAACTGTGAAGTTGTCAGGAGCCAGCGGTGAGCCACTGCCTGCTTTATCAAAAAAAAGCCCCTCTTCAGAGCTTTCCTGGCATTTGTCCATCTTCAATTCAGTAGTTGCCAAGAAAGACTGACTCTGTCCTTGGTTAATCCAAACATGTGAGACCACTGCAACTGTTACTGGGCCTGCCTCAGGGTGCCTGGCTTCCTGGATCCAAAGTTCAGAGTGTTACATCAACAAGAAAGTGACGTAGGTCACTTCCTCTAGAACTGAATGAGGTCACTGCCTTGGCAACCACTTTGTCCTAACAGTTGCTTCGAAGGGTCCATGAGATGGAGGCTGCCCCTACTTCCTTTGACACTTTCACAAGTTAAAATGGAATATCAACCATAGGCACCCGGGAACAGCTCTCCACACAGGCCTGGTTTGGTCCATCTTCTCTACATTAAGAAGAGAGAGACTGCTTCAGACACATCCCTTCATCCTTACCTGGTTGTTTGTCATGGAAGATGACTTTTCCTCTCTCAGGTCCTTCATAGCTGCCTATATCTTCTCCAGGGATAATTTCTGCATGGACCTTTGAGGTTCTCTGCAGGTTGAAGATCTCCTACATTCCTGTATTGTAAGACCAACTCTGTCCCTGCTCTTCTATAAAGGTAGATTGAGGGAATCGTGTATGTTTAGGGTTAATAACATGTTTGATTTGGGTTAGGATCATTCTGCTGGATGAATAATGGTATTGCAAACCTGCGATATTTATAAGATTATAGAGGTGAAATATATGTATGAAAACAGAAATCTCAGTAAGATTTAAAGCCCAGAAGGTCATTGGGTCCTTGATTGGGATAGTTAGCTTTGAATTATGTTCTGTTCAGATGTCTCAGATAAATCTATACACAATGGCATAGGATCTTGTACCTTCGATGATTGAATGTTGAGGAGAACATCCATTCAAAAAGGGAGAGTTGGTAAGATTACGAAGAGAGTTGGTAAGATTAGAAAAAAGTGTGAGTATAGGATTTGGACAAAAAGTTCTTTAGCAATAGGGTTTTGGGTAGAGAGAAAATGTAAATGTCAGCACATGTGAAGAGTCAGTCACAATGATGAACTGGGGAAAATATGTAGGAAAGCAGATATCAATAGAGACATAAGGAAATCAGGCAAAGTATAAAATGAGTGATACCAATAGACATTTTCAACAGGCTTGAGATTGAATATATAATCTTAGGAAGAAACAAATATGTAGTCACCAAAAGGATTGACATTTGAGAGCATTAGGCAACCTGGACATGGGTGATTTTCATAATCCATACTCACATTCCATTTAGGCTTTGGTACAATCGTAAGTGTGACTTTGCATTTTGTGGCCAGAATATTACTGTGATAAAATGTATATGTAGATCAGGTGACATGAGTATTTCTACCACCATTTCTTGGAACAATATTTTGAAGAGGTGTAAATTAGTATTGGGGGTACATAGAGGTGTACCATGTGTGTATGAATATAGACACAATGCATGAATAGACCATACTGCGAATAAATAATACAACTGGTTCAAACTTAAGAAATTGGAATAAATTGATATCTGAAAATACACAGGGAATCATATATTGATATACATACATTCATTCCAACCATTTATACATCCAATGGTAATATTACCGTTGTGGTTCATCATAAAGAGTGTGTGAATTTTGCTTCAAAATTGATTATGGAAATCGAAAGTAATGTGTGTGGAAAGAAGTCTCATGAAATGACGAGTCAAAAACAAAGAGGAATACATATGTTCTGAAGCAGGAAGTGATAGAATGTGTTACAAATTTCTTTAAATTTATGAAGTTGTGGCTGAAATGTATATACTATGATGTACAAAAACTGAAGAAATAGTAATGTACCAGTGTTGTATAAAAATGAACGTCAAAATACACATCATGTCCCATAGGAATCTACTTGCATTGATGTTAAAGTGGGTCAGTTACTGTAAAAATATAAGGATTTGTTTGCACCATTTACTGAAGTGAGTTTTCAATACTATAAAACAAATATGTATTTCAGATGGATGAATATTTCTGAAAATAATCTTATGAAAAGTTGAATATAAAACCACATACATGAACATGAATGAATTTAGGGAGTGTATAATAAGATACATATATTTCATATTTTGACAAATCTAGAGTGTTTATATATATATATATATATATATATATATATATATATATATATATATATACAAAATACACACAGAGACATTAAAAAGTAGGAATATATATGCCAATTAAAATTCATCGTGAAATATATATCATCCACAAATCCAAAAATATTAATTTTACTGAACATGGATTTATGTATAATGTTTTTTAACTAAGAAGCTCACTCATAATTTGAATTATCAGTTCCAAAAGCGTTTAGGAGGAGTGATTTCTTCTCACACTTTGTATCTGCCAAGTTAGCCACCTCTCAAGAATACAGGTGTGATACCAGGTAGGATTCTATATGTTCATATAAAAATACATGTGCTGAATTGGCTACAGAAAAAGGGAGACAGGAATTCACATATGTGTTAACTTTAAAAACACATGCAGAACTCTTTCAACAAAAAATTGACAAGATTTACAACTCCAACCCTATATCATGCAAATAGGAAGACCAACTATACACCATGCCTCCTCTGAAGTGCTAGTATTTCTATTCTGTTTGGGTTATTTTTCTCCATTATATTAGAATTAGTAGTCAGAATCTAGTAGGGTATGGGTTAGTGTCAAGGATTCAGTATTTCGAATGGAAAATTGAAAAATGAATCCAATGTGTATGTAAATATGTGCTACACAAAAATCTTCCAACTCTCATTCAGAACAATGCCTTGACAATACCTTCGCCCCAAGTAAGACACAATTAGAGGAGAAGATTTAGAAAACCTGTGAACAAATATCTGGAATGGAATATGCTCAGGAGCCCACAACCTTGGAAGTGGCAGAGGAGTTTCCAAAGGTAAGGGAAAGGGTAAACACTCCACAAACATGGAGGTCTGCTGGCATAGAGACTTCTTGAGAAACTGCCTGTGAGGTTGGGCACTTGAAAAATATGTTGTTGTCAGGAGCTTTAGCTTCCTTTCTAGTGAGACCATAAAAGCTTGGTCTGCATCTATGAGACCTGGAGGACATGCTTTCTTATTTCCCAATGAACATGAGGCAGCAGTGCTAAATTCTCTTTTTAGGTAAACTGTGGCCACTGGGGGCTAAAGGTCTCCCCATGTGCACTGTGAAGCCATATGGTCATCCTCCATTTTCATGGTGTTTCTTCCTGCTGCACTGGGAGTTTGGTATTTGCTTCACGAAATAAAAGCAGTTCAATTGGGTCACAGTGCAAGAGGGAGTTCTGTCATGTGTGGTGGGTCAGGTTCTGCTTGAGGATACAAGAACCAGGATTCTATCCCACATAGCTTGCCCCCTTGACCATAGCAACCTGATTCTGAACAATGTCCTGAAAACTCTCCATATAACAAGTTGCCTTTACATGGAAGGTTCTGCTGGCTGCACCATGTAAGTCACAAGCCATTTGGATGCCAATGGAAGATCCACATGGCCCCACCACAGATGTTTTATCACATACCTGCCCACCACTGCTCTAGGCCAACTACTCAACAGACTCCAAGTTACTGGCATCTCTGTTCTACACCATTTACATGAAACCCAGTCAATCAAGGCACTGTCTGGTATATTCATGATCAGTAACAGGACATCCAAATGTTCTCCAGTGCCACCTGGTGATGGGAATTTCAAAAATTTTATGGTATTTTTCTAGCCATTTTTCAAGGATGAAGTTGGAGGCACTGTGAGTTTCAATTCTTTCAGGAACCATTAAATTTTTAGGAAGCTAATTTCAATGAAAGCTCTGGAGAACACTCACAGGTAAGGCTTTCCAAAGAGTGGCCAAAAGATCACATGATATTATTCCCGTTGAGGTCTACAATGTGAGGTCCATATGAGTTTTGACTCTCAGCTCTGGGTGCCAAATCTTTCAGAATAAAATCATGTGGTATCCTGGCTGAGAGGCCTAGTGCTCTGTGGAAAGCCATCCTGGGCCTAGAACTTAGTTTCCAAGGGCGACACTCATGCCTGGCTTCCTTAAATCTCAACACTATTCATGGCAATACTTCTCTGAGGTCAGTTTGAGAACTCAGATTCTAAGGGAATCACACCAGAGTTCAAGAACATGTGGACCAAGTCATCTCTTCCAACCGCCACCCAAATGACCACAATTTAAAACAAAACACTCCAAAGTGGCGCTCATCTTTTTCCATATAGACACTCATAATGACCTCTGGCAAAAGTTTTCCATGAGGGGCACAGCCCAAGACCGTGTCCAAAATAAGCTCTCTTGCACCTAATTTGCCTAAAGTCAGGGTGGCCTGGACACCCTTCTTGTAAACCAGGAGAGATCAAATAGGCCTCCCATTAATACTGCTTTGCTTCTTCAATTTGAGGCCAACTGACTGTGGGGTTTGGATTCCTTATGTGAATTGGAGTCTTGAGAAAACCCAAGCAACTATGGGCTAGCCTCTGCAGGGCTTTGAAGAACTCATTTGAACCAAAGGATCCCTATTCTGACTTAATGGAGGTCAGGAAAGTTACAGAAGAGGCGAGAGACTTCATCCACAAGGACTGCTTTTTTGGCCATTTTGGTTTTGGATGTACACATGGGATCTTTCTTTAGATCCATCAGGAGCTGAGAATCTAAGCCACACCCTCACACAAGGCAAATAGGCTGATTCAGACACATCCATTCCAAAGCAATTAAGCAAAGAGCCACAGGTAATGCCCATTCATTTCCATTTGGAAACTGTTTTCTTCAGGCTTCACAAAGTGGTGGACTGAGGAAAAGACCTTCCTGACATTCAGGGCAACAGAAGAATTGGTAAACAAAAGGCCCCAAGCAGGGTTTCTTCACTGAGACTTTCCTGGTCACACTGATGTCTGAGTTTTCTTAGATGCTCGCCATTCCCTTCAGCTATTCAGTACATGGTCATGTCACAGAGCTTCAAGGTTGTACATATCTTAAACACAAAACCATGAGCCTATTCTGGAGAGTGGCGAGAATTCAGGAAGAAAACAGGAACTTAGGTAGATAGCAGGTGTTGCACATCAATAAGGCAAGCTGCAGTCCATTCATAAATAGGGCAGGATGAATTCTGGGAAGCTTTCTACTAGATAGGACATATTCATTGATGCATTCTCCTTTCTAATGTCTTCAACCACGGACATAGTGGGATACACAGACATAGAAACACTCACCTTGTCAAACGACTTAGTAGAAACAGTTCACTCCAAACAAAACAAACCACCTTTCATACCTATTCTCAGAACATGAGACAAAACCACAAACCCACACCCACACGACAAAGGCACCTCCTTCCCCCATGTAGGTCTGTGACTATCCGGAGTGAACTCCGGTGGGCCATACTATGTTCTCTGGAAATGGCCTGTTCTGTCTCAAATCTGGTCTCCTTGGCCAACTCTGTGAAGTTGTCAGGGGCCAGCGGTGAGCCACTGCCTGCTTTCTCAGGAAATGCCCCTATTCATAGCTTTCCTTGCATTTGGCCATCCTCACATCAGTAGGTTCCAAGAAAGACTGAGTCTGTCCTTGGTAAATCAAAATAAGTTTGACCACTGGGACTTGGACTGGGACTGGCTCTTTGTGCCTGGCTTCCTGGATTCCAAGTTCAGAGAGTTCCATCACCAAGGAAGTTAGGTGAGGTCACTTCCGTTAGGAACGGAATGAGGTCACTGCCTTGGCAACAACTTTGTCCTAACAGTTGCTTCCAAGGTTCCCATGAGAAGGAGGCTGCCCCTACTTACTGTGACACTTTCACAAGTTACAGTGGTATGTCAAGCATAGGCATGCAGGAGCAGCTCAACAAATGCCTGCTTTGGTCCATCTTCTATACATTAAGAAGAGAGTGGCTGATTCAGACACATCCCTTCATCCTGAGCAGGTTGTTTGCCATGGAAGACTTTTGCTGTCTCAGGTCCCACATAGTTGCCTACATCTTCTCCAGGGATCATTTCTGCATGGACCTTTGAGTTTCTCAGCAGGTGGAAGATCCTCTATATTCCTGTATTTTAAGACCAACTCTGTCCCCACTTTTCTGTAAAATTAGATTGAGAGAACAGTGTATGGTTAGGTTTAATAACATGTTCGATTTGGTTTAGAAAGGAAACTACACGGTTGAGCAAACAGGGTCCTACCGTTAGCAATAATATGAGGATTATAAATGGACCAGCCATGGCAGATAAAAGCATAGTTAACCAGGTTGACTATGTGAACAAAGAATCAAACCTCCCTTCTGGGGCCTCTGTCTCTCTTTGATGCTCTTCAAGTCGTTTTCTTAATTTACTCATAGATTCTTTTACAACTCCAGTATTGTCGGCATAAAAACAACATTCTTCCCTCAATGCAAGCAAAAAGGCAACTTTCTCTCATGAAGAGGAGGTCCAACACTCGCCTGCTCTGTAAAACAACTTCAGAGAGAGAGAGAGGTTAAAATTCCTGTAAAGCTGTGATGTCGGTTTTTAATGTCTTTAAGCTTTGGTCTATTTCTGCTTCTAATTGTGTCTTTGTTGTGTCTCATGGACTAGGGCAGTTGTTCCTATGCCCACCCCTTCAGCAATTATTATTCCTCATAGGATGGCCAAAGTGAGGGATACAGGTTCCCGGTGGAACCGGGTTGTATGCCCCCCTATTTGAACTTTAAATGAACCTACGTCATGATAGAGCACTCTGAAAAACATCTGCATCATTACATAATTAATCACATCTATTGACCATTTTATGTAAACATAAATAATGTTAAAGTGTATAGAATTATACTGTTTTAGGAATGGACAAGAAAATGCACCTAAGATAGCACCAAAGTGAGGAAAACATTCTTATTTGGTTGCATCCGGATTTAGAGGGCATTGCTTCTGTTGTAATCAATTAATCCCCTGAACCTCAAGTTTTGGTAGTTTTAGAATTTGTACCCAACATGTAAGGGAAGGGGCTCAGAAGTTCACAGTCTGCAGAAATTCACAAAAATTAGTTTTTGTTTCTGTTTTTTTTTTTTCCTCTGTTCTGGGCAAGTTAACTTTTCAAGGACACCTTGGAAGGGGAGAGCTTTTTTGTCTCTTTTTTTTCTCCCTGCCAGCTGTCACCATGGAGACCGGTTGCTAACTTTTTTATCTTAGAAATGTAGGCATCTCGGTGAAGACCCAGCTCAAGGGCAGAGGCCTTGTTCACATATTTTGTGAAAAACTGGAAAGGCAGTGTCCAGCTTAGGGGTGGTGATTTTTCCAGCCAGTGGCCAAGTAGAACAGGGAAACACGAAAAGTGGAAGTTTATGTACATTGAACTCTTTCAGAGGGACTCTTTTGCTGAAAGACCTAAAGTAAGCCTTGGTGAAGACTTCTGGAGAAGGTCATTTAAGACATTTCTGTGGACCTGGTACAGAGGGGGAAGACGGGGTAGTCGAGGCTGAGAGCAGCTCCGTGAATCTAAGAATGAGAAAAGAGAGATGTAAAAGAAAAATGGTAAAGGGGTTTGGGGTTTTCCTAGAACAAAACTTGAGCATTAGAACAGGTAGAGCAGAGGGGAAGATGGGAGTAAATATTCCAAAAAGCCTTTGAGGGACTTTAAATTCTTAGAAACCTCTTTTCAGTGATGACAAAGCAACTTTAAATGCCATTTTCATTACATCGTGGATAGGGGTCTGAGGGCTCTTCTCAGCTGGTTTGAGCTTTGGGTTAGCTTGCTAGAGGACTTGGTGGGACCTAGTGCAGGCCCTGACAGGAAAAGAGAGGAGTGAGTGGGTGAAGGGGTACCTCGGTACCTGCTACCTCAGCAACGGGGCAATGTTATGAGAACCAGCGGAGGTTTGGGTTTTTGATTTAGTAATTGGAGAGGAGAAATCAGGTAGCTAAGATGGGAGTGATAGCAGAGAGTCTAGAGCAGAAGGCTGAGGGTGAGGAACTATTGGAGAAGCATAGTACAGGATGTGAGCAAAAGAGGAAAAAGGATTCCACATAGGGAAATTTCCCCCTTTTGAGAACTTGCCGAAGTTAAAAATGTCACTCAGAATTTGATGATCTAGAGAACCCTCTGGGGGCCATAGTATTTAGTTGTCTAATTGGTAATATGGCCAATGCTGTGTACTGAATTTGATGAGGAGTTTGGGTTCCACCAGGGAGCCCCTGTATGCTCATATTCCCTTGACTTACACAAGAAGTCGGCTTCTCCCCCACACAGCCGTGGCTGTTTGTGGCTTTGATAGTCCGCCAGGCAAACATAGTAATCTAGGCTAGCCAACCTGAATCTGTCTCGCGTGTCCCTGCATCCATAATATTTGTTTCCATTATCTATGGTACAGAAGAGATTTAATGGAATTTTAGTGGGATCCTCTTCATCAGGGTATCTCAATAGGAAAGACCTATACCGACCTGACAAATGTCTGGGTGGAGAGATGGCCACCAGGTCTCTATGGGGCCTGTATGCGAGATAGACCATACTTCTTGTCTAGTAGGATTTGTGATCAGCCATTGCTGCTGAACGGGGTGATGAGGGTTAGAACTACTGGTGGCCAAGGAGAGAGTCTATAGTCTTATCCACATAGCGAATACGCAATTTGAAATGGTTACCAGGCTTTTCCAGTTTCCAACAAGAGTCTGGACACAGCGAAGGCTTGAGATGAGAGGCATGGATCCAAAAAGTGATTCCGTCTACTTTTACCGCTTTAGGTTTTATAAGTAGCACCTGGTATGTTCCTTTCCAGTGGGGTTCCAGGGATGACACCTGATGTTGTCTTATGTAGACGAAGTCTCTTACTTGATATTGATTTAGAGTCCCCTCCTCCCCTGGTTGGTAGGCAGTGGCCAGCTGTTTCCACAGGTATCGCTGAGTTCTTTCAATGACTTTAAGTCTTTCAAGCAAGGGGGTGTGGAAGTGATCGTTAGGCCTTAGAGTTGGGGTTAGGTCCCTTACTGGATGATGGGAATCATAGAGAATTTCATAGGGGGTGAGGTTACACAAAGAAAGAGAGGGAATATTTCTCGCATGAAACAGTGCATAAGGCAGGAGCATAATCCAATCTTTTATGCCGGGCTCTAAGCTTAATTTTGTTAAGGTCGCTTCAATGGTTCTATTTATTTTTTCTACCTGTCCTGAGCTCTGGGGTATATAAGCATAATGTAACTTAAAATTAATCCACAGGGTCCCAGTTAACACCTGACTTACCTGGGCCATGAACACCAGTCCATTATCAGACCCTATTACCTTAGGCAGACCGTATCTTGGAAAAATATCTTTCAGAATCTTCTTGAAAATCATTTGTGCAGTTTTTTTTTTTTTTTTTTTTTTTTTGTGTGTGTGTGTGTGTGTATGTGTGGAAGGCTTCAGTCCATCCTGAAAATGTATCTACAAAGACTAGGAGGTATTTAAGTCCATACCTTGCTGGCTTAATTTCACTATTGTCCACTTCCCAAAATTGTCGTTTTCTGGTTCCTCATAGGTGCTTTCCTCTAGGAAACTGGAAGGGTAAGCATTAACCAATTGACGGACTCGACAGGCTTTTGTTACCCGTTCAGTTATTTTCTTTCGCTGTGAGTCGGTTAGTGGAAAACTCTGTTCTTAATCCTACAGGAATGCCTGCAGTTTCATTGAACCAAGGTGAGTGAGTTGGTGTACATTTTTAACGTAGTGTAGGTCTTTCTGTAATTGCAGCCTGAGCTCAGTGAAGTTGAGGTGTTCAGTGTCAGTGTCCATAGATATTATAAAAAACTTCCTGGTGATAAGGGGTCCATTGGAATTGGGCATCTCCCTCTAACACCGGGTATAAAGGAGCAGCTAAAAACGCAAACCCAGGTATCCATAACCTGCAAAAGCCAGCAGTCCCAAGAAACTCTCTGAGTTGTCTCCTGTTAGATGGGGGTGGTATCTAGGCAATGGTTTGTTTTCTGGGCTCAGTGAGCCATCGTTTACTGCCCCTAAGGAAACAGCCCAGGAAGATTACTTCATGCCAGCAAATTTGGGCCTTTTTGGCCGAAACTCTATACCCGAGTTGAGCAAGCTCATATAATAGTGCTTGGGTCCCAGACTCACAGTTTTCCTTGGTGTTGGCTGCCAGTAGCAGGTCATTCACGTATTGAAGCTGGGTGACTTTGGGGTGCGTAGTTCTGAAATTGCTGAGATCTCTGTGGAGGGCTTCATCAAAGAGAGTGGGGGAGTTTTTGAACCCCAGTGGGAGTCTAGTCCAAGTTAGTTGACCAGACGTTCAGGTTTCTGGGTCTACCCACCCGAAAGCAAACAGCAAATGACTATCTTTATGCAGAGGCAAGCAAAAGAAAGCATCTTTTAAGTCCAGAACAGTATACCATTTCCGCTCAGGGTTCAGAGTGCTAAGCAGATTGTACGGATTAGGTACCGTGGGGTGAATGTCCTGCACTCTGTTGTTGATCTCTCTTAGGTATTTAACAGGGCGATTGTCCCGGTTCCTGGCTTTTTTTCTAGTAGCAGGGGAGTGTTCATGGCCAATTGACAGGGCCTTAGGACGCCTAAGGTAAGATATTTCTGAATATGGGGCCTTATCTCATCTTTAGCTTTTTTTGCTTAGAGGATATTATTTGACATTAATTGGGGAGGCTGAGGTTTTTAACTCCACTGTTATTGGAGGTTGTTTCACGGCCAGGCCTAACCCAGCAGTTTTTGCCCAGGCATCTGCGTAATCTGTTATCCATTTCTGGCGTAGCTTGCCTGTTTGATCAGTCTTGGGGGGTGTGAAGAGTGGATGTTCATCTTCTACTAATTTAGTTAAAGCCGTGACTATAGGAGTTTATACTAAAGGATTTAGAAATTTCATTTGGTAGCCTTCAGGTTTAAAAGTTATTTAGGCCAAGAGCTTGGTGAGCAGATCTCTGCCCATCAATGGGTCCAGGCATTCCTGGATTACTAGGAAGGAGTGATGGATTTTTCCTTTACCTAGGTCCATGGTCCTCTTAGTAGTCTAAGCCCGATATTTACTGCCATTAGCCATTTGAACTACAGACCTTTTATTTGATAGAGGGCCCAATGGGGCCTTAAGGGCTTCGTATACTGCTCCTGTATTCATTTCAAAGTTTACTGGGGTCCGCTACACTTCAAATGTTACCCTGAGCTAGGGGAAGTGATCTGAGCCCCAACTTTCTTAGTCATGCACCAGAGTCAGAATGGCTGGCTGGCATGGCTGTCTCTTTATAGGGCACTTTTTGGCCCAGTGTCCTTTTTTTTTTACAGTAGGCACATTGATCTGAGGCCAGGGGTGGCCTCTGGCATGGCCCCAGGTAACCCTTACTGTCACCTTACGTCTTAATTTCTGGCCTCTTTCTTGTTGTGACAAGGATCTTGGTCAATCCCTTAGTCTGTCTTTTGCTTCTCTCATCCTTCCTTTGCTCCCTTTCTTTCTCCCTGTTTCTCTCTTATAGTATACTTTCTCAGCTTCTCTGACTAAATCTCTCTTTTAAATTTTTTTAATATACATGGCAGCTTGCCCAATTAAGGCCATTGTTACAGATGAATTTTGATCTGCTGCCTGAGGATCGAAAGGAGTATATCTTTTATATGCCTCCATAATTCTTTCTAGAAACAAAGAGGGAGATTCATCAGGCCTTTGAATAATTTCTCTTACCATGGCCAAATTAGTTGGTCACATAGCAGCCCCTTGGAGACCTTCTATTAGAGCCAGGCAATAATTGGACAGATGCTCTTTATCTTCAAAGATATTGGGGTTCCAGTTGGGTTGGTTTAAGGGTAAGCTGGCTTTGATTATGTTGGGAAGTTGTGTTGGTCGCCAATCAGGTCCGAGGATATTTTTTTTTTTTTAGCTTCTTGGAGGTTTTTCTCTTATTCCTCTGTCATAAAGAAAGTCCCTAGGAGTTGTTGGCAGTTATCCCAAGTAGGCAGGTGTAAAAACGTTGGCGAGTTCTCTGAGTTCTTTTAGCCGGGCCAGCTTCCTCCAGGGAAGGAGGGGCTCTGTGTGCCACGGGACTGTCATCTGGATGGCGCTGGGCCATCCTAGCTTCTTTGAATGGTGGAGAGGCTGAGTCAGCAGCAGGGGAATCACTTAGAGGGTGTTGGCAGTTGGGGGATGAAGGCAGAGGATAAGGAGGGGGAGGAGAGTCCAGTAGAGTCTTGAGACTCAGGGAGAACAGAGGGTGCAGGAGGAGGAGCAGAGAGTTAAAGAGATAGAATCATGGGGGAAGGAGTAGGAGTCCGTGCAGGGACAAGGAAAGGCTTCACCCTTGGAGGAGGAGATTTGCAGAGGTCCTGACAAGTTAAGATATATGGCTGTTGATCTGGACGTCTATGTGGCCCCGGCTAAAAGACAATATCTCGAACTTTTCAAATTAGTCCGAAGTAGAAAGATCCTTCTAGGGGCCATCTGACTACAAAGTTGGGTCATTCTGAGACACAGAATCTGCAAGATCCGGCGTTTTACTGAAAAAGAAAGATTCTGAGCCCTTAAGCAGACTTTGGTCTAGTGATCAAGGGTCATGAACAGAGGCATTGAAGTGCTCTGTCCCATAATGAAATATACACAGACAATAAAAGCAATGACACAAGACACAGACAAGACAAGACAATAAAGACAGGCAATGGACGTCCAATACTGAGACCATGACTGAGTAGCCGGCAAAACATGATGGGCTGGCAATACCGAATCCGAAACAAAATATCACTGAATAAAGGAGACTATTGTTCCTCGATTTCATGAGTTCATCCCCCAGGGACATGGCCTGTGGCTCTGTTACATGTGTGTCAGCCACCATGGGAGAGAGCTCACGCTCTTTACCAATAGCCATTTTGTGAAACCCTAACCTGAATCCTGAAACCAGAAAGAGGGGCCTTATTTATCCCCAGAGGAGCCCGTTGGGGGTCTTTCATCTGCGGCTGCCGGATCTCACTGGGGCCACCAGATGTAAAGATCAGGCGAGGGTGGGTGGAAGAGACCACCAAGAGACTGTCTCATGCAACAGCAAAGGCTTTATTGGGAGTCCGGCATGCAAGGGCTCAGAGATCACTTGAATAGAGCAGAGAGCCCTGAGAACAGCTTAAGAAGTGCTTATATATTTTCCTTGGAGAGGGCAGGAAGGAAAGTTTATTGATGGGTAAGTGCGAGTGGGCGGTTTGCATGCAAGTGGTTGACCAAGTACATTCTGCAGTTTGGCAGTTGGGGACAGCACATTCTGGGAACAAGAATAGCAAACAGTTCTCAAGATTTCAACAGTGTTTTGTTAAGCATACAGAAAATCAAGAAGTGACAAGTACCTATTTTATTAACCTTTCAATATAAGTATGAAAACAGAAATCTAGGTAAGATTTGAAGCCCAGAAGTTCATTGGGCCCTTGATTGGTATACTTAGCGTTGAATTACATTCTGTAGTGATGTCCCAGAAATATGGATATACAATGGCATGGGACCTTATACCTTCTCGGAGGTCAATTCCAAAACACAGACTCTAAGGGGAATCACACCGAAGTTCAAGCCAAGGTGGACCCAAATATCTCTTCCAACCGCCACACAAATGACCACAATTAAAACCAAAACACTCCCACATGGCACTCATCTTCTTCCATATAGACACTCACCATAACTTCTGGCAAGAGGATTCCATGAGAGGTGCAGCACAAGACAGTGTCCCAAATAAGCTCCCTTTCCCATCATTTGCCAATAGTCAGGGTGGCCTGGACACCCTCCCTGTGAACCAGGAGTTATCAAATATGTCTGCCATTAATACAGCTCTGTTCTCCAATTTGAGGCCTACTGACTGTGGGGTTTAGATTCTTTATTTGAATTGGATTCATAAGAAAACCCAAGAACCTATGGGCTAGCATCTGCAGGGCTTTGAAGAACTCATTTGACTCAAAGGATCCCTATTCTCACTTGATGTAGGTAAGGAACCTTACAGAAGAATGTGAGGCACTTCATCCACAGTGACTGATTTTTGGCCATTTTGATTTTGGATCCACACATGGGATCGTTCTTTAGATCCATCAGGTGCTGAGAATCTAAGCCACAGGCTCACACAGGACCAAGAGGCTGATTCAGACACATCCCTTTACAAAGTAATTAAGCAAAGAGCCACAGGTGGTGCCCATTCATTTCCGTTTGAAAACTGTTTTCCTCAGAATTCACAAAGGCGTGGCCTCAGGCAAAGAACTTACTGACATTCAGGGCAACAGAAAAATAGGCAATCAAAAGGCCCATTGCAGGGGTTCTCCACTGAGACTTTCCTGGTCACATCGATATCTGAGTTTTCTGAGATGCTTGCCAATCCCTTCAGCTATCCAGTACATGTCCATGTCACAGTGCTTGGAGGTGGTACATATCGTGGACTCAAAAGCATGAGCCTATTTTGGAGAGTGGCTAGATTTCAGGAAGAAAACAGGAACTTAGGAAGATAGCAGGTGTCGCCCATCGATATGGCAAGCCCTAGTGCATTCATAAATTGGGCAGGATGAATGCTGGAAAACTTACTACTAGACAGGAAACATCCATTGATGCATGCTCTTTTTCTAATGTCTACAACCACGGACACAGTGGGATACACAGACATAGAAACACTCGCCTTGTCAAACAACTTACTAGAAACAGTTCACTCCAAACCAAACAAACCGACTTTCCTACCTCTTCTCAGAACATGGGGCAAAACCACAAACACACATCCACACCCAAAAAGGCACCTCCTTCCCCCAAATAGGTCTCTCACTATCCGGAGTGTCCTCTGACTGCTGGGTCATACTATGTTCCCCAGATATGGCCTATCCTGTCTCAGATCTGGTCTCCATATCCAACTCTGTGAAGTGGTCAGGAGCCAGCTGTGAGCCACTACCCGCTTTTTTAGGAAAGGCCCCTCTTCAGAGTACTCCTGGCATTTGGCCATCCTCACATCAGTAGGTACCAAGAAAGACTGACTCTGTCCTTGTTAAATTGAAGCAAGTGAGACCACTAGGACTGGGACTGGGACTGACTCTGTGTGCCTGGCTTCCTGCATCCCAAGTTCAGAGAGTTCCATTACCAAGGAAGTGAGGTGAGGTTGCATCCTTCAGGAACTGAATGAGGTCACTGCCTTGGCAACCACTTTTTCCAAACAGTTGCTTTCAACCGTACCATGAGAAGGAGGCTTACCCTACTTTCTGTGGCACTTTCACAAATTAGAATGGTATATCAACCATAGGCACCAAGAAACAGCTCTCCACACAGGCCTGATTTGGTCCATTTTCTCTATATTAGGAAGAGAGCCTTTAGTCCGGGGAGCACTGCAGTGAACCTTTGCACTAAAACTATTAGCAAGCACCTGGTGGAGGAGTCCTCCATCGGTAAGTAGCGCCTTTATAACATCTGATATCCGGTTAAGGGAGATCTCTTCTGATGACAGAGATGTGGCCTGGGGAGGCTCACATATACTCCTTTCCAGGAGAGTAACCAGAATCGTTCTATCCTCTGTTCTGTTCTGTAGGGAATTACTCTGGAACTGTAGAGAGGGGCCGACGGGCACGCATGCACTCCTACCCTGGAGCTATAGCAAGATGTTGCACTGTTCCACTGTTTTTCTGTTTAGGCGCATGGTTTCTGTTTTTTGTGTTTTGTTTTGTGTTCTATTTTTTTGATTGTTTGTTTGTTTTTGTTCATTTTGTTGTGTGATTTCAGTGGTAAAAACTTAAGGATTTTGGACGTAAAAATAGGTAATAAAGAGAGTAAGCCTGACACCCCTTTGGACTGTGTTTTAGGGAACTGCGATGAACTTTACTCGCCTTTGTTAAGCAGGATGATAGAAGCTCCTAGCTGGCTGCCTGGAGCACACCCATTGCAGAGGGCAATGCTTGCTGGGGACCTAAGAACTGAGCATCTCCCAGGTTAACAAGTGAAACTCCTTTAAAACCCCTTGTCACTCCAGATCAAGAGAGTCACAACCTTTGGCAGAGTCCCCTGTGTTTCTCCTTTGTTCGCAAAGCAATAAACCTCCCTTTTTCTTTTTCTCAAAACTCAGTCCTCATTATTAAATTGGTATTAATTGGCGTCAAGTTGAGGAATCGAACTTTAATTTACAAATTTGGTACCCGCCCTCCACCCCGGAACTTTGTGAGAGCTGTCTACTGAAATATTAGGAGATGAAGCATGCTTGGTGTGGAACTGAACAAGAGGAGCTAATCCTGTAAGTAAAAGGAGGGACTGAGGGACTCCCAGCAGCTGCCAAAGCCCTGTTGATTCAGGGAATTACCTCCTTCCTCCCCGCACTGTAAGAATTATGCCACCTCTTCATGTTAAAAAAGAGAAAAAGAAAAAAGGGACACTAAATGCAGTGAAGTCACCATGGAGACACTTTATTTTACATTTCAGGTTGCCCCTCTGTTAAAACATGTGGTCCCCCCCTGTGGATATCTATGGTGCACACTGGTGTAGGAGATTTTTCTCTTATCTGCTCTGGTTTAAACGGTTCTCTCTGACAGCCATAGTCTGAACCTCCTTTCTGTCTGTCTTGTGTCTTTGTATCTGGCCCTTTAAGACATGTGCAATAATGTGTTTATATTATAAATTGTTTCTTGGGAATGATCTTAGCTGAATGTGTGTCTAAATGATGATGTTTTATTTTAACAATCTGGTATCTGAATGGGTTTTTGAAGCATTGCACAATCTTGCAGTTAAAAGTCGGGTTTAGGTAATTGTTTAGTTTATGATTTCAGATAATTCATGCCAGAGAACTTAAATACTTAGTATGGAAAACTGAAGAACTCTACTTCCAAGTTGGCAAGTAAATTCCCAATCATACAGTCTTTTTTTCACCAATTTTGAATTGGATAGCCTCGGAAAATGTCACTGTGTGTACCACTGCATTAATTTGGACAAGGATAGTAAATCATAGAATGGTATCTGTTGACAAAACAAGATGTAAAGATATAAAATTTTGTGAATTGTATCTTAAATTTGTATCATAATTTTCAACATCCGAACCTCAAAATTATGGTTAAAATGCCTTAGGCCTGAGGTGTCTGCTCAGAATAGCAGTTTTTCCTGCTCCTTCCAGACCTCAGCCATGATTTATATTGAAATGTAAATGAAAGAAGCCTGAAAGCTTAGTAGGAGACTGATTTGAGGCCTAAGGGAAAAAAAAGGTAAATTGTATGGTATTTACTAATTACTAGCCAGTCACTTTTTCTAGGACTCTTTTTTTTTTCCTTAGATACTTTTTTTTTTTTTTGAGCTCATGATTTTGAGCATACAGACCTAGGTTAATGTTTTTCAGATCAGTTCTATCTTTGACCAACTGTAGAATTTTTGAAACATTGCAATGGAGATTTCACCTGAGAAAAGCTACAAGGCCTTTACTATTATTATGTGTGCACACTTTTGTTATGTGTTGTATGTCTACATATACATATGTCCGTATATCATATATATGATACACAAATTAACATATACAAGGAGCGCTCATAAAAAAGCGCTCATTAAAACAAATTTAAATAGGAGATCCAAAGATCTTTAATTCACGTGATTTAAATGTTTCAATTTAAATTGGATAAACAGATAAAAATCAATGTCTTTAAATTTAAGCTTACAATTTGTTTAGGTGTTCAAAAATCTAATAAAATATTAATATCTACAAAATGTCTAATATGCATTGGTTCTAGGACCTTTCCTTCAACATAAAAATGGTTTACACTGTCAATACATTTCTCTAGTATTTTGATAAATAAGTAAAGTAAATTTGATATGGGATTGCTCATTCATGAGTACTTTTCTTAGATATCTGATTGATTTACTAAGGTCTGAATAAGTTATTATTAAAGTCTGTATAAGAATATAAAAATAAGTCATGTGTTAATGAGACAAAAATTTCTTAAAACATAAGTTTACCCATAACGTTGTATTTATTAAGTTTTATTTTCTCCAGAGCAAGCAACCATAAAAATTAAACAACTGATTAAATAAGAACTGTTATTTTAGAGCACTGTACTGCCATTGCTTTAAAAGCTAAACTTGGTTAATGTAGAAACATCAATGTAATTGTGATGCTATCAATGTTTTCATATCTTACAGGTATGCAAGTCTGTAAGGTAGAAACTTTAAAAGAGCATTATATCAAGCTGGTGCTCTGAAGTTGTATGGTAAAAAATATATTGGGGAGTTATTTACCTGTTATCAATAAGATATGTAAACTTTTATGTTACTTTTTACATTGGGGAACAATTTAAATGTATTTTTTAGTTAATGAGAGCCTAATCGATGTAAAGGTTAAAAACTTTCAGCCTTTCTTTAATTCATGTTTTAAATGTGATATCATATGGTGTTAGCTAATGTTCATGTGACCTCAAACAATTTATGTAAACTTTTGATATTTAAAAATAAGGATTAGCTTTAGAACTAAAATACTTAAGATTTATAAAGAGCCCTGCCTTAGCTGAGATAAGGCTCTGTGTCCCATCTTACTACATGTGAGAATGACTACGAAACCAGTAGGTTAGATAATATTTCTTTAAAGTTATGTTAAAAAGTTGGTTTTTTTTAAGGTCAATATTCCTAGGATCTCAAACAGGGGATATAATGTATAACTCAGCCAAAAAATTCAGGGAAGCTGTTACACAAGCTAAGTATTTTTACTTTTGTTAATTTTATTTTGAAATTTTCTTATAAGTGATCTAAAGATTCTCTGTTACTGTTTTACAAACGTGTTGCTTTAAGAACACAACATGGGTTTATTCAATATAATAAGTCATTACTTACAATACAGACAGAATAATACAGATAACAATTAATAAAAAGATAATTATATAGTTATAGACATTAAAGCCCAGTACTCTTAATATAAGGCTGTTAAAATTTATTTGCTGGATGTTTAAGATTAGGATTTAAAATTAAAGTTAAATGAAAAGAGCCAAGAAAACCAATATTTGGCGTTTGCCCTATGAGTCAGTCTGAATCCAGGGAACAGGGGACTTCTCTAAAGAGCTTTGAAACTCTGAGCCACATAACCTCCTCCTGATGAGGGAGATTAATGAGACCACTGGAGAACAGAAAGCCAATCAGTGTATTTGTTACGAAGAGGAGAGTCATCAAAGAAAGGAGACATCCCTGATGCTTCCGAGGGAAGTCAAATGGTCAAGCAAGATCTGGACCCACCTAGCGCAAATGGCACTAGCAGAACTGAGAATCTGCTCTCAAATTTCCCCAGAATTGACTCCCATAAAAGGTCAGCTAACAATAGATGGAAACAAAAGTCAGTTTGACTGCTTCATCTTAAACACTTAGCAAAGACAGTTAAGAACAAAATACATCCATTCCTGGGCATTTTAAATTATAATAATAATAATAATAATAATAATAATAATAATAATAATAATATAATGTTAAGGTATGCACTTTATGTTTGCCTCCCAAAATAAGTAAGACTGGTGGCTACAAAGAAGAATTCTCAGACAGGAATGCCTGATACTTATAAAAAGAGACTATCAAGAAGACCTGCCACAGGGAGAAGTTTTCAGTTTAAGGCCTACAGATATTCCTAACCTACACAGGTTGGCTTGGTGTTTGCTAGTACAATTATCCAGCCCTGAGTAACAGAATTAAAGGTTTCTCAAAGAGACACAGAGGTCATACTAGTAACAGGATTTTACAAGATCAGATGACATTAAATTATTAAACTGTATCTTATGGGGAGGGACAAGTGTAACTGTAAAAGTTAAATATTAAATTGACAGTCCTGATAACTGGGGATATTAAAGACTGGTGAGGGAACTTCTATACAGTGACATGTTCCAGGTGCTGCAACATTTATTCAGTACTAATGGTTTTTGTTTCTCTCATAGAAGAACCCATCCCCAGATGACTTTACAACCTGTTCTTCCCCAATCAGACTTCAAACCGAACTGACTTCTAAAAGGCAACTCATGTCCCTCAACTGACTTCTAAAAGGCAACTCATGTCCCTCATCCCATGCCCACTCACGTCACCCTGTCTCAGGTCAGAAGAAGAAAAAATGAGTGACACCACTCTTCTTATAACAATGGAGAGAAAGATAAATAGACTATCAATATAAGTAATTAATTAAGTCAGGTAAAATCAGGGAGATCGGTTTTGGGTGAGTTCTAAAAATTTGGAGACTCTTACCTGAGGGATTAAAATTTCCTCAGTGCTCTTCCCGTAATCGATCAAAGATTTGAAAGGGACACAAAGAAAAGGCGGGAATGATAGACCCAACCTGATCTTTAATTTAAATTGGGAGCCATCTTGCCAAAAAGCCATGAAAAGATAATTTTGGCTTTACCATAAATTACTTCAAATTCTAAACCTGCTTGGAATGCCTGCCCACGCCTTGAACTCACCCATGCCCAGCTCTCTGACCAGATAGCAGCCCTCTCTGAAACTTTAGTGACACATCATAAATATTTGCCTTCTCTGGCAAGACAACAACCCTCTCTGAGGCTCTAATGGTCTTCATGAACTCTGATGTAGGGACAGCAAAAAAAATGTAGACTGCCATTAGTGTGATGTTTGTCAGAGTTCTGTTATCTGTAAACCCCCTTTTGTGTAATTTTCTGGGCTATTAAGCTGCCTGTAGGAAAGCTGGGGTTGCTGTCTTTTTCACGCCGTTTTGTGAGGGAGAGGTAGCACAGCCAGTGGAAATAATAAGCTTAATTTAATTTGATTTTAATTAGAGTCAGTGGTCTTTTCTTGTGTCCTGGTCTAACAGGTAAACACTCCAAAAACATGGAGCTCTGCCAGCCTAAACACTTCTTGAGAAACTTCCTCTGAGTTTGGGCACTTGAAATATATGTTGTTGTAAGGAGCTTTAGCTTCCTTTCTAGTGATACCATCAAAGCTGAGTCTGCATCTATGTGACCTGGAGGACATGGTTTCTTGTATTCTAATGAACATGAGGCAGCAGTGCTGAATTTTCTCTTTGTAGGTAAACTGTGGCCACTGGATACTAAGTGTCTCCCCGTTTGGACTGTGAAGCCATTTGGTCATCCTCCAATTTTTGTGGTGTTTCTTGCTGCTGTACTGGGAGTTTGGTATATGCTTTATGAAATACAACGAGTTCAACTGAAACCCAGTGTTGAAGAAAGTTCTGTCACTTGTGGTGGGTCAGGGTCTGAAGGAGAATGCACCAACCAGGCATTTATCTCACAGAGCTTGCCCCCTTGTCCTTAGAAATCTGACTCTGAACTTAGCCCAGAAACCTCTCCATATAAAATGATGCCTTTACATAGAAGGGTCTGCTGGCTGCACCATGTCAGTCACAAACCATTTGGAAGGCAATGGCAAATCCTCATGGCCACACCACAGATGTATTATCACACACCCACCCACCACTGCAATAGGCCCACTTCTCAGCAGGCTCCAACTTACTGGCATCTTTGTTCTACACCATTTTCATGAAACCCGGTCAATCATGGCATTCTCTGGTACACTCATGATCAGCAACAAGACATCTAAAGGTTCTCCAGTGCCACCTGGTTAAGGGAATTTCAAAGATTTCATTGTATTTATCTAGCCATTTTTCATGGATGAAGTTGGAGGCACTGTGGGTTTCAGTTCATTCAGGAAATATTAAATGGTGAGGAAGCTATTTTCAATGAATTCTCTGGAGAAATCTCACAGGCAAGTCTTCCCATAGAGTGGTCAAAAGGTCACATGAAGCCAGGCCCATTGAGGTCTTTAATGTGACGTCCATGGGTGTTCTGACTGTCAACAATGGCTGCCAAATCTTTCAGAATAAAATCATGTGATATTCTAGCTGATATTCCGAGGCTCTGTGGAAAGCCACCCTTGTATTTGATCTCAGTTTCCAAGGGAGAATCCCATGTGTGGCCTCCTAAAATCTGAACACAGTTTATGGCAATATTTCTCTGAGATCAGTTCAAGAACTCAGACTATAAGTGGAATCACACCAGAGTTCAAGCCCAGATAGACCCAGTCATCACTTCCAACCACCAAACAAATGACCACAATTAAAACCAAAGCACTCCCACAAGGCCCTCATCTTCTTCCATATAGACACTCATCATAACCTGTGGCTGGAGGTTTCCATGAGGGGCTCAGCCCAAGACAGTGTACAAAATAACCTCCCTTGCCCGTCATTTGCCTAAAGTCAGGGTTGCCTGGACACCCTTTCTTAGAACCAGGAGTTATCAAATGAGCCTGCCGTAAATACTGCTCTGATTCTCCAATTTAAGGCCTACTGACTCTCGGGTATAGATTCTTTATGTGAATTGGAATCATGAGAAAACCCAAGCACCTATGGGCTATCCTCTGCAGGGTTTGAAGAACTCATTTGACAAAAAGGATCCCTATTTTCACTTGATGGAGATCAGTAATCTTACAGAGGAAGGCGAGAGACTTCGTCCACAATGACTGCTTTTTTGGCCATTTTGGTTTTGGAAGCACACATGTAATTGTTCGTTAGATGCATCAGGTGCTGAAAATCTATTCAACAACCTCAAACATGGCCAAGAGTCTGATGCAGACACATCCCTTTCCAAAGCAATTAAGCAAAGATCTACAGGTGATGCCCATTAATTTCCATTGAAAACCGTTTTCTTCATGCTTCAAAAAGGGGTGGCCTGAGGCAAAGACCTTTCTGACATTCAGGGCAACAGAACAATAGGTAAGCAAATGGCCCAAGGCAGGGTTTCTAAAATGATATCTGAGTTTTCTGAGATGATCCCATTCCCTTCAGCTATCCAGTACATAGCCATGTCACAGAGCTTGGAGGTGGTTCATGTCTTGGAAACAAAACCATGAGCCTATTCTGGAGAGTGGCCAGAATTCAAGAAGAAAACAGGAATTTAGGAAGACAGTGATTGTTGCCCATCCATTAGGCAAGACAAAATCCATTCATAAATTGGGCAGGATGAATGTTGTGAAGCTTTCTTCTATTCAGGACACATCCATTGATGCATTCTCTTTTCTAATGTCTACAACCACGGACACAGTGGGATAAACAGACATAGAAACACTCGCATTGTCAAAAGACTTACTAGAAACAGTCCACTCCAATCCTAACAAACCGACTTTCCTACCTATTCTCAGATCATGAGACAAAACCACAAACTCACACCCACACCCAAAAAGTCACCTCCTTCCCCCAAGTAGGTCTATGACTATCCGGAGTGTCCTCTGACTGATGGGCCATAGTATGTTACTCCAAAATGGACTGTCCTATGTCAGATGTGGACTCCTTGGCCAACACTGTGAAGTTGTAAGGTGCCAGTGGTGAGACACTACCTGCTTACTCAGGAAAGGCCCCTCTTCAGACCTTCCTGGCATTTGGCCATCCTCACATCAGTAGTTACCAAGAAAGACTCATTCTGTCCTTGGTAAATCCAAACATGTGAGGCCACTGGGACTGGGACTGGGACTGCCTCTGGGTGCCTGTCTTCCTGGATCCCTAGTTCAGAGAGTTCCATCACCAAGAAAGTGATGTAGGTCACTTCCTTCAGGAACTGAATGAGGTCACTGCCTTGGCAACCACTTTGTCCTAATAGTTGCTTCCAAGTGTCCCAATTGATGGAGGCTGCCCCTACTTCCTGTGACACTTTCACAAGTTTGAATGGTATATCAAACATAGGCACCCGGGAACAGCTCTCCACACAGGCCTCGTATTGTCCATCTTCTCTACATTAAGAAAAGAGAGACTGCTTCAGACACACCCCTTCATCCTGACCAGGTTGTTTGTCGTGGAAGATGACTTTTGCTCTCTCAGGTCCTTCATAGCTTCCTATAGCTTCCCCAGGGTTCATTTCTGGATGGACCTTTTCATTTCTCAGCACGTGGAAGATTTCTTACATTCCTGTATTGTAAGACCAACTCTGTCCCTGCTTTTCTGTAAAGTTAGATTGAGGGAACAGAGTATGGTTAGGGTTAATAACATGTTTGATTTGGCTTTGGAATCATTCTGCTGGATGAATAATGTTATTGGGAACCTTCAATATTTATTAGAATATATAGAGGGGAAATATATTTATGAAAACAGAAATCTAGGTAAGATTTGAAGCCCAGAAGGGCTTTGGATCCTTGATTGGGATACTTAGGTTTGAATTATGTTCTGCACATGTGTCTCAGATAAATCTATACACAATGGCATAGGACCTTGTACCTTGGATGATTGAATGTCAAAGAGAACATCCAGTCAAAAAAGGATAGTTGGTAGGATTAGGAAGATAGTTGGTAGGATTAGGAAAAAGAGTGAGTATATGATTTGGACAAAAAGTTCTTTAGCAATAGGGTTTTGGGTAGAGAGAAAATGTAAATGTCAGCACATGTGAAGAGTCAGTCACAATGATGAACTGGGGAAAATATGTAGGAAAGCAGATATCAATAGAGACATTAGAAAATCAGCAAATGATAAAGTGATTGATAGGATTAGACATTTTCGACAGGCTTGAGTTTGAATAAATAATCTTAGGAAGAAACAAATATGTAGTCACCAATAGGATTGACATTTGAGAGCATTTGGCAACCTGGACATGGGTGATTTTCATAATCCATACTCATAT
The DNA here is from genome assembly GCF_048772815.1 of Callospermophilus lateralis. Taxonomy (NCBI): domain Eukaryota; kingdom Metazoa; phylum Chordata; class Mammalia; order Rodentia; family Sciuridae; genus Callospermophilus; species Callospermophilus lateralis. The sequence continues at coordinate 5,247,902 of NW_027516909.1, forward strand.
TCCATTTAGGCTTTGGTACAGTCGTAAGTGTGACTTTGCATTTTGTGGCCAGAATATTACTGTGATAAAATGTATATGTAGATCAGGTGACATGAGTATTTGTTTCACCATTTTTGAGAGCAATATTTTGAAGAGATATAAATTAGTATTGGGGGCACAAATAGGTGTACAATGTGTGTATGAATATAGAGAGAATGCATGAATAGATCATACTGTGAATAAATAATATAACTGTTTCCAAATTTAGAAATTGGAATAAATTGATATCCCAAAATACACAGGAAATCTTATATTTATATACATACATTCATTCCAACCAGTTATATATCTAATGGTAATATTAGGGTTGTAGTTTATCATAAAATGTGTGTGAGTTTTGCTTCAAAATTGATTATGGAAATCGAAAATAATGTGTTTGGAAAGAAGTCTCATGAAATAACCAGTCAAAAACAAGGAGGAATACATGTGTTCTGAAGCAGGAAGTGATTGAATGTGTTACAAATGTCTTTCAATTTGTGAACTTGTGGATGAAATGTATATTCTATGATGTATAAAAACTGAAGAAATAGTAATGTACCAGTGTTGAATTAAAATGAACATCAAAATACACATCATGTCCCATAGAAATCTACTTTCAATGATGTTAAATTGGGTCAGTTACTGTAGAAATATAAGGCTTTGTTTGCACCATTCACTGAAGTGAGTTTTCAGTACTAGGAAACAAATATGTATTTCAGGTGGATTAATATTTCTAAAAACAATCTTATGAAAAGTTGATTATAAAAGCACATACATGAACATCAGTGAATTATTTAGGGAGTGTATAATAAGACACATATATTTCATATTTTGAAAATATATATATCACACAGATACATTAGAAAGTAGCAATATATATGCCAATCAAAATTCATCATGAAATATATATCATTCACAGATCCAAAAATATTAATTTTACTGAACATGGATTTATGTATAATGTTTTTCAACTAAGAAGCTCACTCATAGTTTGAATTTTCAGTTCCAAAAACATTTAGGAGGAGTTATCTCTTCTCATACTTTGTATCTCCCAAGTTAGCCACCTCACAAAAATGTACGTGTGATACCAGGTAGGATTTTATATGTGCATATAAAAATACATGTGCTGAATTGGCTACAGAAAAAGGGAGACAGAAATTCACATATGTGTTAACTTTAAAAACACATGGAGAACTATTTCAACAAAAAATTAACAAGATTTATAACTCTTACCCTATATCATGCAAAACCAAGACCAACTATACGCCATGCCTCCTCTCAACTGCTTGTATTTCTATTCTGTTTGGGTTATTTTTCTCCATCATATTAGGATTAGTAGTCAGAGTCTAGTAGGGTATGTGTTAGTGTCAGGGATTCAGTATTTTGAATGGAAAATTGAAAAATGAATCCAATGTGTATGTAAATATGTGCTACACCAAAATCTTCCCACTCTCATCCAGAACAATGCCTTGACAACACCTACGGCCCAAGTATGACACAATCAGAGGAGAAAAGTTAGAAAATCCGTGAATACATATCTAGAATGGAATATGATCAGAAGTTCACAACCTTGGAAGTGGTAGAGGAGTTTCCAAAAGTAAGGGACAGGGTAAACCCTCCAAAAACTTGAAGGTCTGCTGGCCTAGAGACTTCTTGAGAAACTGCCTGTGATGTTGGGCACTTGAAATATATGTTGTTGTCAGGAGCTTTAGCTTCCTTTCTAGTAAGACCATAAAAGCTGGGTCTGCATCAATGTGACCTGGAGGACATGGTTTCTTATTTTCCAATGAACATGAGACAGCAGTGCTGAATTTTCCATTGTAGGTAAACTGTGGCCCCTGGGGGCTGAATGTCTCCCTGTGTGGACGTTGAATCCATATAGTCATCCTCTATTTTCATGGTGTTTCTTGCTGCTGCACTGGGAGTTTGGTATTTGCTTCATGAAATACAAGGAGTTCAACGGGGACACAGTGCAGGAGGGATTTCTGTCACGTTTGGTGGGTCAGGGTCTGCAGGAGAATACAAGAACCAGGCCTCTATCCCACATAGCTTGCCCCCTTGACCATAGCAACCTGATTCTGAACAATGTCCTGAAACCTCTCTATGTAACAAGGTGCCTTTACATATAAGGGTCTGCTGGCTTCACCATGTCAGTCACAAGCCATTTGGAATCCAATGAAAGATCTACATGGCCCCACCACAGATGTTTTATCACACACCTGCCCACCATTGCTCTAGGCCAACTACTCAGCAGGATCCAACTTTCTGGCATCTCTGTTAAACACCATTTTCATGAAAACCAGTCAATCAAGGCACTGTCTGGTATTCTCATTGTTGGGAAAAGTATAAACGGCAGCCATACCCCAGAGAAAAACCCCAACATGGTGCCTAAGGACTTCTTCTTCCTACCTTCTTTTTTCTGCAGTGGTGCCAAATGTTCCCACCCGTGTGAACTCTCCCGCTGGCGCCAATTTGAAATCTCGCTGGTGGGGAACCTTAGCCCCAATAAGAACTAATTCCTGGGCTCCAGAGCTGATATCTGAAAGAACTTACCAATAAACGGTTTGCCTGCCATTTATCTAAGCCCTTCCATCTTCCCCTTAGTTCTATATAAGCACACAGCTTTTTGCAATAAAATTGGAATTCTCCCAGCGAAGTGCCTTTGCGTGGGAAGTTCTTTCATTCTGGTGCCCCATGTGAGGATACGGGTGAGCTCTTTCTAACAAGAGCCCCGTCCCCTGCTCCCCCGGAGACACTCCGCCATGGTCCGCTCTTTTCAGATGCCGGCTTCCTGCACCCACCACAGATCTGATATATGTAAGCCTCCCCTGACCCTGGCTCTGCAACTCCCTTCGGGCTACCACTGGTTTTGTGACCTTGATCTTCTGGCACACTCTCGACGCCCTGTAGGGGGCAGGAAATTCCTGCCACTAAGACCTTTACTGGTCGCAGTGGACCCTCTGGTGATCCGTTTTCCTTTGGGGCGTGAGGCTTCTGAGTTTACACAAGAGGCTCTGTGGTTTTTTCTCCTCTGCTGCCACTGCCGCTGCTGGCTAGAGTTGCTGTTTGCTGCAGGGCTGCTGTGTCTGGCTGAAGCTGCCTCTCTGCTCGGGGAAAACTGAACTCCCGTCCTGGAACTACATTGTGCCGGAACCGGAGTTCTGTTTTCATTACTGACTTTTTCCGCTGCGTTCAAAAACTTTCCTGACGTCAGGTTGCCCGTGGCTCCGAACCCATTGGGTCTCACAGATCGCACTTCACTGGTGACGCCCAGGTAGTGCCCTCTGTATTTCCTCATGACGGCTGGTCATTTTGGGGACGCCCACCTGACCCCCGTTCGCCCTGAGCTTCCTGAAAGCCGTTCCAGCCCGGGTTTTCTCTTTGTCTCTCTCGCTTACTCTTATTCTCTCTCTCTCTCTCTCTCTCTCTCTCTCTCTCTCTCTCTCTCTCTCTGTCTTCCTTCTCTCCCTGTGACTATGGGCACCTCTTCATCTGTACCTGAAGCCTCACCTCTCAAATGTCTAATAAAAAATCTGGCCACACTCTCCCTCACACCAGACATCAAGCCCAAACTTCTAATCAAATTCTGTACCCAAGATTGGCCTACATATCCACTGGAAAATGGCAATCATTGGCCTCCAGAAGGCTCCTTACATCCAAACTTCATCTGCGACCTTTTTAACTACTGCCAGCATCTGAAAAAGTGGAGTGAGATTCCCTGCATTTAAGGTTTTAGCCTTCTCAGACAGCACCCTGTGGCTGCTCCTCCTGCCCTCCCTCTCAGGTCCTCCTTGTTTGCAAACCCTTCTCTTCCCCTATGTCTACTCCTGACTTCACAGATTCTTCCTCATTCAACCCAGCAGATGAACCCCCACCTTATCCCCCAGTCCTATCTGCCCCTTCTCTCCCACTATACCCTCCTCTTCCTCTGCCTGATTCCAGGGATCCTCAGCCTTCCATTTCATCCTCCTCCCCTCCGCCCTCTTCTGCCTGCTCCACCTCCTCCTCTTCCAAAGAGACACTCCCTGCCCCTCCCTCTCCTTCCTGTCCGCCTCCTGCCTCTTTCAGTCCTCCTGTTACCAGGTCTAAGGGACTCCTTCCCACCCCCAAGACAATCGCACCCCTTTGTGAGGTAGCTGGTCCCGAGGGTGTCATCAGAGTCCAAGTGCCCTTCTCCATGTCGGACATTATTCAGCTAGAGAGGAAGTTAGGCTCATTCACCACTGACCCCACCACTTACATTCGGGAGTTTCAATGGGTCCTGCAAGCATATAGTTTCACTCATCATCACATCTACATGCTCTTGGCCAATACACTTCTCCCTGAGGAAAGGCAATGGTCTGGGAGCTAGCCCAAGCCCATGCTGATGAAAATCATAGGACCAATCCTAACCACCCCACAGGCCCTCATGCTGTCCCAGAGCAGGATCCCCTATGGGATTACAACACCCCTGAAGGCTTACAGTCTAGTGACCTTTTTACATCCTGCCTCTTGGCGGGCCTGAAAAAGGCCATCCGCAAGGCTGTTAACTTTAAAAAGGTGCAGGAGGTCATTCAAAGGAAGGAGGAAACACCTTCAGAATTCCTGGATAGACTAACCAAGGCCCTTTAACAGTACACAAACCTCAACCCAGAAACCCCTGATGGCCGTCATGTCTTAATGAAATATGTTCTGGCCCAAAGCTACCCTGACATTAAAGCCAAGCTTAAAAAGCTTGAACAGGGCCCTGCTACTCCTTAGACTAAAATCCTCGCTGTCGCTTTCAAGGTTTTTTATGATAGAGAGGATGAAAGTGAATGCCGTAGGCAGAGGGCTGAAAATGCCAAGTTCCAAATGTTGGCCCAGGTCATTCAGAGAAGGCCATCACCATGCCATCCCAATATGACACCCCCGGGAGCTTGCTTCAAATGTGGTAAGGAGGGACATTGGGCCAGGGATTGTCCTTCACTGAGGACACCCTACAACCCCTGCCCAAAATGCCATCAAAGGGGACACTGTGGGGCAGACTGCCCAACAACCCGAAAGGGAGGTTGGTCAGCCGCCAGGCAACCACAGCCTTTCTTGGGCTTAGCAGAGGAGGATTGACGGATCCCTGGGCTTTCCCTCCAGACTATAACCATCAAGAATCAAGAGCCTAGGTTTACCTTCCTGGTGGATGGATGCTTCATTACCTTCCTCTTGGATACTGGTGCCACTTTTTCGGTCTTAAGGGAGTATTGGGGTTCTACCACACCCTCAAAAACTCCTATTGTCAGGGTAGGAGGTAAACAGATTTTCCCTCAAACCCCCCCATCATGTTATATGCAGGGATCCCTTTTTTCCTTCACTCACTTCTTTCTCGTTATGAGCCATTGCCCCATTCCCCTTCTGGGAAGGGACATACTCTCACTATTAAAAGTCACCATTCACATATCACCCCACACCTCTCCTACCTCTCATTTCTTCATGATGTTCCTAGGGGCAGATACACCTCCTTAATGCACTCTCCCATGACTCTCTAAACCAGTTAAGACTGAGGTTTGGGACACAACTACACCCCTTATGGCTAAATGCAGTCCTATTCATATTGTCTTACGGGACCCTTCAAGATATATTAGTCAATCACAATATCCACTCACAACCACAGCCCTCCTCGAATTAGAACCCATCATCCAGGATTTATTACGAAAGGGGTATCTTAGGCCTACACACTCTCCTTTCAACACCCCCATTCTGGCACTTAAGAAACCTAAAGTGTCCTACAGGCTGGTTCAAGACCTTCTCCTTGTCAACTCCTCTGTGGTCCCCATCCACCCGCTAGTGCCCAACCCTTACACCCTCCTCTCTCAGATCCCTGCCACTACTACCCACTTCTCGGTCCTAGGTTTAAAAGATGCATTCTTTTCTATTCCCTTGTTCTCAGAATCTCAGAATATCTTTGCTTTTACATGGACTGACTCTCACATCCACCATTCTCATCAGCTTTCCTGGACTGTCATCCCACAGGGATTCAGGGATAGCCCCCATCTCTTTGGCCAAGTTCTTGCCCAGGACCTCACATCCTTTCACCCGACCTGTCCTGACACTATTCTCCTTCCATATGTCAATGACCTTCTTCTATGTAGTCCCTCTGGGAACACTCTCAATCCCACACCGCTCAGCTTCTTAATTTCCTAGCAGACAAGGGATATAGGGAGTCCCCCCACAATGCCCAGGTTTCCCATTCTTCTGTCACCTCTCTTGGTTTTTGCCTTAGACCCGGGAAAAAGGAAATAACACTGGATAGGAGGCAACTCCTCTCTGATCTTCCAGTGCCCCATATGAAAGCCAAAATACTATCATTCCTAGGATTAGCAGGTTATTTTAGGGCCTGGATCCCAAATTATTCTCTTCTATCCAAACCCCTGTATGACCAAGCAAATGGACCCCCTAGTGAATCTCTTGTCTCCTCCCCCATCTACCACTTCCGCAGGTTTCAGCAACTCCTCTTAAAGGCACCTGCCCTTCACCTTCCTGATCTTTCAAGACCATTTCATCTATATGTCCATGAAAAAGGGGGGCAAGCACTTAGGGTCTTAGGTCGAAACTATGGGCCTACATTTGCACCTGTGGCATATTTTCCAAGAAACTAGACTCTACCATCCGTGGGTGAGCCCCTTGCTTAAGAGCTCTGGTTGCTGGACAAATTTTACACAAAGAAGCCTCTAAGCTGAGTTTTGGGGCACCTTGAACTATCCACTCCCCACATCACTTGAAAGATCTTTCAGCTTATAAGGGCCTTCAAACCCTTCCTCCATCCAGAGTTCTGTCGCTCCTCACTTCCTTTCTGGAAAACCCTAATATTACTTTCCTCCCCTGCTCTGCACTGAACCTTGCCTCACTGCTCCCAATGACTCCCACGTCTAACACACCAACTCATAATTGCTTGGAAACCTTAGAAGATTTCCTCCCCTGTCATTCTTCCATTTCTGAGGAACCACTCACCAAGCCTGACCTTATCTGGTTTACTGACAGCAGTTCCTTTAGGCAGAACGGCACTCATTACTCTGGATATGCTGTAGTTTCAGCCACTGAGATTATAGACGCCAAAGCTTTGCCTTCAGGAACTACCAACCAGCAGATTGAACTTATAGCAGCCACTCATGCCTGCCTTCTAGCACAAGACAAATCCCTCACCCTCTATACTGATTCAAAATATGTCTTCCAGATCTTATTATCCCATGCTTCAATATGAAAGGAGCGAGGCCTACTTACCACCAAAGGTAATGCGATCACTAATTCGGCTCTTTTAACCAATCTGATAGAGGCCTCCCACTTACCCACCCAGTTGGGAGTTGTCCATTGTAGGTCACATCAGAAGGATGGCTCTCTTATCACTGAGGGCAATGCCAAAGCTGACCAGGCGGCACGAATGGCTGCTACCACTTCCAATTATGGCCCCCATGGGGGACATATTATGGCCACTTTAGACAGCTCATCTGAAGCCCCTACTTCTTCCAGTAAGAACAAGGATATTTTCAAGTTCCTTCATACTCTACACCATTCCAATTCTCAGTCTTTGACCCTTTTTTTACAGAGCTTCTTCTCCCTCAACCCTTCTGACATAGCCATGATAGAGAATATAGCCTCTAATTGTCAGATCTGTCAGCGGACCAAACCTCATACTCCTTTAAGGCCCAAACCTTTCCCTTTCCACCAAGCCCGGGGACACATTCCCGTTGCTGACTGGCAAGTAGACTTCACCAACATGCCCACAGTATGGCACACTAAATACCTCCTTGTCTTTGTGGACACTTTCTCTGTTTGGGTTGAGGCATTTCCCACTTCCAATAAAAAGGCTTCCACTGTAGCTTCAATCTAACTGACAGACATCATCCCTAGGTTTTGTATGCCCACTTCCCTACAATATGACAATGGCCCTGAGATTATTTCTAGGATCACACAAAAGGTCTCTCAAGCCCTCTCCTTCAAGTGGCATTTCCACTGTCCATATTACCCCCAGGCTTCAGGGAAAGTGGAAAGGGTAAATCATACTCTGAAGGAAGTCCTTACCAAATTGACAATGGAATTAAACTTAGACTGGGTCAAAATCCTTCCCTTTGCTTTGCTTCGAATCAGAGCTCTCCCTAAGAAACCATCTTTACTGTCTCCCTTTGAGATAATGTATGGAAGACCTCTTATACCCTCTGGGTTGGTGACTTCACAAGAACCTCTCACCCGAGATTTGTCTTTGCCTCTCTTGTTTCATCTCCGCTCTGAACACTGAAAATGTCAGAACTGGCTTCTTCCGGACCCAGTCTCCTCTCCAAACACTCCTCCCTTAACACCTGGGAGTCTAGTCTATTATAATACCCCAGAGGAGAAAGGGACTCTTGCACCAAAATGGGAAAGCCCCTATCCTTTCATTCTCTGTACCCCCACCGCCGCCAAACTCTCCTTACCAGACAACCGTCTCACTCGCTGGATTCCCATTTCTAGGTTGAAGCCATATCACCAGGAGGCCCCACCTGCTGACCACAGGACCATGCCAGAGGAACTCCAAGAATCACCTCCTGAAGCTCCCCTTTAATCCTGCTTTCCACACCCATCTCACCCATTTAAGTTGCGGCTCACACGGTGTTCCCTGCAGCCCAATTCCTCTTAAAGAAGGCACAATGAGCTCTCCCAACACCCTAGTCTTCTCTAACTGCTTGTTTTTTGTGCTCTGCTTTTTTTCTGTGCTCTGTTGGGACTTGTCTTTACCCTCCTAACCTACCATGTATTTATTCACTCTTCGGGAACGATACTCAGAACATGGCATGCAGAAGGTCCGAGCAGTGGATGCAACTACTTGCTTCATCCACAACTGCACCTCTATTTCCCTAAAATTGTCACCTTCAAGGACCTTCGTCCCTGGTAGCTGGAACTGGCCTTTCATTTGCTTCCTTTTTAATCAAACCAAAGACTATTGTCATTGGTGGCCTGAGATATATAATGGGTGCCCCTATTGGTCATGCAGGTTCCATGATGAACGTGGTAGCTGTTCTTACCACTCACTTGGCTACTCTGAAGGGTTGACCTCTAGTTACCTAAAGTGGCATAAAGGCTCTTCATCCGATAACAATGGATCGTATACTTCAGATATACCTGACCCCAAGGCCAAACGTTGGGGCTATGTTGAGTTTGCTGTCTATGCTCGGACAACCTCAGCAAGACCCACAGGGTGGATGACTGTTGGCCGCACCCTGATTACGCCACCTAAGGCAACCAATCATGTAGTTGAACACATTAAGGAGTCAGAATCAAAACTGGATAAAGGCCATTGCAACAGATGTTTTTTCGTCCTCTGCCTGAGGATCAAAAGAAGTATATTTCCTATATGCTTCCATAATTCTCTCCAGAATCATAGAGGGAGACTCATTAGGACGTTGGATTATCTCTCTTACCATGGCCAAATTAGTCGGCCCTCTGGCGGCCACTCGGAGCCCCGCTATTAGAGCCCTGTGATAAGTGGAAAGATGCTACCAACCTTCAAAGGTGTTGGGATCCCAGTTTGGTCGGTTCATGGGCCCATAAGGATGAAGAGGGAGCATCACAGTGGCTTCTGAGTTTTCTATTTTCCGTAGCTGACGGGTTTCTTTAGGTGGCCCAGCTTCCACCAGAAAAGGAGGGGCTGCTGCTGCTGCGGAGAAGTCCCTTGGAGGGCTTGGGTCTGCCCAATTGCCTCTAGTGGCGGAGAGGCTGAGTCAGTGGCGGGAGAATCATCTGGAATGTGTTGGGGGTTGGGGAGCGAGGGCAGAGGATAAGGAGGGGGAGGATTGTCCAGTCTTGTGACTCAGGAAGAATGGGGGGAAGATGGGGAGGGAACAGAAGGTTTGAATGATAGGATCCTGGGGAAGGGGTATATGGCTGTTGATCTGGGTGGCCATGTGGTCCTGGCTGAAAGACAATATCTCTGACTTTTCGGATTAGATTGAAGTAGAAGGATCCTTCTGGGGGCCACCCGACTTTGAGGATGGGCAATTCTGAAGCACAGAGAGTCTGCCAGGTCTGACATTTAACTGAAAAATAATGATTCTGGGCCCTTGAGCGGACATCAGTCCAAAGATCAAGGGTCAGGGACAGAAGCGTGAAAGTGCTTTGTCCCATAATGGGAGTTACTCAAAAAGAGACAGTGAAGACACAAACGCAACACAAACAAAGACAAACAGTAAACGTTTAACATGGGTCCAAGACAAATATTAGAACTCAGTAACTGGCAAAACCTGGTGGGTTAGACAATAAAGACAGACAGTAAACTCAACATGAGTTCGGGACAATGAACAAAACTGTGTAGCCAGCAAAACCTGATGGGCTGGCAAACCGAATCCTGAAGCAAAATATAACCGAGTTGAGGAAACTAATATTCCTTGATTTCCCTCGTCCTCTGGAGTGTCCCCCAGGGACGTGGCCAGTAGCTCTGTGACACGTCTGCCACCCACTGTCAGAGAGAGCTAATGCTCTTCACGACAGCCACTTTGCCAAGCCCTAACCTGAAACCCGAAACCAGAAAGAGGCGCCTTTCTTACCCCGAGAGGAGTCCCTTGGGGTCTTTCGTCCGCTGCTCCGGATATCTCACCTGGGGCCTCCAGATGAAAAGGTGGCGCGAACATCGGAGGAAAAGACCACCAACAGGCTTTCTCATGCAACACCAAAGGGTTTATTGGGGGTATAGCGTGCTGGAGCTCAGGGCTCACTTCAGAGGAACAAAGAACAAAGAGCCCCGAGAACCACTTGAGCGGAGTTTATATACATTCTTTAGAGAGGGCAGGGACTTTACATACATCATAGCCTCCTTTAGCAAATCATCATATACAACGGGAAAATCAAATAACAACTCTAAAACATGATTAGCACATTCATTGGCTGGAACAGGTTGGGCAGGGGGTGATTGGTCAGCCGTAAGAAGTGGTATACATTTAAATTGATTGGTGGATGCACTGAGATGTATACGTGGTGATCTGCATGTTTTCTGGGAAGGGGCTGTTAAGTAACTAGGTCCTCAGGGAAGATTTCAACACACATCTAATGTGCAAATCCGGGAAATGTCTTAACTGCCACAGAAATTTCAGGTGCTGAGTGCAGCTTGGAAACTTTACAAAACCTGGTTCTTTACATTTCAATTTCAATTTCTTTTATTCTTTCAGAACCTTACAGAGGAAGGCGAGAGAGTTCATCGACAATTACTGCTCTTTTGGCCATTTTGGTTTTGGATGCACACATGGGATCTTTCTTTAGATCCATCTGGTGCTGATAATCTAAGCCACAGCCTCAAACAGGGCCAAGAGGCTGATTAAAACATATCCATTTCCAAAGCAATTACTACTCTGAAGTCAGTTACAGAACTCAGTCTTCTAGGAGAATCACGCCAGTGTTAAAGCCCAGGTGAACACAGTCATCTCTTCCAAAAGCCACACAAGTTACCACAATTAAAATCAAAACAATCCCACATGGCCCTCATCTACTTCCATATAGTCACTCATCATAATCTCTGGCTGGAGGTTTCCTTAAATGGCACAGCCCAATAGAGTGTCCATAATAAGCTCCCTTCTCCTCATTTACCTAAATTCAGGGTGGCCTGGACACCCTTCCTGTGAACCAGGATTGATCACATAGTTCTGCCATTAATACTAATCTAATTCTCCAATTTGAGGCCAACTGACTCTCAGGTATAGTATGTGATTTGGAGTCATTATTAAACCCAAGCACCTTTGCAGGGATTGGAAGAACTCATTTGACACAAAAAATCCCAATACTCCCTTGATGGAGGTCAAGAACCAAACACAGGAAGGCAAGAGACTTCACCCACAATGACTGATTTTTTGCCATTTTGGTTTTGGATGCACACATTGGATCTTTCTTTAGATCCATCCGATGCTGATAATCTAAGCCACAGCCTCACACAGGGCCAAGAGGCTGATTCAGACACATCCCTTTCCAAAGTAATTAAGCAAAGAGCCTCTGGTGATGCCCATTCCTTTCCATTTTAAAACTGTTTTCTTCAGGCTTCACAAAGGGTGGCCTAAGGCAAAGACCTTCCTGACATTCAGGGCAACAGAACAATAGGTAAGCAAAAGGCCCAAAGCAGGGTTTCTCTACTGAGACTTTCCTGGTCACACTGATATCTGAGTTTTCTGAGATGCTTGCCATTCCCTTCAGCTATGGATTACATGGCCACGTCACAGAGTTTGGAGGTGGTACATATTTTGGACACAAAACCATGAGCCTATTGTGGTGAGTGGCCAGAATTCAGGAAGAAAACAGGAACTTAGGAAGACAGTACATGTTGTCCATCGATAAGGCAACCTGCAGTCCATTCCTAAAATGGGTAGGATGAATGCTGGGAAGCTTTCTACTAGACAGGACACATCCATTGATGCATTCTCTTTTCTAATGTCTACAACCACGGACACAGTGGGATACACAGACATAGAAACACTCACCTTGTCAAAAGACTTTCAAGAAACATTCCACTCCAAACCAAGCAAGCCGCCTTTCCTACCTATTCTCAGAACATAAGACAAAACCACAAACTCACACCCACACTGAAAAAGGCACCTCCTTCCCCAAAGTAAGTCTGTGACTATCCAGAGTGTCCTCTGACTGGTGGGCCATACTATGTTCCCCAGAAATGGCCTGTCCTGTCTCAGATCTGGTCTCCATGGCCAACTCTGTGAAATATCAGGGGCCCACGGTGAGCCACTTCTTGCTTTCTCTGGAAAGGCCAGTCTTCAAAATTTCCTGGCATTTGGCCATCCTCATATCAGTAGGTACCAAAAAAGACTTACTCTGTCCTTGGTAAATCCAAACAAGTGATCCCACTGTACTGGGACTGGGACTGGTTCTGGATGCCTGGCTTCCTGGATTCCAAGTTCAGAGAGTTCCATCACCAAGGAAGTGAGATGAGGTCATTTCCTTCAGAAACTGAATGACGTCACTGCCTTAGCAACCACTTTTTCCGAACGGTTGCTTCCATACTTCCTCTGACACTTTCACAAGTTAGATTGGTATCTCAACCATAGGAACCCAGGAACAGCTCTCCACAAAGGCCTTTGTTGGTCCATCTTTTCTACATTAAGGAGAGAGGGTGAATGAGACACAACCCTTCATCCTTACCAGGTTGTTTTCCATGGAAGATGACTTTTGCTCTCTCACGTTCTTCATAGTTGCCTACATGTTCTCCAGGGATCATTTCTGCATGGACCTTTGAGGTTTTCAGCAGGTGGAAGATCCACTACATTCCTGTATTGTAAGACCAACTCTGTCCCTGCTGTTCTGTAATGTTAGATTGAGGGAACAGTGTATGGTTAGGGTTAATAACATGTGTGATTTGGGTTAGGAATAATTCTGCTGGATGAATTATGGTATTGGGAACCTGCGATATGTATGAGAATATATAGGTGAAATATATGTATGAAAACAGAAATCTAGGTAAGATTTGAAGCCCAAAAGAGCATTTTGCCCTTGATTGGAATACTTAGATTTGAATTAGGTTCTGCACAGATTGGTCAGATTAATCAATATACAATGGCATAGGACCTTTGGATGATTGAATGTCGAAGAGAACATCCAGTCAAAAAGGGATAGTCGGAAGTGAAAGGTAAATAAAATAGGTATTTGTCACTTCCTGGGAAGAATGTTGTGTTTATTCCGAGCATAATGAAGTTGTAAAAAAAAAATATGATTAAATTAAAAAGACACCTTGAAGAGTGTCAATGAGAGAGTGAGAGGACCAAAAAAAGTGGTTTGAGTCTTGGTTCACATAGTCCCCCTGTTTGACTACTTTTTTATCAACCCTGGCCTGTCCGATAATAATCTCCATATTATTGCTAACTATAAAACCCTGTTTGCTCAACCGTGTAATTTCTTTTCTCTAAGCTCAAATTGGACAAGTTAAACTCATGGTAATACCCCACTAGCAGACATAGAATGTGACACCCCACAATGATCACTTTTATGATTAAAAGTAGCTAGAAGAAGAAGTGGGGAATGAAAGATTAATAAAATAGGTACTTGTCACTTTTTTTTCTGTATGCTTAACAAAACACTGTTGAAATCTTGAGAACTGTTTGCTAATCTTGTTCCCAGAATGTCCTGTCCCCAAATGCCAAACTGCAGAATGTACTCCCTCACCCGGTTGAATGCAAACCGCCCACTCTCCCTCACCCATCAATAAACTTCACTCCCTGCCCTCCCCAAAGAAAGTATATAAGCTCTGCTTAAGCTCTTCTCAGGGCTCTCTGCTCTATTCAAGTGAGCTCCGATCCCCTGCATGCTGACCCCCTATAAACCCTTTGCTGTTGCATGAGATAGTCTTTTGGTGGTCTCTTCCTCCGAAGCTCGCCCAGTGTTTACTTTGATGATTGGGTGTAGAAAAGAACATTCAGTCAAAAAGGGATAGTCGGTAGGATTAGGAAGATAGTTGTTAGGTTTAGGAAGAAGAATGAGTATAGGTTTTGGAAAAAAAATATTCTTTATCAATAGGGTTTTGTTTAGAGTGTGAATGTAAATGTTAGCCCACGTGAAGAGTCAGTCACAATAGTGAACCGGAGAAAATATGTAGGAAAACAGATATCAATAGAGATATTACGAAATAAGGCAAAATATAAAGTGGGTGATAGGATTAGACATTTTCAACAGGGTTGAATTTGAATATATGATCTTAGGAAGAAACCAATATGTAGTCACTAATTGGATTGATATTTGAGAGCATTAGGCAACCTGGACATGGCTGTGTTTAGTAATCCATGTTCATTTTCAATTCAGGCTTTGGTACAATAATAAGTGTGAATCTTGCATTTTGTCTGCAGAATATTACTGTGATAAAATGTATATGTAAATCAGGTGACATGAGTAATTTTTCCATCATTTCTGGGAGCAATATTTTGAAGATTAATAAGTTAGTATTGGGGGTACAAAGAGGTGTACCTTGTGTCTATGAATATAGAGCTAATGCATGAATAGACCATACTGTTAATAAATAATATAACTGGTCCACTTTAAATAATGCATTGGATTCATATCTTAAAATATATAAGAAATCTTATATTGATATACATACATTCATTCCAACTAGTTATACATCTAATAGTAAAATTAAGGTTATGGTTTATCATGAAAGGTGTGTGAGTTTTTCTTCAAAAGTGATTATGGAAATCAAAAATAATATGTTTCGAAAGAAGTCTCATGAAAAGACCAGTCAAGAACCATGAAAAAATACATGTGTTCTGAAGCAGGAAGTGATTGAAAGTGAAAAAAATGCCTCTAAATTAGCGAACTTGTGGATGAAATTTATATCCTATTATGTGCATAAACTGAAGAAATAGTAATGTACCAGTTTTGAATAAAAATGAACGTCAAAATACACATCATGTCCCATAGGAATCAATTTGATTGATGTTAACCTGGGTCAGTTACTGTATTAATTTTAGGATTTGTAGGCACTATTCACTGAAGATAGTTTTCAGTACTAGGAAACAAATACATATTTCAGGTGGATGAATATTTCTGACGATAATCTTGTGAAAAGTTGATTATAAATTCACATATATGAATATGAATGAATTTAGGAAATGTATAAAAAGACACATGTATTTCATATTTTGAAAAATCTGGAAAGTTTGTATATATATATATATATATATATATATATATATATATATATACACACACACACACACACACACACACACACACATACACACACACATGCACACAGACATTAAAAAGTAGCAATATATATGCCAATTGAAATTCACCATGAAATATATATCATCCACAGATTCAAAAATATTCATTTTACTGAACATGGATTTATGTATAATGTTGTTAAACTAGGAAGCTCACACAGAGTTCGAATTTTAACTTCCAACAGCATTTAGGAAAAGTGATCTCTTCTCACAATGTGTATCTGCCAAGTCAACCACCTCACAAGAATGTACGTGTTGTACCTTGTAGGATTCTATATGTGCATATAAAAATACATGTGCAAATAGGCTACAGAGAAAGGGAGACAGGAATTCACATATTTGTTAACTTTAAAAACACATGGAGAACAATTTCTACAAAAGTTGACTAGATTTATAACTCCTACACTACATAATGCAAAAGGCAAATTCAACTATACACCATGCCTCCTCTGAACTGCTTGTATTTCTATTCTGTTTTGATTATTATTCTCCATCATATTAGGATAAGTAGTCAGAGTCTAGTAGGCTAAGGGTTAGTGTCAGGGATTCAGTATTTCCAATGGAAAATTGGAAAAGGTATCCAATGTGTATGTAATTATGTGCTTTGAAAAATCTTCCCACTCTTATCCAGAACAATGCCTTGACATTACCTTTGCCCCAAGTAAGACACAATTACAGGAGAAGAGTTCAAAAATCTGTGCATATATATATGGAATGCAATATGCTCAGTTGTTCACAAACGTGGAGGTGGTAGAGGAGTTTACAAAAGTAATGGACAGTGTAAACCCTCCACAAAAATGGAGCTTTGCTGGCCTAAAGACTTCTTGAGAAACTGCCTCTGAGGTTGGGCACTTGAAATATATGTTGTTGTCAGGAGCTTAATCTTCATTTGTGGTGAGACAATTAAAGCTGGATCTGCATCTATGTGACCTGAAGGATCTTGTTTCTTATTTTCCCATGAACATGAGACAGCAGTGCTGAATTCTGTCTTTGTAGGTAAACTGTGGCCACTGGGGGCTATGTGTCTCCCTGTGAGGACTGTGAAACCATTTGATCATCCTCCAATTTTCGTGGTGTTTCTTGCTGCTGCACTGGGAGTTTGGTATTTGCTTCGTGAAATACAAAGATTTCAACTGGGACAAAGTGCTAGAGGGAGTTCTGTCTCGTGTTGTGTGTCAGGGTCTGCAAGAGAATGCACCAACCAGGCCTTTATTTCACATAGCTTGGCCCCTTGACCATAGCAACCTGATTCTGAACATTGCCCTGAAAACTCTCCATATAACAGGATGCATTTACATATAAGGGTCTGCTGGCTACACTCTGTCAGTCACAAGCTATTTGGAAGCCAATGGAAGGTCCACATGACTCCACCACAGATGTTTTATCACACACCTGCACACCACTACTCTAGGCCCACTACTCAGGAGGCTCCAACTTACTGGCATCACTGTTCTTCAACATTTTCATGAAACCCAGTCAATCAAGGCACTGTATTGTATACTCATGATCAGCAACAGGACATCCAAAGTTTCTCCAGTGCCACCTGGTCATGGGAATTTCAAAAATTTGATGGTATTCATCTAGCCATTTTTCAAGGATGAAGTTGGAGGCACTGTGGGTTTCAATTCATTCAGGAACCACTAAATGGTGAGGAAGTTCATTTCAATGAAATCTCTGGACAACACTCACAGGAAAGGCTTCCCAAAGAGTGGCCAAAAGGTCACAAGAAGCCAGGCCCATTGAACTGTACAATGTGAGGTCCATGTGTGTTTTGACTCTCAACTATGGCTTCCATGTTTTTCATAATAAAATCATGTGATATCCTGGCTGAGATTCACAGTGCTCTGTGGAAAACCAACCTGGGACTAGATTTCAGATTCCAAGGGTGAATCTCATGCGTGGCCTCCAAAAATCCCAACTCAACTTATGGCAATACTACTCTGAGGTCAGTTCCAGAACTCAGTCTATAAGGGGAATCACCCAAGAGTGAAGCCCTGGTGGACCCAGTCATCTCTTCCAACTGCCACAAAAATGACCACAATTATAACCAAAACACTCCCACATGGCCCTCATTTTCTTCCATATAGATATTCATCATAACTTCTGGCTAGAGGTTTCCATAAGTGGCGCAGCTCAAGACAGTGTCCAATATAAGCTTCCTTGCCCCTCATTTGCCTAAAGTAAGTGTGGCCTGCACACTCTTCCAGTCAACCAGGAGTGATCAAATAGGCCTGCCATTAATACTGCTCTGCTTCTACTATTTGAGGCCTACTGACTATCAGGTATAGATTCTTATGTGGTTTGTAGTCATGAGACAACACTAGCACATCTGCAGGGCTTTGAAAAACTCATTTTACTCAAGGGTCAATAATCACACTTGATGGAGGTCAGGAACCAAACAGAGGAAGGTGAGAGACTTCATCCACAATGACTGATCTTTTTGAATTTTGGTTATGGATGCACACAAGGGATATTTCTTTAGATCCATCAGGTGCTGACAATCTAAGCCCCAGCTTCACCGAGCGCCAAGAGGCTGATTCAGACACATCCATTTCCAAAGCAATTAAGCGAAGAGCCACAGGTGATGCCCACTCATTTCCATTTGAATACTGTTTTCTTCAGGCTTCACAAAGGGGTGGCCTGAGCCAAAGACTTTCCTTACATTCAGGGCAACAGAAAAATAGGTAAGCAAATGGCCCAAAGCAGGGTTTCTCCACTGAGACTTTCCTGGTATCTGAGTTTCCTGATATCTGAGTTTTCTGACATGCTCCACTTCCCTTCAGCAATCCAGTACATGGCCATGTGACAGAGCTTGGAGGTGCTACATAGCTTGGACACAAAACTTTGAGCCTATTCTGGAGAGTGTCCGGAATTCAGGAAGAAAACAGGAACTTAGAAAGATAGTAGGTTTTGCCCATTGATAAGGCTAGTCGCAGTCCATTCATAAATTGGCAGTATGAATGCTGGGAAGCTTTCTACTAGACAGAACACATCCATGATGCATTCTTTTTCTAATACTAAGACCACGGAGAGAGTGGGATACACAGTAATAGAAACACTCACCTTGTCAGAGGACATACTAGATACAGTCTTCTCCAAACCAAACAAATCGCCTTTCCTACATATTCTCAGAACATGAGACAAAACCACAAACTCACACCCACACTCAAAAAGACACCACCTTTCCCAAAGTAGTTCTGTGACTATCCGGAGTGTCCTATGATGGGTGGGACGTACTATATTTCCACGAAATGCACTGTGCTGTCTCAGTTCTGGTCTCCTTGGCCAACTCTGTGAAGTTGTCAAAAGTCACTGGTGAGCCACTACCTTCTTTCTCAGGAAAGGCCCCTCTTCTTAGCTTTCCTAGCATTTGGCCATCCTCACATAACTAGGTACCAAGAAAGACTGACTCTGTCCTTGGTTTACCCAAACAAGTGAGACCACTGGAACTGGGACTGGAACTGGCTGTGGTTGCCTGGCTTCCTGAATCCCAAGTTTAGAGAGTTCCATCACCTAGGAAGTTATGTGAGGTAACTTCCTTCAGGAAGTGAATGAAGTCACTGCCTTGGCAACCACTTTGTCCTAACAGTTGCTTCCAAGGGTCCCATGAGATGGAGGGTGCACCTACTTGCTGTGACGTTTTCACAAGTTAGAATGGTATATCAACCATAGGCACCTGGGCACAGCTCTCCACACAGGCTTGGTTTGGTCCATCTTCTCTACATTAAGATGAAAGAGGCTGATTCAGACACATCCCTTCACCCTGACCAGGTTGTTTGCGATGGAAGTTGACTTTTCCTCCCTCAGGTCCTTCATTGCTGCCTACATCTTCTCCATGGATCATTTCTGTATTGACCTTTGAGGTTCTCAGCAGGTGGAAGATCCCCTACACTCCTGATTGTAAGACCAACTCTGTCCCTGCTTTTCTGTAAAGTTAGATTGAGGGAACAGTGTATGGTTAGCATAATAACAGGTTCGATTTGGGTTAGGAATCATTCTGCATGATGAATAATGGCATTGGGAACCTGTGATATTTACAAGAATATACAGGTGAAATATAAGTATGAATACAGAAGTCTAGGTAAGATTTGAAGCCCAGAAGAGCATTGGGTCCTTGATTGGGATACTTAGCTTTGAAATACCTTCTGCACAGATGTCTCAGATAAATCGATAAACAATGGCATAGGACCTTGTAAATTGGATGATTGAATGTAGAAGAAAACATCCACTTAAAAAGGGTAGTCGGTAGGATTGGAAAGATAGTCAGTAGGTTTAGGAAGAAGAGTGAGTATAGGATTTGGTCCAAAAGTTCTTTAGCAATAGGGTTTCTCGTAGAGAATGAATGTAAATGTCAGAACATGTGATGAGTCAGTCACAATGATTAACTGGGGAAAATATATAGGGAAGCAGATATCAATAGAGACATGAAGAAATCAGGCAAAGTATAAATTGATTGATAGGATTAGACATTTTCAACATGGTAGATGTTGAATATACAATCTTAGAAAAAAACAAATATTTAGCACCAATAGGATTAACATTTGAGAGCATTAGGCAATCTGGACTTGGATGTTTTTAGTAATCCATGCTCACTTTCCATTTAGGTTTTGGTACAATCATAAGTGTGAACTTTGCATTTTGTGTCCAGAATATTACTGTGATAAAGTGTATATGTAGATCAGGTGACATGAGTATTTCTTCCACCAATTCTGTGGTCAATATTTTGAAGATGTATAAATTAGTATTGGGTGTACAAATAGGTCTACCCTGTGTCTACAAATATAGATAAAATGAATGAATTGACCATACTGTGAATAAATAATATAACTGGTTCCAACTTTAAATTATGGATTGAATTGATATCTGAAAATATACAGGAAATCTTATATTGATATACATACATTCATTACAACCATTTATAGATCTAATGGTAATATTAAGGTTATGGTTTGTCATGAAGAGTGTGTGAGGTTTGCTTCAAAAGCGATTATTGAAATCTAAAATGAAAAGTAGTCTCATGAAAAGACCAGTCAAAAAACATGGAGGAATACATGTGTACTGAAGCAGGAAGTGATAGAAAGTGAAACAAATGCCTATAAATTTGAAAACTTGTGAATGAAATATATATCCTATGATGTGCATAAACTGAAGAAATAGTCATGTAACATTGTTGAATAAAAATGAATGTCATAATACACATCATGTACCATAGTAATCTACTTGCATTGATGTTAAAGTGGGTCAGATACTGTAGAAAAATTAGGACTTCTATGCACCATTCACTGAATTTAGATTTCAGTACTAGGAAACAATATGTATTTGAGGTGGATGAATATTTCTGAGAATAATTTTGTGAACATTTGATTATAAATCCACATACATGAATATGAATGCATTTAGGGATTGTATAATAAGACACATATATTTTATATTCTGAAAAATCTGGAGAGTGTATATATATATATATATATATATATATATATATATATACACACACACACACACACACACACACACACACACACGCACAGACATTAAAAGGTAGCGATATATATGCCAATCGAAATTTATTATGAAATATATATCTTTCACAGATCCAAAAATATTCATTTTACTGAACATGGATTTATGTATTATCTTGTTCAACTAGGAAGCTCACCCGTAGTTTTAAATTTCAGTTCCAACAACGTTCAGGAGGAGTGATCTCTTTTGACAATTTGTATCTGCCAAGTCAGCCACCTCACAAAAGTGTACATGTGATACCAGGTAGGATTATATATGTGCATACAAAAATACATGTGCTGAATAGGATACAGATAAAGGGCGACAGGAATTCACGGATTTGTTATCTTTAAAACACATGGAGAACTACTTCAATTTAATATTGACTTGATTTATAACACCTACCCTTTATCATACAAAAGGTAAGTCCAGCTATACACCATGCCTCCTCTGAACTGCTTGTATTTCTATTCTGTTTTGGTTATTTTGCTCCATCAATTTAGGATTGACACAGTCTGGCTGGGCACAATTCAGGAGCCACTTGTCAAAAGCTAACTTTATTTTTAGAACCACACGCCAAAAAATAGCTCCTCGGGAAAAACACTCAGAGCACAACTGCCACCACCGGCTTCCCACAAGCTCTCAACCTCCCCTCTCCTCCTGCTCTTGAGGTCGATTGGCTGGGTTGTTTGAGCAGAGCCAAAAAAGTCCCCCAAAAAGCAGCTCCATAATTTGAAAGGGTGGGGAAACAGCCCAATGGGCATCACCGCAGAGGAGCCAATCAGCTAGATGTTGCTGGGGCCGCTGTGAGCCAACCATCAGCTGGCAGTCTGAAAGTTTGCTTTGGCCCCTTGGGCTGTGGCTCTCAACATCTAACCCTCTCTGTTTAAACAACAAGCATGTGGCTTAGGGACCATGCCTGCCTTAGGTTGTCCAATAGTACATATGGTTCTTACCCATTATCAAATGACCTGACCTCAAGGTGTCAGCCTCCTGTCTTAGATTGGTACCATTGAAATTGGATCTTACCCGTCACTGACTACAGGTCCAGTATACATCCACACCTGTGGAGAGGTCTTTGTAAAAGAGGGCGGGTGAGGCTCTTTGCCTCATCTCTGTTGGCCCCCTAATTTTAGCTGAACAACCATGACAAGCAGAAGGGAGGAAGATACACCAAGGCAATTGATGGCTCTTTTTGAAAAAATTGTACCACCGATGACATCATCAGAGAAATACCCCAACACTACCACACGTCACTGCACCAACAGATAGTTCACAATGCAGGCAGGTGAGTTCACAATGCATACAAGTGATACATAGTCCAGGCAAGTTCTGCAAGCAGTTCAGTGATGGCTATTGCAGAAGCTGTAGATTGGTTTTATCTTTGACTTCACATGCACTGGGATGAAGATAGAAATTCTGGCAACAATGCCTAAAGAAAGAACTATGTAACATTCCAAAAGGCACTAAAAGAAAACAATTTTCTTAACAATTTACATTGTCTAGAAGAGAATAATTAAATATAATGAAAAGAAAAGGTGGATCCAACATGGCGGCGGGCAGAGAGGCTGCGCTTTTAATGCACTCCCAGTGATGGGGTCATAAAGTCGCAAGGATAACTCTTGGATTCTACCAACGGAGATTCTCCTAGCAAAATTCCACTGAAGGGAGACTGCCCGGGAGCTACAAGAATTTTTTTGAAGCGTCTGTGTGACCCGGACGAGTGGGACCCTGCCACTAGACGCGGAGTTCGAGATTCACCAGCCACAGTCTGCGCACCGCGGGCACAGCTGCAGATCCGTCCACCGGCCCGCAGCCAAAGTGACTGGGTCCTGCTAGACGCCGAGACACAGCTTGGCAGGAAGAAGTCTTTAGCCAAGCCTCCACGCGCCAGGAGCTGAGGTGAACCGGGCCGGACCAGTCCCACCCCTCCCCTCGGTCAATCCGGCAAGAAGCCTGGGGCCCACCATAGCAGAGAGGTGACATCATCGGAGTTCGGCCGGCGAAATTCCTTCCCAGCAAAATCCACTTTAGCAGGTGTGTGACTCCCCATACTGATACAAGCAGCCAGGAAACTTCATTGACTTCTCAGGGGTCGTGTCCGTAGGGAAGCAGAGGGGAGCCCAGAACCCTAGGCCCCCATATCACCAGTGGTGACCCCTAAGGTCTTATCCGCCAGTTTACCACAGCACTGAGGCTTAAAAGGGGCACTCGGTGGGGCTGCAAGTGTAACTAGATATCTGGAGAATCACTTCTGGGGAACAGGACCTGGCTGGCAGGCTGACAGGAGGAAGGGGGTTAAGAGCTTGAGAAGTGAAATGGCTCTGGACTGACAAGTCTGAGAGACCCCCAGAAGACGCCCTACAGGGATAGCTATCGGCAGGTAGAGAGCAGACACTGCGCTTGGAAGGCACAGCTCCACCTACTGGAAGAGAAGAAGGTGGATCTCTAAGACTTTAATTTTTTTGTTGTTGTTGTTGCTGTTGTTGATATTTTTTTCTCTCCTTCTTCTCTCCCTGTTCCTTTCCCCCCTTTTCCTTCTCTCTTTCTATCCCATTTCAAGTTTTATTGTTCTTTTCATTCCCCTCTAATCTATCTCTCCCTCTATCCTTTTTTTCTTTTTAAGAGCACCTTCATTCTCCTACCCCCCAACTCTCATTCCAAGCATTACATCTTCCATTGTGTGTAATTGTCTAAATGCAAATAGGTGAATGTCTCGAGGCTGTCTATAAGACTCCTAAATACCTAGCTACTACCAACACCCTGATCCAATTGCCTGGTAGTATCCACCTTCAGTGGAGCAATCTTCTAAAGTAGCCGAGACATACTAACCATTGTACCACCAGAGCACCCAACCTAAACATATAGTCCTAAGAACAAACAGCAAATCATTATATGCATACAGAACCTAGAAGCCTTATATGAATTGAATGAATCAGCTTTAAAGTACAACAAAGCCCAAAATTTTTAGGCATAATCTTCCACCACAAAAGAGAGACAACAGAGATATACAAAGCCAAAACAAATGTATAGGAGAAAGCAGTTACAAAGCAGTCAAACAGAGCTGGAAAGCAACGTGAACAATATGAAAAACAAGGGAAAAAGGGGTTACAAACAATGCAGGACAATCTAAATATACAGCAGGACCTAGAAGAATCAGAAATATGGACAGGGAAAGAAATCAAGGCATTCCTAATTCAGATGGAACGGAATATTAGAGAAGACATGAGACAGCAAATCCAAGCATTGAAAGTATATTTTGAAGAGGAACTAACCACACAAATTAAATCCGCAAAGAATGAGCTTCATCAGGAGATAGAGGTGTTAAAAAATAATCAAGTTGTAATCATAGAAATGCAAGAAACCGTAAATCAGATTAAAAGCGCTAATGAGAATATTACAAACAGACAAGATCAAGTAGAAGTCAGAACATCAGATAATGAAGACAAAGTATATCAACTTGAAAAGAATATAGTCAACACAGAAAAGATGTGAAATCAAACATATAACACAAAACACAAGTGCACACATAATATAATACATACAACACATGACATAATATTAAGGGCCTTATGACTTTTTACAGGTGAAATCTCCATTGCAATGTCTAAAAACTCTATTGTCCAAAAATAGAACTGATCAGCAAAACATTAACCTAGTTCTGTATGAGCTAAAAAAAAAACAAAATAAAACTTCATGATATGAGAAAGGGGAATAATAAAATAGATTTGAAAAAAAACATTCTGGTTCTGTCACAGATGTAAGAACAGCCAAACTGGAGTTCTGCATATCAGCTCTTATTGATTTGAGCCAAATCATCTTATTTTTGGTCTGTAGAAATCTCTTTAGTTAATCTCTCTGGAATCCAAATTGGCTACTGTTCTCCCTGTGGAAACACAAAAACAGACCCCGGACTCCAGACAATTACTTGGTCAGGACCTTTCCATTGTCCTGTTAGAATATACTTCCAAAGTACCTTGGGCTTATGTACATTTTTTGGACATATATGCCTTTCTGCAGCACTAAGCCCTGATGAACCCAAATTTAAAAAGTTTAGAGTAAAAGGGTTATTTTAAGTTTACCTTTGGGGAATATATACCCCTTCCCAATTTGTTCTTTTTGCTTTAATGTGTACGTTTTAATAGTTTCATGTGCTCTTTCAACTATGCCTTGTCCCTGTGGATTGTATGGGATTCCTGTTATATGAGTAATGCCAAATGATGAGCAAAATTGTTTAAAAGAAGTAGAAGTATAAGCAGGGGCATTATCTGTTTTTAACTCTTTTGGAACGCCCACAGTGGCAAAATTTTGTAAGCAATGAGCTATAACATCTTTAGTTTTTTTCTCCAGCAAGAAGGGAGCCCATCAAAAATCCAGAAGAAGTATCAACTGTAACATGCAAATATTTTAATTTTCCAAATTCTGGCAAGTTTGTGACGTTCATCTGCCAAATATGGTTAGGTATCAATCCTCTAGGATTGACTCCAAGATTAACTTGTGGTAAAAAGGTCACACAATTTTGACATTGTTTTATTATTTGTCAAGCTTGTTCCTTAGTTACTTTGAAACGCTTTTGTAAAGCATTAGCATTGACATGGAACTTTTTATGAAAATTTGTAGCTTCTTCTAGTGTAGAGAAAATATGTATGAATGTCATGTGTTGTTTTATCTGCTAAATAATTGCCCAAACTAAGGGCTCCAGGCAATCCTGTATGTGTCCTGAAATATCCTATAAAAAACGGATCTTTCCTGTCCCAGATTAGACTTTGTATAGTCGAAAGCAAAGAGAAAATAGTAGAGGAAGGGGAAATCCTTCTACCATCTTCAAGTGATACTATAGCACTAACTATATACTGATTATCGGAAAATAAATTAATTACAGATGCTTTAAGCATCACAAAAGCTTGTAATACTGCATTAAGCTCTACATTTTGAGCTAATTGTTTGGGTACTAAAAATGTAAAAGTTTGATCAGGTGTAAATATTACTGCTGTACCATTATTTGACCCATCAGTGAATATATTTGTAGCATTTATAATAGGTGTTTTTCTTGTCATTTTTGGAAAAATTACATGATGTGATGACCAAAAAGACAATAAAGGATTAGATGGTAAGTGGTTATCAAATGAAACATTAGATTTGCACATGATTATTGCCCAAGTATTTAACTAATTATCTAAATCATCAATTTGATTCATAGTATATGGAGTAATAATTTTATCTTCTTGGGTTGTATTATAGTTATAGTAGAAATATTCAAGTAAAAGAGAAGGTCTCTCGAGCTAGTCAGACAGAGATAAAAATTCAATTAAAAGAGAAGGTCTCTCTAGCTAGTTAGACAGAGGAAAAAATCAAGTGATTGATCCTGATAATGTGTCTGAATCAGCCTCTTGGACCTGTGTGAGGTTGTGGCTTAGATTCTCATCACCTGATGGATCATTCCGTGTGTGAATCCATACCCAAAATGGCCAAAAGAGCAGTCCCTGTGGATGAAGTCTCTTGCCTTCCTTTGTAAGTCTACTGAACTCCATCAAGTGAGAATACGCATCCTTTGTGTCAAATGAGTTCTTCAAAGCCCTGGAGATTCTAGCACATAGGTTCTTGGGTTTTCTCATGACTCCAATTCACATAAAAATATCTATACCTGACAGTCAGTAGGCCTCAAATTGGAGAAGCAGAGGTGTATTAAGGGCAGGCCTATTTGATCACACCTGGATCACAGGAAGGGTGTCCAGGCCACCATGACTTTAGGCAATGAAGGGCAAGAAAGCTTATTTTGGACACTGTCTTGGACTTCGCCACTGATGGAAACCTCCAGACAGAGCGTAGTATGAGAGTGTATATATGGAAGAAAATGAGGACCATGTGGGAGTGTTTGGTTTTAATTGTGGTCATTTGTGTGGTAGTTGGAAGATATGACTGGGTATACCTGGGCTGAACTCTGGTGTGATTCCCCTTAGAGACTGAGTTCTAGAGCTGACTTAGAGAAGTGTTATCATGAAATATGTTGGGATTTTAGTTGGTCACGCATGAGAGTCGCCCTTGGAAACCGAGATCTAGGCCCAGGTTTGCTTTCCACAGAGCACTTGGAATCTAATCCAGGATATCACATGGTTTTATTCTGAAAGACATGGCAGCCATAGTTGAGAGTCAAAACACACATGTACCTCACATTGTAGACAGCAATAGGTCTGGCTTCCTGTGAAATTTTGGCCACTCTTTGGAAGCCTTGCCTGTGAGATTTCTCCAGAACTTTCATTGAAATGAGCTTCCTCACCATTTAATTGTTCCTGAATGAAGTTAAACACACAGTGCCTCCAACATCATTTTTGTAAAATGGCTAGATAAATACCATGAAATTTTTGAAATTCCCATGACCATGAAAATGGTGTAGAACAGAGATGCCAGTAAGTTGGAGCCTGATGTGAAATGGGCCTAGAAAAGTCGTGTGCAGTTGTGTGATAAAATATCTGTGGTGGGGCAATGTGGATCTGCCATTGGCTTCCAAATGGCTTGTGACTGACATGGTGCACCCAGCAGACCCTTCTATGTAAAGGCATCTTGTTATGTGGAGAGTTTTCAGGGCAATGTTCAGAATCAGATTGCTATGGTTAAGGATGCAAGCTATGTGGGATTGAAGCCTGGTTGGTTCATTATCCTGCAGAACCTGACACACCACACGTGACAGAACTCCCTTTAGCACTGTGTCCCAGTTTAACTCCTTGTATTTTGTGAAGCAAATACCAATCTCACATTGGAGCAGCAAGAAACACATCGACAAGTGGAGGATGGCCAGATGGCTTTACAGTCCACACGGAAAGAGTTTGCCCGCAGTGGCCACAGTTTACCTACAAAGAGAGAATTCAGCACTGCTGCCTCATGTTCATTAGAAAATAAGAAACCATGTCCTCCAGGTCACTTAGATACATACCTAGCTTTGATGGTCTCTCTACAAAAAAAGCTAAAACTCCTGACAACAACAAATATTTCAAGTGCCCAAACTCAGAGGCAGTTTCACCAGAAGTCTTTAGTCCAGAAGAGCTCCATTTTTGTGGAGTATTTACCTGTCCCTTACTTTTGGAAACTCCTCTACCACCTTCAAGGTTGTGAACTCTTGAGCATATTACATTCCAGATATGTATTCACAGATTTTCTAACTCGTCCACTCTAATTGTATTTTACTTGGAGTGAAGGTAAAGTTAAGGCATTGTTCTGGATTAGAGTGGGAAGATTTTTGTGAAGCACATATTTACATACACATTGGATTCATTTTCCTATTTTCAATTCAAAATGCTGAATGCCTGACACTAACGCATACCCTACTAGACTCTGACTACTAATTCTAATATGATGGAGAACAATAACCCAAACCGAATAGAAATACAAGCAGTTTAGACGAGACATAGTGTATTGCTGGACTTGCCTTTTGCATTATACAGGGTAGGACTTATAAATCTAGTCAATATTTTGTTGAAATAGTTCTCCATGTGTTTTTAAAGTTAACAAATAGATGAATTCCTCTCTGCCTTTCTCTGTAGCCAATTCAGCACATGTTATTTCATATGCACATATTGAATCATACCTGTTATCACATGTACATTCTTGTGAGGTGGCTGACTTTGCAGATACAAATTGGGAGAAGAGATCACTCCACCTAAACACAGTTGGAACTGAAAATTCAACCTATGGGTGAGCTTCGTAGATGAACAACATGATAAATAAAATCATGTTCAGTATAATGAATATTTTTGGATCAGTGGATGATATACATTTCATGATGAATTTCGATTTCCATATATATTGCTACTTTTTAATGTCTGTGTGTGTGTGTGTGTGTGTGTGTGTGTGTACACTCTCCAAGTTTTTCAAAATATGAAATATATGGGTCTCAATGTACACTCCCTAAATTTATTCGTATTCATGTATGTGGATTTATAATCAAATATTCAAAAGATTATTCTCAGAAATATTCATCCACCTGAAATACATATTTGTTTCCTAGAAATAAAAACTAACTTCTGTGAATGGTGCATACGAATCCTAATATTTCTACAGTAACTGACCCAGTTTAACACCAATGCAAGTAGATAATTATGGAACGTGATGTGTATTTTGATGTTCATTTTTAGTCAACACATGTACATTACTATTTCTTCAGTTTATGCACATCATAAGATATATATTTCATACACAAGTAAGCAAATTTATTGGCATTTGTTTCACTTTCAATAACTTCATTCTTCAGAACACATGTATTCCTCCATGTTTTTTAACAAGACTTCTTTCTAAACACATTATTTTCGATTTCCATAATCACTTTTGAAGCATAACTCACACACTCTTCATGATGAAATATCACCTTAATATTACCATTAGAAGTATAACTGGTTGGAATGAATGATTTTATATCAACATTAGATTTTCTGTATATTTTCAGATATCAACTCAATCCATTATTTAAAGCGGACCAATTATATTATTTATTCACAGTATGGTCTATTCTTGCATTATCTCTATATTCTTAGACAGATACTACACCACTTTCTACCCCCAATACTCATTTATACGTCTTCAAAATATTGTTCCCAGAAATGGTGGAAGAAATACTCATGTCACCTGATCTACATATACATTTTATCACAGTAATATTCTGGAAAATAAAGCAAAGGTCACACTTATGATTGTACCAAAGCCTAAATTTAAAGTGAGCATGGATTTCTAAAAACATCCATGTCCAGGTTGCCTAATTCTCTCAAATGTCAATCCAATTGTTGACTACATATTTGTTTCTTTCTAAGATTATATATTCAAACTCAACCCTGTTGAAAATGTCTAATCCTATCACTCACTTTACTTTGCCTGATATCCTAATGTCTCTATTGATATCGGCTTTCCTTCATAAATTCCCAGTTCATCATTTTGACTGTTCATTTGTGCTGACATTTACATTCACTCTCTACCTGAAACCCAATTGCTAAATAACTTTTGGTCCAAATCCTATACTCACTCTTCTTTCTGAATCTACCAACTATCTCCCAAATCCTACTGACTATCCTTTTTTGAATGGATGTTCTCTTCGACATTCAATCATTCAAGGTACAAGGTCCGATGCCATTGTGTATTGATTTATCTGAGACATCTGTGCAGGACATAATTCAAAGCTAAGTCTCCCAATCAAGGGCCCAATCCGTTTCTGGGCTTCAAATATTACTTAGATTTCTGTTTTCATACATATATTTCACCTCTATATTTTTATAAATATCACAGATTTCCAATACCATTATTCATCCAGCAAAATGATTCCTAACCCAAATCGAACATGTAATTAACCCAAACCATATACTATTCCCTCATTCTAACTTTATAAAAGAGCAGGGAAAGTGTTGGTCTTACAATATAGGAATGTAGGGGATATACCACCTGCTGAAAACCTCAAAGGTCCATGCATAAATAATCCCTGGAGAAGATGTAGGCAGCTATTAAGGACCTGAGAGAGCAAAAGTCATCTTCCATGGAAAACAACCCTGTCTGGAGAGGGGTTGTGTCTAACTGAGTGTCTCTGTTCCTAATGTACAGAAGATGGACCAATCCAGGCCTGTGTGCAGAGCTGTTCACAGGTGCCTATGGGTGATATAGTATTCTAACTGGTGAGAGGGTGACGGGAAATAGGGGCAGCATCTATCTCATGGGACCCTTGGAAGCAACTGTTAGGAAAAAGTGGTTGCAAAGGCAGTGACCTCATTCAGTTCCTGAAGGAAGTGACCTCATCTCTATTCCTTGGTGATGGAACTCTCTGAACTTGCGATCCAGGATTCCAGGCACCCAGAGCCAGTCCTAGTCCCAGTCCCAGTGGGCTCATTTGTTTGGATTTTGTAAGGACAGAGTCAGTCTTTCTTGGTATCTATTGATGTGAAGATGGCCAAATGCCAGGAAAGCTTTGAAGACTGGCCTTTCCAGAGAAAACAAGTAGTGGCTCACCACGGGCTCCTGACAATTTCACAGAGTTGGCCAAAGAGACCAGATCTGAGACAGGACAGGCCATTTTGGAGGTACATAGTAAGGCTCACCAGTGAGAGTACGCTCCGAATAGTCACAGACCTACTTGGGGGAAGGCGTTGCCTTTGTGGTTTTTGTTGTGTGTTTGTGGTTTTATCTCATGTTCTGAGAAAAGGTAAGAAAGGCGGTTTGTTTGGTTTGGAGTGAACTGTTTCTAGTAAGTCGTTTGACAAGGCAAGTGTTTCTATGTCTGTGTATCCCAATGTGTCTGTTGTTGTAGACATTAGAAAAGAGAATGCATCAATGGATGTGTCCTGTCTAGTAGAAAGCTTCCCAGCATCAATCCTGCCCAATTTATGAATGGATTGTGGCTTGCATTATCGAAGGGCAACACCTACAAACTTCCTAAGTTCCCATTTTCTTCCTGAATTCTGGCTACACTCAAGAATAGGCTCATGGTTTTGTGTCCAAGATATTTACCACCTCCAAGCTCTGTGATATGGGCATGTACTGGATAGCTGAAGGGAATGGCGAGCATCTCAGAAAACTCAGATATCAGTGTGACCAGTAAAGTCTCAGTGGAGGAACCCTGCTATGGGCCTTTTGCTTACCTATTGTTCTTTTGCCCTGAATGTCAGGAAGGGCTTTGCCTCACGCCACCCCTTTCTGAAGCCTGAAGAAACCAGTTTTCAAATGGAAATGAGTGGGCATCACCTGTGGCTCTTTGCTTAACTGCTTTGGAAAGGGATGTGTCTGAATCAGTCTCTTGGCCCTGTGTGAGGCTGTGGCTTAGATTACCAACACCTGATGGATGTAAAGAAAGATCCCATGTGTGCATACAAAATCAAAATGGCAAAAATTCGCAGTCATTGTAGATGAAGTCTCTCGCCTTTCTCTGTAAAGTTCCTGACCTCCATCAAGGGGAATAGGGATCCTTTGGGTCAAATAAATTCTTCAAAACCATGCAGAGGCAAATCCATAAGTGCTTCGGTTTTTTCTTGACTCCATTTCACATAAAGAATCTAAACGCCAAAGTCAGAAGGCCTCAAATTGGAGAAGTGGAAAAGTATTAATGGCAGACTTATTTGATCACTCCTGGTTCACAAGAAGGGTGTCCAGGCCACCGTGACTTTAGTCACACACACACACACACACACGCACACACACACACACACACACACACATATATATATATATATATATATATATATATATATATATATATATATACACTCTCCAGATTTTTCAAAATATGAAATATGTGTCTTATTTTACACTCACGAAATTCATTCATATTCATATACATAAATTTATAATCAACTTTCCAAAGATTATTCTTAGAAATATTCATTAACCATAAAAATATATTTCTTTCCTATACTGAAAAGTAACTTGAGTGAATGGTGCACACAAATCCTAATATTTCTACAGTACCTGACCCAGTTTAACATCAATGCAAGTAGATTCCAATCGGACATGATGTGTATTTTGACGTTCATTTTTATTCAACACTGGTAGATTACTATTTCTTCAATTTATGCACATCATAGGATATATATTTCATCCACAAGTTAGAAAATTAATAGGCATTTGTTTCACTATCAATCATTTCCTGCTTCACAGCACATGCATTCCTCCATGTTTCTCGACTGGTCTTTTCATGAGAAAAGGGATGGACAAGGCAAGGTAAGGCAACTAAGATAGCACCGAAGACACGAAAACAGTCTTATTTGGTTGCAACCGGATTTAGAGGGCATTGCTTCTGTTGTAATCATTTAATCCCCTGCACCCCAAGTTTAAATTGTTTCAGAATTTTGTACCCAACATGGATGGGAGGGGCTCAGAAGTTCAAAATCTGCAGAAGTTTATAAAAAGCAGTTTTTGTTTCTGTTTTTTTTTTTTTTTTCTCTGTTCTGGGCAAGTTAACATTTTAAGGATACCGGGAATGGGGCAGAGCTATTTTCTTCTCTTTTTTTTCTCTCAGCCAGATGTTACCATGGAGCCCAGTTGGTAACTTCTTTATCTTAGAAATGTAGCCATCTTTGTGAAGCCCCAGCTCAAGGCCAGAGGCCTTGTTTACATATTGCCAGCATTATGACTGACTCTTTCCAAACACATTATTTTCGATTTCCATAATCACTTTTGTAGCAAAACTAACATATCTTCATGATAAACCGTAACCCTAATATTAATATTAGATGTATCATTATGGTCTATTCATGCATTATCTCTATATTCAATGACACAGTGTACACCTCTTTGTACCCCCAATACCCATTTATATGTCTTCAAAATATTGCTCCCAGAAATGGTGGAAGAAACACTCATGTCACCACATCTACATATACATTTTATCACAGTAGTATTCTGGAGACAAATGTAAAGGTCACACTTTTGATTGTACCAAAGCCTAAATGGAAAGTGAGCATGGATTACAAAAAACATCCATGTCAAAGTTGCCTAATGCTCTCAAATGTCAATCCTATTGGTGACTACATATTTGTTTCTTCTTAAGATTATATATTCTAACTCAATTCTGTTGAAAATGTCTAATCGTATCACGCACTTTATACTTTGCCTGATTTTGTAATGTCTTTATTGATATCTGCTTTCCTACATATTTTTCCCACTTCATTATTGTGACTGTTCACATGTGCTGACATTTACATTCACTCTCTAACCGAACCCCTATTGCTAAAGATATTGTTTTCCAAATCCTATACTCACTCTTCTTCCTAAACCTACCGACTATCTTCTTAATCTTACTGACTATCCGTTTATGACTGGATTTTCTCTTCTACATTCAAACATCCAAGTAATGTTCCTGCAAGCGTCGGTGGAAGAGATCACCAAGAGAGTGTCTCATGCAACAGCAAGGGGTTAATTGGGGGTCCAGCAAGCTGGGGCTCAGAGCTCACATGAATAGAGCAGAGAGCCCTGAGAACAGCTTAAGCAGAGCTTATATACTTTCCTTGGAGAGGGCAGGGATGGAAATTTATTGATGGGTCAGAGCGAGTGGGTGGTTAGTGTGAAACTGGGTGAGGGAATACATTCTGCAATTTGGCAGTTGGGGACAGCACAATCTGGGAACAAGATTACAAACAGTTCTCAATATTTCAACAGTGTTTTGTTAAGCATACAGAAAAACAGGAAGTTACAAGTACCTTTTTTATTAACCTTTCATTCCCCACTTCTTCTTCTTGCTACTTTTAATCATAAAAGTGATTATTGGGACGTGTCACATTCTATGTCTGCTAGTGGGGTATTACCATAAGTTTAACTTATCCAATTTGAGCTTGGAGAAAAGAAATTACATGGTTAAGCAAACAGGGTTTTATTGTTAGCAATAATATGAGGATTATTATTGAACAGACCAGGGTTGATAAAAGCGTAGATAAGCAGGGGGACTGTGTCAACCAAGACTCAAACCACCCTTTTTGGGCCTCTCTCTCTCGTTGACGCTTTTCAAGGCATCCTTTTATTTTACTCAAAGGTTTTTTTTACAACCTCAGTATGGTCGGCATCAAAACAACATTCTTACATCAATGCAGCACAAAGGCCCCCTTCTCTCATGAAGAGGAGGTCCAACTCTCAACTGGAGTGTAAAACAACTTCAGAGAGACATGTTAAAGATTCCTGCAAAGCTGTGATGGAGGTTTCTATTATCTTTAAGTTTTGGTCTCTTGCTGCTTCTATTTGGGTCATTTGTTGTGTACCATGGAGCAGGGCAGTGGTTCCTGTGACTACCACTGCCGCAACTCCAATTCCTAATATGATGGCCAAAGTGAGGGATATATGTTCCCAGTGGAACCGGGTTGTATGCCCCCGTGTTTGAACTTCAAATGAACCTGGGTCATTATAGAGCAATCTGGGACACATCTTCACCATTACACTATTAATCACATCTGTTGACCATTTCATGAAAACATGAACAATGTTTAAGTATATAGAATTATACTGTTGTAGGGACGGACAAGGCACGGCACTTAAGATAGCACCAAAGATAGGGGAAACAGTCCTATTTGGTTGCAACCGGATTCAGAGGGCATTGCTTCTGTTGTAATCAATTAACATCCTGAACCCCAAGTTTAGGTAGTTTCAGAATTTTGTACCCAACATGAAAGAGAAGGGACTCAGAAGTTCACAGTCTGCAGAAATTCACAAAAAGAAGCTTTTTTTCTGTTTTTTCCTTTATTGTGGGCAAGTTAACTTTTTAAGGACACCTGGGAGGCAGAGAGCTTTTTTTTCCTTTTCTTTTATCCCCCTGCCAACTGTTACCATGGAGCCCAGTTTGTAAATTTTTATCTTAGAAATGTAGCCATCTCTGTGAAGCCCCAGCTCAAGGCCAGAGGCCTTGTTAACATATTCTGTGAAAAACTATTAAGGGGGTGTCTAGCTTAGGAGTGCTGATTTTTCCAGCCAGTAGCCAAGTAGAACAGGGCAACAGAAAAAGAGGAAGTTAATCTACACTGAACTCATTTATAGAGACTCTTTTGCTGAAAGTCCTAAAGTCAGCCATGGTGAAGACTTCTGGAGAAGTTCAGTGAAGATTTTTCTGTGGGCCTGGTACAGAGGGGGAAGACGGGGAAGGCGGGGGGTGAGAGCAGCTCCGTGGATCTGAGAATAAGGAAGGAGAGATGTAAAGGAATAATGGGAAAGGGGTTTGGGATTTTCCTAGCAACATAAATTGAGCAGTAGAATCGGTAGAGCAGAAAGGAAGACGGGAGTGAGTATCCCAAAAAGCCTGTGAGGGACTATAAATTCTTAGTAACCTGTTTTCAGTGATGACAAAGCAACTTTAAAGGCCATTTTCATTACATCTTCGATAGGGGTCTGAGGGCTCTCCTAAGCTGGTTTGAGCTTTGGGTTAAGTGGTAAGAGGACCTGGTGGGACCCGGTGTGGGCACTGACAGGAAAAGAGAGAAGTGAGTGGATGGATGGGTACCTCAGTACCTGCTACCTCAGCAAGGGGGCAATGCTCTGAGAACCGGCGGAGGTTTCGGTTTTTGATCTAGTAATTGGAGAAGAGAAATCAGGTTTGCTGAGGTGGGACTGACAGCAGAGAGTCTGGAGCAGAAGGCTGAGTTTGAGGAACTATTGGAGAAGCATAGTTCAGGATGTGAGCGAAAGAGGAAAAAGGCCTTCACATAGGGGAATTTCCTTTCACCCTTTTGAGCACTTGCAGAAGTTAAAAAGGTCACACAGAATTTGAGGATCTAGAGACTCCTCTGTTGGCCATCAGTTTGGGTTTTCTAAGTGGTAATATGGCCAATGCTGTGTACTGAATTTGATGAGGATTTTGGGTTCCACCAGGCAGCCCCTGTATGCTCAAATCCCCATGACTTACAGAAGAAGTCGGCTTTTCCCCCACACAGCCGTAGCGGTTTGTGGCTTTGATAGTCTGCCGGGCAAACATACTAATATAGGCTAGCCAACCTGCATCTGGCTTGCCTGTCCCTACAACCATAATGTTTGTTTCCATTATCTATGGCACGGAAAGGATTTAATGGAATTTTAGTGAGATCCTCTTCATCAGGGATATCCTAATAGGAAAGACCTATAGCCAGCTGACAAATGTCTGGGTGGAGAGATGGCCACCAGGTCCCTAAGGGGGCTGTATGCAAGATAGACCATACTTCTTGTCTAGTAGTATTTGTGATCAGCCATCACTGCTGAATGGACTGATGAGCGTTAGGACTACGGGTGGCCAAGGAGAGAGTCTATAGCCTTACCCACGTCGCGAATATGCAATTTAAAAGGGTTAACAGTCTTTTCCAGTTTTCAGCCAGAGTCTGGACATGGCACAGGCTTGAGATGAGAGGCATGGATCCAGGAAGTGATTCCCTCTACTTTTACTGCTGTAGGTGTTATAAGTAGCACCTGGAATGGTCCTTTCCAGCTGGGTTCCAGGGATTACACCTGATGTCATCTTATGTAGAGGAAGTCTCTTTCTTGATATCAATGTGGATTCCCCTTGTCCCCAGGTTGGAAGGCAGTGGCCAGCTGTTTCCACAGGTATAGCTGAGTTCGTACAAGAGATTTAAGTATGTCAAGCAAGGGTGTGTGGAAGGGATCCTTAGGTCTTAGAGTCGAGGTTAGGTCTCTTAGTGTAGGAAGGGCCCCATAGAGAATTTCATAGGGGGTGAGGTTACACAAAGAAAGAAAGGGAGTATTTCTTGCATGAAACAGTGCATAAGGCAGGAGCATAGTCTAATCTTTTATGCCGGTCTCTAAGCTTAATTTTGTTAACGTCTCTTTAATGGTTCTATTTATTTTTTTTACGTGTCCTGAGCTCTGGGGTCTATAAGCACAATGTAACTTCCAATTAATCCCCAGGGTCCTGGCTAACCCCTGATTTACCTGGCCCATGAAGGCTGTTCAATTATCAGACCATATTAAATTAGGCAGGACGTGTCTTTGATAAATATTTTTCAGGATCTTCTTGACCACAATTTGTGCCGGTTTTCTTTTCTTTTTTTTTTTTTTTTTTGGTGGGAAAGGCTTCAATCCATCCTGAAAATGTATCTACAAAGACTAGGAGATATTTAAGTCCATACCTTGCTGGCTTAATTTCAGTAACGTCCACTTTCCAGAATTGTCCTGGTCTGGTTCCTCATAGGTGCTTTCCTGCAGGAAGCTTGGAAGGGTAAGCATTAACCAATTGACAGAACTGACAGGCTTTTGTTACCCATTCAATTATTTCCTTTCACTGTGAGTGAATTAGTCTAAAACTCCGTTCTTGATCCTACAGTAATGCCGGCAGTTTTTTTGAACCAAGTTGATTGAGTTGATGTACATTTTTAATGTAGTGTAGGGCTTTCTGAAATTGCAGGCTGGGCTCAGTGAAGTTGAGGAGTTCAGTGTCAGTGTTCTTAGATGTTATCAAAAGCTTGCTGGTGCTCAAGGGTCCATTGGAATTGGGCATTCTCATTTAACAGCGGGTATAAAGGAGCAGCTAAGAACACAAACCCAGGTCCATAACCTGCTAAAGCCAGCAGTCCCAAGAAACTCTCCATGTTGTCTCCTGTTAAATGGGGGTGGTATCTGCACAACGGTTTGTTTTCTGGGCTCAGTGAGCCATCATTTACCGCGCCTAAGGAAATACCCCAGGAAGATGACTTCTTGCTTGCAAATTTGGGCCTTTTTGTCCAAAGCTCTCTACCCAAGTTGAGCAAGCTCAGATAATAGTGCTTGGGTCTCAGACTCACAGTTTTCTTTGGTGTTGGCTGCCAGTAGCTGGACATCCACATATTGAAGCAGAATGACTTCGGGGTGCGTAGTTCTGAAGTTGTAGAGATGTCTGTGAAGGGCTTCATCAAAGAGAGTGGGGGAGTTTTTGAACCCCTGTGGAAGTCTAGTCCAAGTTAGTTGACAAGACGTTCCGGTTTCTGGGTCTACCTACTCAAAAGCAAACAGCAACTGACTATCTTTATGCAGAGGCAAGCAAAAGAAAGCATCTTTTAAGTACAGA
The DNA here is from genome assembly GCF_048772815.1 of Callospermophilus lateralis. Classification (NCBI taxonomy): domain Eukaryota; kingdom Metazoa; phylum Chordata; class Mammalia; order Rodentia; family Sciuridae; genus Callospermophilus; species Callospermophilus lateralis. The sequence goes on from NW_027516909.1 coordinate 5,286,575, forward strand.
ACAGTATAGCATTTTCACTCGGCCACAGCAAAGAGGTTATTGGGGGTCCAGCATGCTGGGGCTCAGAGCTCACTTGAATAGAGCAGAGAGCCCTGAGAACAGCTTTAACAGAGCTTATATACTTTTCTTGGAGAGGGAAGAAAGGGAAATTTATTGATGGGTCAGGGCGAGTGTGCGGTTTGCGTGCACCCGGGTGAAGGAGTATATTCTGCAGTTTGGCAGTTGGGGACAGCACATCCTGGGAACAAAATTAGCAAACAGTTCTCAAGATTTCAACAGTGGTTTGTTAAGCATACAGAAAAACAGGAAGTGACAAGTTCCTATTAACCTTTCACCAAAGCAAAATGGAAAGTGAGCATTGATTACTAAAAGCAACCATGTACAGGTTGCCTAATGCTCTCAAATGTCAATCCTATTGGAGGCAACATATTTCTTTCTTCCTAAGATTATATATTCAACCTCAACCATGTTGAAAATGTCTAACCCTATTACATTATACTTTGCCTGATTTCCTAATGTCTCTATTGATATCTGCTTTCCTACATATTTTCCCCAGTTCATCATTGTGACTGACTCTTCATATCTGCTCATATTTACGTTCACTCTCTACCCAAAACCCTATTGCTAATGAAACTTTCGTTCAAATCCTATATTCACTCTTTTTTCTAAACCTACTGACTACCTTCCTAATCCTGCCGACTATTCCTTTTTGACTGGATGTTCTCTAGGACATTTAATCATCCAAGATACAAGGTCCTTTGCCATTGCACATCGATTTATCTGAGATATCTGTTCAGAACATAATTCAAAGCAAAGTATCTCACTAAAGGGCCCATTGCCCTTCAGGGCTTCAAATCGTACCTAGATTTCAGGTTTCATACTTATATTTCACCTATATATTCTTGTGAATATCGCAGGTTCCCAATACCATTATTCATCCCGCAGAATGTTTCCTTACCCAAATAGAATATGTTATTAACCCTAACCATACACTGTTCCCTCAATCTAACTTCACAAAAGAGCAGGGACAGAGTTGGTCTTACAATACAGGAATGTAGGGGATCTTTCACCTGCTGAGAACCTCAAAGTTTGATGAGAAATGATCCCTAGAGAAGATGTAGCAGCTATGAAGGACCTGAGAGAGCAAAAGTCATCTTCCATGGCAAACCACCTGTTCAGGATGAAGTGATGTGTCTGAATCAGCCTCTCTCCTACTGATATAAAGAAGATGGACCAAACCAACCCTGTGTGGAGAGCTTCTCCTTGGTGTCTACGGTTGATATACCATTCTAACTTCTGAAAGTGTCACAGGAAGTAGGGGCAGCCTCCATCTCAAGGGACCCTTGGAAACAAGTGTTAGGACAAAGTGGTTGCCAAGGCAGTGACCTCATTCCCTTCCTGTTGGAATTGACCTACCTCACTTCTTTGGTGATGTAACTCTCTGAACTTGGGATCCAGGAAGCCAGGCACACAGAGCCAGTCCCAGTCCCATTCCCAGTGGACTAACTTGTTTGGATTTACCAAGGAGAGAGTCTGTCTCTCTTGGTACCTAATGGTTTGAGGATGACAAAATGCAAGTAGAGCTCTGAAGATGGGCCTTCAATGAGAAAGCAGGTTGTGGTCAGCACAGGCTCCATACAACTTCACAGAGATGGACAAGAAGACCAGACCTGAGACAGGACAGGCCATTTTGGGGGAACATAGTATGGCCCCCCAGTCAGAGGACACTCTGGATAGTCACAGACTTACTTGGGGGAAGGAGGTGACTTTTCGAGTGTGGGTGTGAGTTTGGGGTTTTGTCTCATGTTCTGAGAATAAGTAGGAAAGGTGGTTTGTTTGGTTTAGAGTGGACTGTTTCTAGAAAGTCCTTTGACAAGGCGAGTGTGTCTGTGTCTGTGTATCCCACTGTGTCCTTGGTTGTACATATTAGAAAACAGAATAGATCAATGGATGTATCCTGTCTAGTAGAAAGCTTCCCAGAATTCATCCTGCCCATTTTAGGAAAAGAATGTTGGTTGCTTTTCGATGGGCAAGACCTACTATCTTCCTAAGTTCCTGTTTTCTTCCTGAATTCTGACCACTCTCCAGAATAGGCTCATGTTTTATTGTCCAAGATATGTACCACATCCAAGCTCTGTGACATGGCCATGTACTGGATAGCTGAAGGGAATTGCAAGCATCTCACAAAACTCAGATATCATTGTGACTAGTAAAGTCTCAGTGGAGAAACCCTGCATTGGGATTTGCTGACTTATTGTTCTGTTACCCTGAAGTCAGGAAGGTCTTTGCCTCAGGCCATCCCTTTGTGAATTTTGAAGAAAAAAGTTTTCAAATGGAAGTGAATGGGCATCACCTGTGGCTCTTTGCTTAACTGCTTTGGAAAAGTATGTGTCTGAATCAGCCTTGTGGCTCTGTGTGAGGCTGTGGCTTAGATTATCAGCTCCTGATGTATCTAAAGAAAGATGCAATGTGTGCATCCAAAACCAAAATGGCAAAAAGATCAGTCATTGTGGATGAAGTCTCTCGCCTTCCTCTGTAAGTTTCCTGACTTCCACCAAGTGAGAATAGGGATCATTTGGGTCAAATAAGTTCTTTCAAGCGCTGCAAATTTGCTTTGGTTTCCTAATTACTCCAAATCACATAAGGAATCTAAACCTGACAGTCAGTAGGCCTCAAATTGGAGAAGCAGAGCAGTATTAAAGGAAGAACTATGTGATCAATCCTAGTTCACAGGAAGGGTGTTCAGGCCACCCTGAGGTTAGGCAAATGAGGGGCAAGGGAGCTTATTTTGGACACTCTCTTGGGCTGCGCCATTCATGAAAACCTCTAGCCAAAGGGTATAATGAGTGTATATATGTAAGAAGTTGAGTGCCATGTGAGAATGATTTGGTTTTAATTGTGGTCATTTGTGTGGCAGTTGGAAGAGATGACTGGGTCCACCTGGTTTTGAACACTGGTGTGATTCTCCTCAGAGACTGAGTTCTGAAACTGACCTCAGAGAAGTAATTGCTTTGGAAAGAGATGTGTCTTAATCAGGCTCTTGGGCCTGTGTGAGGCTGTGGCTTAGATTATCAGCAACAGACGGATCAAAAAAATGATCCCATGTGTGCATCCAAAACCAATATAGCCAAAAGAGCAGTCATTGTGAATGAAGTCTCTCACCTTCCACTGTAAGGTTCTGAAAGAATAAAAGAAATTGAAATCGAAATGTAATGAACCAGGTTTTGTAAAGTTTCCAAGCTGCACTCAGAACCTGAAATTCCTGTGGCAGTTAAGACAATTCCTGGAACTGCCCATTAGATGTGTGTTGAAATCTTCCCTGACCACCTAGTTACTTAACAACCCCTTCCCAGAAGCCGTGCATCTCACCACGTATACATCTCAGGGCTTCAACCAATCAGTTTAAATGTATACCCCTTCTGAGGGCTGACCAATCACCCCCTGCCCCAACTTTTCCCGCCAATGAATGTGCTAATCATGTTTTAGAGTTGTTATTTCATTTTCCCGTGGTACATGATGATTTCCTAAAGGAGGCTATGATGTATGTAAAGTCCCTGAGCTCTCTAAAGAATGTATATAAACTCTGCTCAAGTTGTTCTCGGGGCTCTTTGTTCTTTGCTCCTCTGAAGGGAGCTCTGAGGCCTAGCATTCTGGACCCCCAATAAACCCTTTGCTGATGCATGAGAAATCCTCTTTGTTGTCTTTTCCTTTGATGTTCGCAGCACCTTTTCATCTGGAGGCCCCAGGTGAGATATCCAGGAGCGGTGAATGGAAGACCTCAAGGGAGTCCTCTCGGGGTAAGTAAGGTGCCTCTTTCTGGTTTCGGGTTTCAGGCTAGGGCGTGGCAAAGTGGCTGTTGGTGAAGAGCATTAGCTCTCTCCTATGGTGTGACAGACGTGTCACAGAGCCAAGATCACGTCCCTGAGGGACACTCCGGAGGACTAGGGAATTCAAGGAATAGTAGTTTCCTCAACTCGGTTATGTTTTGCTTCAGGATTTGATTTGCCAGCCCATCAGGATTTGCCGGTAACTCAGTTTTGGTCATTGTTCTGAACTCATGTTGAGTTTACTGTCTGTTTTTATTGTCTAACCCATCAATATTTTCCAGTTACTCAGTTCAAATCTTTGTCTTGGACTCATGTTAAACGTTTACTGTTTGTCTTTGTGTTGTGTTTGTGTCTTCACTGTCCCTGTTTGAGTAACTCCCATTATGGGACAAAGCACTTCCTCTTCTCTGTCTCTGACCCTTGATCATTGGACTGATGTCCGCTCAAGGGCCCAGAATCTTTCTTTTTCAGTAAAACACCGTACCTGGCAGACTCTCTGTGCTTCAGAATGGCCCATCCTCGAATTCAGATGGCCCCAGAAGAATCCTTCCACTTTCCTCTAATCCGAAAATTCAGAGATATTGTCATTCAGCCGGGGCCACGTGGCCACCCAGATCAACAGCCATATACTCCTTCCCCCACATTCCTATCATTCAAACTTTCCGCTCCTCTCCCTCTTCCTTCCATTCTCCCTGAGTCACAAGACTGGACACTCCACCCCCTCCTTATTGTCTACTCTCCCTCCCCAACCCCCAACACAGTTCCTGATGATCCTCCCACCGCTGACTCAGCCTCTCCACTGCTAGAGGCAATTGGGCCAGACCCAAGCCCTCCAGGGGACTTCCCCACAGCAGCAGCAACCCCTCCTCCCCTGGAAGATGGACAACCTAAAAGAACCCACCGGCGATGGATAATAGAAAACTCAGAAGCCCCTGTGATGCTCTCTCTCCATCCCTATGGGCCCATGAACCGACCCAACTGGGACCCCAACACCTTTGAAGGTAGGAAGCATCTGTCCACTTATCGCCGGGCTCTAATAGCGCGTCTCAGAGTGGCCGCCAGAGAGCCGACCAATTTAGCCAAGGTAAGAGAGATTATCCAAGGGCCTAATGAGTCTCCCTCTATGTTTCTGGAGAGAATTATGGAAGCATATAGAAAATATACTCCTTTTGATCCTCAGGCAGATGACCAAAAGGCATTTGTTACAATGGCCTTTATTGAGCAGGCTGCCCAAGATATTAAGAGAAAGTTACAATGTCTAGATAGGTTACAAAATACGACCTTAAGAGATTTAGACAGAGAAGCTGAGAAAGTATATTATAAGATATATATTATAAGTATATATTATAAGTATATAAGTATATTATAAGAGAGAAAGTGAGGAGGACACGGAACAGAGGAGAGAGAAGGAAAGGGAACAAAAAAAGGATGAAAGGAGCAAAAGGCAGACAAAAGCATTGGCTAAGATTTTCTTCACAGCAGCAAATACGCCAGAAATTAAAAAGCAGGGAGTCAGAAAGGGATACTTGGGCCCACGCCAAAGGCTGTCCCTGGCCTCAGATCAATGTGCCTACTGTAGAGAAAAAGGACACTGAGTCAAAGAGTTCCCCAAAAAGAAGAAGCCACGGCAGCCCGCCATGCTGACTCTAGAAGAGGTCTAGGAATGTCAGGACTCGGATCCCCTCCCCGAGCTCAGGGTAACATTTGAAGTGGAGGGGACTCCAGTGAACTTTGAAGTGGATACAGGAGCAGTATACTCAGCCTTTAAGGCTTCACTGGGCCCCATATCAAATAAATGGTCCCTAGTTCAAGGGGCTAATGGCACTACTTATCGGGCTTGGACAACTAAGAGGATTATGGAAGTTGGAAAATGAAAAGTCCACCACTCTTTCCTAGTAATCCAAGAATGCCCAGCCCCATTGATGCACAGGGATCTGTTTACCAAACTCGGGGCTAGAGTAACCTTTAACCCTGATGGTCCCCAAGTGGATGTTCTAAAACCTTCAGTAAAAACTCCCATAGTCACAGAATTGACTATGTCCATAGAAGATGAACATCAACACTTCGTGCCCCCTAGGACTGATCAAAGAGGCAAACTACAACAGAAATGGATAAAAGATTATCCTAATGCCTGGGCAGAAACTGCTGGGTTAGGTCTAGCCATAAAACAACCTCCAATAGTAGTAGAATTAAAAGCCTCTGCCTCTCCAATCAGTGTTAAACAATATCCTCTAAGCAAAGAAGCTAAGGATGGGATAAGTCACCATATTCAGAAATAATTGGCCCTTGGGGTCCTAAGGCCCTGTCAATCAGCCTGGAATACCCCCCTGCTACCAGTAAGAAAGTCAGTAACTAGGGACTACAGTCCTGTTCAAGACCTAAGAGAGATCAACAACAGAGTGCAGGACATTCACCCCACAGTACCCAATCCATATAATTTGCTTAGCACTCTAAATCTGGACCGGGAATGCTACACTGTGCTGGACTTAAAAGATGCTTACTTCTGCTTGCCCCTACATAAGGACAGTCAGTTGCTGTTTGCTTTCGAGTGGATAGACCCAGAAACTGGAACATCTGGCCAAGTAACCTGGACTAGACTCCCACAGGGGTTCAAAACACCCCCAATCTCTTTGATGAAGCCCTCCACAGGGACATAAACGACTTCAGAACTGCACACCCCGAAGTCACACTACTCCAATATGTGGATGATCTGCTACTGGCAGCGGACACCAAGGAAAACTATGAGTCTGGGACCCAAGCACTATTATCCGAGCTTGCTCGGCTTGGATATAGGGCTTCTGCCAAAAGGCCCAAATTTGTCAGCAAGAAGTAATCTTCCTGGGTTATTCTCTTAGGGGTGGCAAATGATGGCTAACTGAGAACAGAAAACAAACCATTGTGCAGATACCACCCCCATTTAATAAGAGACAACTCAGAGAGTTTCTTGGGACTGCTGCCTTTTGCAGGTGATGGATTCCTGGGTTCACCTCTCTGGCTGCCCCTTTATACCCGCTGATAAAGTGGAATGCCCAATTCCAATGGACCCCTGAGCACCAACAAGCTTTTGATAATGTCAAAAAAAGGTGCTGCTATTTGCTCTGGCCTTAGCACTCCCAGATATAGATAAACCTTTCACTCTCTACATCAAGAAAAAGAAAGGAATAGCATGGGGAGTGTTCACTTAGACTTTGGGACTTTGGAAAAGGCCGGTAGCATTCTTATCAAAAAAACTGGACCCAGTGGCTACTGGGTGGCCCCGTTGCTTAAGAGCTATAGCAGCAGCAGCGCTTCTAATAAAAGATGCTCATTAATGAACGTTGGGACAGAAGCTATCCATTATAGCCCCCCATGCCCTGGAGAGCATCATCTGTCAACCTCCAGATAGGTGGCTATCAAACTCCAGAATAAACTACTACCAGAGCCTCTGGATTAGCAAAGACAGAATAACTCTTGGACCTTCTGCTCCACTCAACCTGGCTGCCAGAAGAATCATCAGGACCTGTCGCTCATGAGTGTCAACACATACTGGCAGAGGAAACCAGTATAGGACGAGACTTGAAGGATCCAGCCACTGCCTCACCCTGAAGTCGTATGGTTTACGAAAGAGAGCAGCTTCCTCCAAGATGGTATGTGGTGGGCTGGAGCAGCAGTAGTTAGCAAAACTAATGTCATCTGATCCTCTGGTCTCCCAGAAGAGACATCAGTCCAAATGGCAGAACTGATTGCCCTTACGAAAGCATTGGAACTAGCAACAGGCAAAAGGGCCACCATATACACTGATAGCCACTATGCATTTGGCAATGCTAATGTGCACAGGGCTATTTACCAGCAAAGGGGGCTATTAACCTCCACTGGGAAAAAAATAAAGAACAAAGTTGAGATTCTCCACCTTCTCTCAGCAGTGAAGGGCACTAAGGAACTAGCTATAGTGCACTGTCCAGGGCACCAGAAGGGAAACGACCTCGTTGCAGTTAAAAACAGAAGGGCAGATGAGGAAGCTTAATTGGCAGCCCTAAACGGAGTGACTCTGTTAACTTTTTCCACACCAGGGGGATCAACATTCAGGAGACTTGGCCACACTGGAACATTCAGGCAACTTATCATCTGAGGAGACAGATACAGAACTCTGGGACCCTACAGAACCAAGTTTACAATTTCAAAAAGCCCACCTTTATGTCAAAGACGTACACTAGCTCACCCACTTAAGCTCAAAGAAGTTATAGCCTCTCTTAAAGGACCGAAGAAAGGATTTATTATTGACTGACTTACAGAGGAAAGAAATAGCTTAGCAGGTGACTAGAGCTTGTCAAGTCTGCCAATTAGTTAATGCTTACCCATCCAAGCTTCCTGCAGGGAAGCGCTTACAAGGAACCAGACCAGGACAATTTTGGGAAGTGGACTTTTCCTGAAATTAAGCCAGGAAGGTATGGACTTAAATATCCCCTAGTCTTTGTAGATACTCTTTCAGGATTGGTTGAAGACTTCCCCATGAAGAAAGAAACGGCTCAGACGGTGCTCAAAAAGATTCTAGAAGACATTTTTCCAAGGTTCGGCCTGCCTAAGGTAATAGGGTCCAATAATGGCCCGGCATTTGTTGCCCAGGTAAGTCAGGGATTCACCAGGACCCTGAAGATTAATTGGAAGTTACATTGTGCTTATAGATGCCAGAGCTCAGGACAGGTAGTAAAAATGATTAGAACCATCAAAGAGAATTTAAAGAAATTAAGCTTGGAGACCTGCATAAAAAAATTGGACTATGCTCCTACCTTAAGCACTGTTTCGTGCAAAAAGTACACCCTCTGCCTCTTTGTGTAAACTCACCACTTATGAACTTCTCTATGGTGCCCCTCCTTTAGTAAGGGACCTAACCCCAACTCTGAGACTTAATTATTCCTTTCACACCCCCTTGCTTGACAGACTTAAAGCCCTTGAACAAACACAGCACCCAGTGATACCTGTGGAAACAGTTGGCCAGTGCTTATCAGCCTGGAGACGAGGGAACCCCACATCGATATCAAGTGGGAGTCTTTGTCTACGTGAGACGGCATCAGGTATCATCCCTGGAACGCCGCTGGAAAGGACCATACCAGGTGCTGCTTATAACACTTACAGTGGTGAAAGTGGATGGAATCACTTCCTGGATCCATGCCACCCATCTCAAGCCTGCTCCCTGTCCAGCCTCCGGCTGGAAACTGGAACAGACTGGTAACCCTCTCAAGTTGCATCTCCATCATGTGGGTAAGGCTATGGATTCTTCCCCTGACCACCAGCAGTCCTAATCTCCATCAGCCTGTTCAGCAAAAATGGCAGCTATAAATCCTACTGGGCAAGTAGTGTGGTCTATTTCACATACAGCCCTCTTATGGACTTGGTGGCCATCTCTCTACCTGGACATTTGTCAGCTTGCCATAGGCCTCTCTGACTGGGATTTCCCTGACATAGAGGACTTCACACAGATCCCACTCAAACCCAAACCAGGGCAACATAGACCACCTTACCCCATGAATTATGTATATCATCTTCCCCAGCTCAGGTGTAAACTAGCCAGTCTTGATTTTTATGTGTGCCCAGCTGATTTCTGAAGTCGCAAACAGGCCCAAACCTGTGGAGGACCCAGTGACTTTTATTTAAGATCTTGGGGTTGTGAACAAACGGGAGCTACATGGTTGAACCCAAACTCCGCAGACAGTATCATTCAGGTAGGAAAAAATGACACTTGGATTGATCCCAAGAAATGTGCCGCTAGTCAAGTTGTGTCAAAAACTCGCTGTGGAAAGAATAGTCTATGTTACCCCCTCAATATAACTTTCACTTCCAAAGGAAGGGGCTACCTCAGAACAACATGGTCTATGGGAAATACATGGGAAATGCGATTCTATATTTATGGCCCTCGTTATGACTTTGGTCACTGGTTCACCATCCTGCTTAAAAAGGAAGAAAATCCCACAGCAATAGGGCCCAATCCCCTCAAGCCAGGAATTAAGCCTCCAAAACCTCCCATACCTAGATCTACCAGAACCCCTCAACCATCTCATACTTCCCAGTTTCCATCTTTGCCTACTTCCCCAGTCCAGAGTACAGCTGACTCCTGCCCCTGGGAACTAATTAAAGGAACCTTAATTGTACTGAACTCCACACAGTCAGAACTCCTTGCATTTCAACCCATGTATTTGACAGCTTTGTAAATTATTGTTTAATGGTGCAGATACTCCCCAGGGTGGTTTATTATGATGCAGAATCATTTTAAGGTCTACTAGGGGGACAAACAACCTGATTTTGCTGGCATCCAGTGTCCCTTACTCTAGCCATCCTATTGAGGATAGGAGCTGCTGCAGGAGTGGGTACAGGAACAGCTGCTATGATCCATGGGTCACAACAAATGGCCTGATTAGAAACAGCAATAGATCAAGACTGGAAGACATTAGAGACCTCCATCACAGTGCTGTAGGAATCCTTAAACTCTCTCTCTGAAGTTGTTTTACGGGACAGGCGAGGATTAGACCTCCTCTTCATGAGGGAGTGGGGCCTCTGTGCTGCACTGAGAGAAGAATGTTGTTTTTATACTGACCATACTGGAGTTGTAAAAGAATCCATGAGTAAATTGAGAAAATGCCTTGAAGAGCGCCAGAGAGAAAGGGAGATTCAACAAGGGTGGTTTGAGTCATGGTTTACCCAGTCCCCCTGGTTAACTACACTCCTATCAGGCTTAGCTTGACCCCTGATCATCCTTATGGTGTTGCTAACTTTGGGACCTTGTTTGCTTAACCGCATAGTTTCCTTTCTCCAGCCTCAAATTGGGCAGGAAAAACTCATGGTAATCAGACAGAAATACGCTCCACTGGCAGAAATAGAGTGTGAGACCCCACAATAATTATGATTCATTACTTTTAAGATTAAATGTAGTAAGAAAAAGGAGTGGGAAATGAAAGAATAAAAGAAATTAAAATTGAAACATAAAGAACCAGGTTTTGTAAAGTTTCCAAGCTGAACTCAGAACCTGAAATTCCTGTGGCAGTTAAGACAATTCCCGGAACTGCCAATTAGATGTGTGTTGAAATCTTCCCTGACCACCTAGTTGCTAAACAACCCCTTCCCAGAAACCGTGCAGCTCATCACGTATACATCTCAGGGCTTCAACCAATCAGTTTAAACGTATACCCCTTCTCAGGGCTGACCAATCACCCCCTGTCCGACCTCTTCCTGCCAATGAATGTGCTAATCATGTTTTTGGGTTGTTATTTGATTTTCCCGTGGTATGTTGATTTGCTAAAGGAGGCTATGATGTATGCAAAGTCCCTGCCCTCTCTAAAGAATGTAAATAAACTCTGCTCAAGTTGTTTTGGGGCTCTTTGTTCTTTGCTCCTCTGAAGTTAGCTCTGAGCCGCAGCATGCTGGACGCCCAATAAACCTTTGGCTGTGGCATGAGACAGTCTCTTGGTGGTCTTTTCCTCCGACTTTTGACCGACCTTTTTACCTATGAAGGACCTGAGAGAGCAAAAGTCAAATCCATGTCAACTTCCATGTCAAACATCCTGGTCAGAATGAAGGAATGTGTCTGAATCAGCCTCTCTCTTCTTAATGTAGATTAAATGGACCAAACCAGGCCTGGGTACAGAGCTGTTCCCGGATGCCTATGGTTGATATACCATTCTAACTTGTGAAAGTGTCACAGGAAGTAGGGGCACCCTCCATCTCATGGGACCTTTGGAAGCAACTGTTAGAACAAAGTGGTTTTCCATCACAGTGACCTCATTCAGTTCCTGAAGGAAGTGACCTACAACACTTCCTTGGTGATGGAACTTTCTGAACTTCGGATCCAGGAAGCCATGCACCCAGAGCAAGTCTTAGTTTCAGTCCCAGTGGTCTCAATTGTTTGAATTTACCAAAGACAGAGTCAGTGTTTCTTGATACCTACTTATGTGATGATGGCCAAATTTCAGGAGAGCTCTGAAGAGTGGCTTTTTCTGAGAAAGCAGGTAGTGGCTCAACCATGGCTCCTGACAACTTCTAAAAGTTTGCAAAGAAGACCAGATCTGAGATTGGACAGGTCATTTCGTGGGAACATATTATGGCTCACCAGTCAGAGGACACTCAGGATAGTCACAGCCATACTTGGGGGAAGGATGTGCCGTTGTGGGTGTCGGTGTGAGTTTGTGGTTTTGTCTCATGTTCTGAGAATAGGTAGGAATGGCGGTTTGTAGGTTTGGACTGGAAAGTTTCTAGAAAGTCGTTTGACAACACGAGTGTTTCTATGTCTGTGTATCCCACTGTATCCGTGGTTGTAGACATTTGAAATGTGAATGCATCAATGGTTGTGTCCTGTCTAGTATAAAGCTTCCCAGCATTCTTCTCACCCAATTTAAGAATGGAGTGCGGCTTGCCTAATGGATGGTGAACAGCTACTATCTTCCTAAGTTCCTCTTTTCTTCCTGAATACTGGCCACTCTCCAGAGTATCCTCATGGTTTTGTTTCCAAGATATGTACCACGTCCAAGCTCTGTTACATGACCATGTACTGGATAGCTGAAGGGAATGCGAGCATCTCAGAAAACTCAGATATCAGTGTGACCAGTAATGTCTCAGTGGAGAAACCCTGCTTTGGGCCATTTTCTTACTTATGTTTCTATTACCCTGAATGTCAGGAAGGTCTTTGCCTCAGGCCACCCTTTTGTGAAGCCTGAAGAAAACAGTTTTCAAATGGAAATGAATGGGCATCACCTGTGGCTCTTTGCTTAATTGCTTTCGAAAAGGATGTGTCTGAAACAGCCACTTGGCCCGGTGTGGTGGCAGTGGCTTAGATTCTCAGCACCTGATGGATCTAAAGAAAGTTTCCAAGTGTGCATCCAAAACCAAAATGGCCAAAAGAGCAGTCATTGTGGATGAAGTCTCTCACTTTCCTCTGTAAGCTTCCTGAGCTAAATCAAGTGAGAATAGGGATCATTTGGGTCAAATCATTTCTTCAAATCCCTGCAGAGGCTAGCCGATAGGGGCTTGGGTTTTCTATGATACCAATTCACATAAAGAATCTATACCAGACAGTCATTAGGCCTCAAATTGGAGAAGCAGATCAGATATAGGGCAGGCCTATTTGATCACTCTTGGTTCACAGCAAGGGTGTCCAGGCCACCCTGACTTTAGGCAAATGAGGGGCAAGGGTGCTTATTTTGAACAGTGTATTGGGCTGTGCCCTTCATGGAAACCTCCAGTCAGAGTTTATGATGAGTGCCTATGTGGAAGAAGATGAGGAGCATGTGGGAGTGTTTTAGTTTTAATTGTGGTCATTTGTGTGGTGGTTGTAAGAGATGCCTGGGTCCACCTGGGCTTGAACTCTGGTGTGATTCCTCTTAGAGAATGCGTTATGGAACTGACTTCAGAGAAGTATCACCATGAATTGTGTTGGGATTTTAGGAGGCCACACATGAGAGTCGCCCTTGGACACCGAGATCTAAGCCCAGAGTGGCTTTCCACAGAGCACTGGGAATCTCAGCCAGGATATCACATGATTTTTTTTCTGAAAGACTTGGAAGCCATAGTTGAGAGTCAAAACACACATGGACCTTACATTGTAGACCTCAATGGGGCTGGCTTCATGTGACCTTTTGGCCAGTCTTTGGGAACCCTTGCCTGTGAGAGTTCTCTAGATTATTCATTGAAATGTGCTTCCTCTAAATTTAATGGTTCCTTAATGAATTGAAACCCACAGTTTCTCCAACTTCATCTTTGAAAATGGCTAGATAAATACCATGAAATTTTTGAACTTTCCATGGCCACCTGCCACTGGAGAACCTTTGGATGTACAGTTGCTGATCCTGAGTGTACCAGACAGTGCCTTGATTGACTGGGTTTTATGAAAATGGTGTAGAACAGAGATGCCAGTGTGTTGGGGCCTGCTGAGTATGGGCCAAAAGCTGTTGTGTGCAGCTGTGTGATAAAACATCTGTGGTCGGGACATGTGATTCTGCCATTGACTTCCAAATGACTTGTGGCTGACATGTTACAGACAGGAATCACTTATATGTCTGAAACCTCTCCATAAAAGGCATTTTGTTATATGGAGACGTTTCAGGGCAATGTTCAGAATCAGGTTGCTATGGTCAAAGGGTCAAGCTATGTGGGATAGAAGCCTGGTTGGTGCATTCTCCTGCAGACCCTGACCCACCACACGTGACAGGACTCCCTACATCACTGTGTACCAGTTGAAGTCATTGTATTTCATGAGGCAAATACCAAACTCCCAGTGCAGTAGAAAGAAACACCATGAAAAGTGGAGGATGACCAAATGGCTTCACAGTCCACATGCGGAGACACTTAGCTTTCAGTGGCCACAGTTTACCTACAGAGAGAAGTCAGCACTGCTTCCTCATGTTCTTTGGAAAAATTGAAACAATATCCTCCAGGTCTCATAGATGTAGACCCAGCTTTGATGGTCTCATTTGAATGGAAGCTAAAGCTTCTGACAACAACATATATGTGGAGTGCCCATCGTCAAAGGCAGTTTCTCAAGAAGTCTTTAGTCCGGCAGAGCTCCAGGTTTGTGTAGTGTTTACCTTTTAGACCAGGTTGCAAGAAAAGACCACTGACTCCAATTAAAATCAGATTAAAGCAAGCTTATTATTTCCACCACCCTGGCTGCCTCTCCCTCCCAAAACGTTGGGAACAGGAGAGCAGCCCAGCTTTATAGCCCAGAAAGTTACACAAAAGTGGGGTTAAAAATAACAGAATTCTGACAATCATCACACTAATGGTATTTTACATTTTTGTTTGCTGGCCCCAACATCAGAATTTATGAGGACCATTAGAGCCTCAGAGAGTGTCGTCTGGCCAAGGAAGGCCAATATTTATGAGGTGTCAACAAAGTTTCAGAGAGGGCTGTTATCTGGTCAGAGAGCCAGGCATGGGTGAGTTCAAGGCACGGGCAGGCTTTCCAAGCAGGTTCAGATCTTGCTGCAATTTATAGTTAAGCCAAAATTATCTTTTCACGGCTTTGTGGCAAGATGGCTCCCAATTTTAATAAAAGATCAGGTTGGGTCAATCATTCCCCCCTTTTCTAATGTGTTTTTTTCGTATATTTGATTGGGTAGGAAGAGCACTGTGGGAATTTTAATCCCTCAGGTAATAGTCTCCCGATTTTTTGAACTCACCCAAAAACAGGTCTCCCTGATTTTACCTGACTTAATTAATTACTTATATTGATATTCTATTTATTTTTGTCTCCATTGTTGTAAGAAGAGAGGCGTCACTCATTTAGACTTCTTCTGAGCTGAGAGAGGGTGACGTGAGGGGGCACCGCCTGAGGGACATTAGTCGCCTTTTAGAAGTCAGTTAGGTTTGAAGTCTGGATGGGGAAGAACAGGTAGTAAAGTCATCTGGGGATGGGTTCTTCTATGAGAGAAACAAAAAAACATGAGTACTTAATAAATGTTGCAGCAGCTGGAACATGTCACTGTATAGAAGTTCCCTCACCAGTCTTTAATATCCCCAGTTATCAGGACTGTCAACTTAATATTTAACTTTTAGTGTTACATTTGTCCCTCCCCATAAGATTCAGTTTAATAATTTAATGTCATCTGATCTTGCAAAATATTTTTACTAGTATGACCTCTGTGTCTAATAGAGAAACCTTTAATTCTCTTACTCATTGCTGGATAATCATACTAACAAATACCAAGCCTATGTGTTTAGGTTAAGAATATCTGTAGGCCTTAAACTAAAAATTTCTGCCACTGGCAGATAATCTTGATAGCCTCTTTTTATAGTTATCAGGCATTCCTGTCTGAGAATCCTTCTTTGTAGCCTCCAGTCTTACTTATTTTGGGAGGCTAACATAAAGTGTATACCTTAAAATATTATTATTACTATTATTATATAAAATGCCCAGAAATGGCTGTAATTTGTTTTTAACTATCTTTTCTAAGTGTTTAAGATGAAGCAGTCAAACTGACTTTTGTTTCTATCTATTCTGAACAGTCAGCTGAGATTTTATGGGAGTCATTCCTGGGGAAACTTGAGAGCAGCTTCTCAGTTCTGCTAGTGCCATTTGCGCTAGGTGGGTCCAGGTCTTGCTTGACCATGTGGCTTCCCTCGGAAGCATCAGGGATGTTTCCCTTCTCTGATGACTCTCCTCTTCGTAGTAAATGCACTGATTGGCTTTCTGTTCTCCAGTGGTCTCATTAATCTCCCTGATCAGGAGGTTATGCGGTTCAGAGTTGCAAAGCTCTTTAGAGAAGTCCGCTGTTCCATGGATACAGACTGACTCAGAGGGCAAGAGCCAAATATTGGTTTTCTTGTCCCTTTTCATGTAACTTTAATTTTAAATCCTAATCTTAAACATCCATCAAATAAATTTTAACAGACTTATATAAAGAATACTGGGCTTTAATGTCTATAATTTAAAATTATTTATCTTTTTATTATTTGGGATCTGTATTATTCTGTCTGTCTTGTAGGTGATGGCTAATTATCTTAAATTAACCAATGTTGTGTTCTTAAAGCAACACTGCTGTAAAACACTAACAGGGAATCTTTATATCACCCATAAGGAAATAACAAAATAAAATTAACAACAGTAAACAAACTTAGTTCGTGTAATAGCTACCCTAAAATTTTTGGCTGAGTTATACATTATATCCTCTGTTTGAGATGCTAGTAATGTTGACAGGAAAAAAAAAAACTTTTGAAAATAACTTTAAATGAAATAACATCTGACCTACTGCTTTCGCAGTCATTCTCACATAATAAGATGGGACACAGAGCCTTATCTCAGGTAAGGCAGGGCTCTTTATTAATCTTAAGTGTTTTAATTCTAAAGCAAATCTTTGTTTTTTAAATATCATTTTACAAAGTTTACATAAATTATTTGAGGTCACATGAACATTAGCTAACACCGTATGATATAGCTTTTAAAACATGAATTAAAAAAAGGCTGAAAGTTTTTAACCTTTACATAGATTAGGCTCTCATTAACTTAAAATACATTTAAATTGTTCCCCAATAAAAAAAGTAACATAAAAGTTTACATATCTTATTGACAACAGGTAAATTAATCATATATATATATATATATATATATATATATATATATATATATATATATATATATATTTTACCATACAACTTCAGAACACCACCTTGATATAATGCTCTTTTAAAGTTTCTACCTTACAGACTTGTATACCTGGAAGATATGAGCACATTAATAGCATCACAATTGCATTGATGTTTCTACATTAACCAAGTTTAGCTTTTAAAGAAATGGCAGTACAGTGCTCTAAAATAACAGTTCTTATTTAATCAGTTGTTTAATTTTTATGGTTGCTTGCTCTAGAAAAATAAAACTTAATAACCACAATGTTATGGGTAAACTTATGTTTTGAGAAATTTTTGTCTCTTTAACACATGACTGATTTTTACAATCTTATACAGACTTTAGGACAAACTTATACAGACCTTAGTAAATCAATCAGATATCTAACAAAAGTACTCATGAATGAGTAATCCCATATAAAATTTACTTTACTTATTTATCAAAATATTAGACAAATGTATTGAACAGTGTACCATTTTTTGTTGAAGAAAAAGTTCCATAACCAAGGCATATTAGACCTTTTGTCGGCATTAATATTTTATTAGATTTTTGAACACCTAGAAAAACTTGTAAGGTTAAATTTAAAGACATTTATTTTTATCTGTTTATCCAATTTAAATTGTACCAATTAAATCATGTGAATTTAAGATCTTTGGATCCACGTTTTAAAATTTGTTTATATGAGTGCTTTTTTTATGAGTGCTCCTTATATGTGTTAATTTGTATAACATATATATGATATACGGATATATGTATATATAGACAAACAACACTAACAAAAGTGTGCACACATAATAATAGTAAAGGCCTTGTAGCTTTTTGCAGTTGAAATCTCCATTGCAATGTTTCAAAAACTCCACTGTTGGTCAAAGATAGAGCTGATCAGAAAAACATTAACCTACGTCTGTAGGATCAAAATCATGAGCTCAAAAAAAAAGAATACAGAATCTAAGGAAAAAAATAAGAGTCCTAGAAAAAATGACTGGCCAGTAATTAGTAAATACCATACAATTTACCTTTTTTCCTGCCTTAGGCCTCAGATCAGTCTCCTACTGAGCTTGCAGGCTTCTTTCATTTGCATTTCAACAAAAGTCCTTGCTGAGGTCTGAAAGGAGCAGGGTAAAACTGCTATTCTGAGCAGACACCTCAGGCCTAAGGCATTTTAACCATAATTTTGAGGTTCGGATGTTGAAAATTATGATACAATTTTAAGATGAAATTCACAAAATTTTATATCTTTACATCTTGTTTTGTCAACAGATACCATAATATGATTTACTATCCTTGTCCAAATTAATGCACTGGTACACACTGTGATATTTTCTCAGTCTACCCAATTCAAAATTGGTGAAAAATAAAACTGAATGTTTGGGAAGTTACTTGCCAACTTGGAAGTAGAGTGCTTTAGTTTTCCATCCTAAGCATTTAAGTTATCTGGCATGAATTATCTGAAATCATAAACTAAACAATTACCTAAACCCGACTTTTAACTGCAAGATTGAGCAATGCAACAAAAACCCATCCAGATACCAGATTGTTACAATAAAACATCATCATTTAGACACACATTGAACTAATATCATTCCCAAGAAACAATTTATAATATCAGCACATTATTGCACATGTCTTAAAGGGCCAGAAACAAAGACACAAGACAGACAGAAAGGAGGTCCAGACTATGGCTGACAGACAGAAGCCTTAAAAACAGAGCAGATAAGAGAAAAATCTCCTGTACCAGTGGCAGGATAGATGTCCTCACAAGGGGTTTAGATGTTTTCACAGATGGCAACCTGAAATGTAATATCAAGGGTTTCCATGGTGACTTTACTGCATTTAGTGTCTCCTTTTTCTTTTTCTTTTTTTTAAGAAGACAGAGGTGGCATAATCCTTACAGTGCAGGGAACGAAGGAAGGAATTCCCTGAAGCAACAGGGCTTTGGTAGATCCCGGGAGTCCCTCAGTCCCTCCTTTTACTTATAGGATTAGCTCCTCTGGTTTGGTTCCACCCCAATCTCGCTCCATCTCCTAACATTTCAGTAGTCAGCTCTCAAAAAGTTCCAGGGTCGGGGGGTTATCAAAATTTGTAACTTAAATTTCGGTTTCTGACCTTGAAGCAAATTAATACCTATTTAATAATGAGGACAGGGTTTGAGAAAAATAAAAAGGGAGGTTTACTGCTTTGCTAACAAAGCAGAAACACAGGGGACTCTGCCCAAAGGTTGTGACTCTCTTGAACTGGAGCAACAAGGGGTTTTAAAGGAGTTTCCATTGTTAACCTGGGAGATACTTTGTTCTTTGGTGGCCAGCAGGCATTGCCCTCTGCAGTGGGTGAGTTCCAGGCTGCCAGCTAGGGGCTTCTCTCATCCTGCTTAACAAAGGGGGGTAAACTTCAACACAGTTTTTTAGAACACAGTCCAAACGGTGTAAGGCTTACTTGCTTTATTACCCATTTTTAAGTCCAATATCTTTAAGTTTTTACCACAGAAATCACACAACAAAATGCACAAAAACAAACAAACAAAAAAACATATAGAACACAGAACAAAACACAAAGAAACAGAAACCTGGTGAAGATACAGAAAAACAGAGGAGCAATGAAATGTCTTGCTGAAGCTCCTGGGTAGGAGCTCCTGCGTGCCTGGCTGCACCTTTCTACCCTTTCAGAGAAATTCCATACAGAACAGAACAGAGGACAGAACAATTCTTGTTACTGTCCTGGACAGGAGTACATGTGAGCCTCCCCAGGCCACCTCTCTGTCATCAGAAGACATCTCCCTTAACCGGATATCAGATGTTATAAAGGCACCACCTACCTTTGGAGGCCTCCTCCACCAGGTGCTTGCTAATAGTTTTAGTGCGATGGTTCACTGCAGTGCTCCCTGGACCGAATGCTCACTCCAAGGCTTTGGAACTTGGCTCTCCAGCCCTGAGCCCTGGAGGAAAGGCCAGCGTCAGAATTTCCAGCAGTCTGGTCTTATGATCTGGTCACGTCATCTCACTGGGGAAGTCCAAAATGTTAGACCAGGATGCAAGAAAATACCACTGACTCCAATTAAAATCAAATTAAGGCAAGCTTATTAGTTCAACCGGCTAGGCTGACTCTCCTTCTCAAAACGGCGGGAAAAAGACAGCATCCCCACCTTTCCTACACCCCAGCTTTATAGCCCAAAAAGTTACACAAAAAGGGAGTATCAGAAAACAGAACTTTGACAAGCATCACACTAATTGTAGTTTACATTTTTTATTTGCTGGCCCCAGCATCAGAAATTATGAGGACCATTAGAGCCTCAGAGAGGGTCGTTGTCTGGCCAGGGAAGGCCAATATTTATGAGGTTTCAGTAAGGTTTCAGAGAGGGCTGTGATCTGGTCAGTAAGACAGGCATGGGTGAGTTCAAGGCATGGGCAGGCATTCCAAGCAGGTTCAGAATTTGCAGTAATTTATAGTAAAGCAAAAATTATCTTTCCATGGCTTTGTGGCAAGATGGCTCCCAATATTAATGAAAGATCAGGTTGAGTGATCACCCCTGTCCCTTCCTTTTGGAAACTCCTCTACCACCTCCAAGGTTGTGAACTCCTGAGCATTTTCCATTCCAGATAAGTATTCACAGAATGTCTAACTCTTCTCCTCTAATTGTGTCTTACTTGGGGCAAAGGTAATGTCAAAGCATTGTTCTGGATGAGAGTGGGAAGATTATTGTATATCACATATTTGCATACACATTGGATTCATTTTCCAATTTTCCATTTGAAATACTGAATTCCTGGCACTAACCCATACCCTACTAGACTCTGACTAATAATCCTAATATGATGGTGAAACATAACCCAAGCAGAATAGAAATACAAGCCGTTCAGAGGAGGCATGGTGTGTAGTTGGAATTGCCTTTTGCATTATATAGTATAGGAGCTATAAATCTAGTCAATTTTTTGTTGAAATAATTCTACATGTGTTTTTAAAGTTAAAAAATATGGGAATCCTGTCTCCCTTTCTCTGTAGCACATGTATTTTTATATGCACATAGAGAATCCTACCTGGTATCACACGTACATACTTGTGAGGTGGCTGAATTGGCAGATACAAATTGTGAGAAGAGATCACTACTCCTAAACGCTGTTTGAACTGAAAATTCAACCTATGGGTGAGCTTCCTAGTTCAATAACATTATACATAAATCCATGTTCAGTAAAATGAATATCTTTGCATCTGTGGATTATATATATTTCATGATGAATTTCGATTGGCATATATATTGCTACTTTTTTTCTTTTTTTGGTTGTTCAAAACGTTACAAAGCTCTTGACATATCATATTTCATACATTAGATTCAAGTGGGTTATGAACTCCCATTTTTACCCCAAATAAAGATTGCAGAATCACATTGGTTACATATCCACATTTTTACATAATGCCCTATTAGTTAATGTTGTATTCTGCTACCTTTCCTATACTCTATGATCCCCCCTCTTTCCCCCTCCCATCTTTTCTCTCTACCCCATCTACTGTAATTAATTTCTCTCCTTGTTTATTTTCCCATTCCCTTCACAACCTGTTATATGTAATTTTGTATAACAATGAGGGTCTCCCTTCATTACCATGCAATTTCCCTTATCTCTCCTTTTCCCTCCCACCTCATGTCTCTGTTAATGTAAATCTTTTCTTCCTGCTCTTCCTCCCTGCTCTGTTCTTAGTTGCTCTCATTATATGAAAGAAGACATTTGGTATTTGTTTTTTAGGGATTGGCTAGTTTCACTAAGCATAATCTGCTCTATTACCATCCATTTCCCTGAAAATTCCATGATTTTGTCATATTTTAGTGCTGCGTAATACTCCATGGTGTATAAATGCCACATTTGTTATCCATTCATCTATTGAAGGGCATCTAGGTTGGGTCCACAGTGCAGCAATTGTGAATTGTACTGCTAAGAACATCGATGTGGCAGTATCCCAGAGTTACACTATTTTAAGGTCTTCAGGAAATAGTCCAAGAAGGGCAATAGCTGGGTCAAATTGTGGTTCCATTCCAAGCTTTCCCAGGAATCTCCATACTGCTTTCCAAATTGGCCGCACCAGTTTGCGGGAACAGCTCTCCTCATAGGCCTCATTTGGTCCATCTTCTCTACATTAAGAAGAGAGAGGCTTACTCAGACACAACCCTTCATCCTGACCAGGTTGTTTGCCAGGTTGTTTTGGTCTTTCAGGTCTTTCATAGCTGCCTACATCTTCTCCAGGTATCAAATATGCATGGACCTTTGAGGTTCTCAGTAGGTGGCAGATCCCCTACATTGCTGTATTGCAAGACGAACCCTGTCCCTTCTCTTTTGTAAAGTTAGATTGAGGGAACAGTGTATGGTTAGGGTTAATAACATGTTCAATTTGGGTTCGGAATCATTCTGATTGATGAATAATGGTATTGGGAACCTGCGATATTTATAAAACTATAGAGGTGAAATATAAGTATAAAAACAGAAATCTAGGTAAGATTTGTAGCCCAGAAGGGAATGAGGCCCTTTATTGGGATACTTAGCTTTTAATTATGTTCTGCACGTTTGTCTCAGATAAATTGATAATCAATGGCATAGGACCTTGTACCTTGGAAGATTGATTGTAGAAGAGAACATCCACTCAAATTTGGATAGTCGGTAAGATTAGGAAGAGAGTCGGTAGGTTTAGGAAGAAGAGTGAGTATAAAATTTGGATCAAATGTTCTTTAGCAATACGGTTTCATTTACACAGTGAATGTAAATGTCAGCACATGCGATGAGTCAGTCACAATGATGAACTGCGGAAAATATAGGAAAGAAGATATCAATAGAGACATTACAAAATCAGGCAATTGTAAAGTGAATGATAGGTTTACACATTTTCAACAGGATCGAGATTGAATACATAATTTTAGGAAGAAACAAATATGTAGTCACCAATAGAAATGGCATTTGAAAGCATTATGCAAACTGGAAATGGATGTTTTTAGTAATCCATATTCAACTTCCATTTAGGATTTGGTGCAATCATAAGTGTGACCTTTGCATTTTGTGCCCAGAAAATTATTGTGATAAAATATATATGTAGATCATGTGACATGAGTATTTTTCCACCATTTCTGTGAGCAATATTTTAAGACATATAAATTAGTATTGGGGGTACAAAGTGGTGTACCCTGTGTCTATGAATATAGAGATAATGCATGAATAGAACATACTGTAAATAAATAATATAACTGGTTCCACTTTAAATAATGGATTGAATTGTTATCTGAAAATATATAAGAAATCATATATTGACATACAATCAATAATTCCAACCAGTTATATATCTAATTGTCATCTTTGGGTTATTGTTTATCATGAAGTGTGTGTGAGTTTTGCTTAAAAAGTGATTATGGAAATCGAAAATAATGTGTTTGGAAAGAAGTCTCATGAAATTACCAGTCAAGAAATATGGAGGAATCCATGTGTTCTGAAGCAGGAAGTGATTGAAAGTGAAACAAATGCCTATAAATTTGCTAAATTGTCGATGAAATATATATCCTGTGATGTACATAAACTGAGGAAATAGTATGTACTAGTGTTGAATAAAAATGAACGTCAAAGTACACATCATGTACCATTGGAATCTACTTGCATTGATGTTAAACTTGGTCAGTTACTGTAAAAATATTAGGATTCGCGTGCATCACTCACCGAAGTTAGTTTTCTTTTTTTTTTTAATTTTTATTTATGCTTGTTCAAAACATTACATAGTTCTGGATACATCATATTTGTCACTTTGATTCAAGTGGGTTATGAACTCCCATTTTTACTCCGTATACAGATTGCAGAATCACATCAGTTACACATGCATTGATTCACATATTGCCATACTAGTGTCTGTTGTATTCTGCTGCCTTACCTATCCTCTACTATCCCCCCTCCCCTCCCCTCTCCTCCCCTCTTCTCTCTCTACCCCCTCTACAGTAATAAATTTCTCCCCCTTGTATTATTTTTCCCTTTCTTCTTGTATGTAATTTTGTATAACCCTGAGGGTCTCCTTCCATTTCCATGCAATATCCCTTCTCTCTCCCTTTCCCTCCCACCTCTCATCCCTGTTTTAATGTTAATCTTCTTCTCATCCTCTTCATACCTATTCTGTTCTTAGTTAATCTCCTTATATCAAATAAGACATTTGGCATTTGTTTTGAAGGGACTGGGTAGCTTCACTTAGCATAATCTGCTCTAGTGCCATCCATTTCCCTGCAAATTCTATGATTTTGTCATTTTTTAATGCAGAGTAATACTACATTCTGTATAAATGCCACATTTTTTTATCCATTCATCTATTGAAGGGCATATAGGTTGGTTCCACAGTCTTGCTATTGTGAATTGTGCTGCTATGTACATCGATGTAGCAGTGTCCCTGCAGCATGCTCTTTTTAGGTCTTTAGGGAATTGACCGAGAAGGGGAATAGCTGGGTCAAATGGTGGTTTCATTCCCAGCTTTCCAAGAAATCTCCATACTGCTTTTCAAATTGGATGCACCAATTTGCAGTCTCACCAGCAATGTACAAGTGTACCTGTTTCCCCACATTCTCACCAACACTTGTTGTTTGACTTCATAATGGCTGCCAATCTTACTGGAGTGAGATGGTATCTTAGGGTGGTTTTGATTCACCTTTCTCTTACTACTGGAGATGGTGAGCATTTTTTCATGTACTTGTTGATTATATGTCCTCCTCTGAGATGTCTGTTGAGGTCCTCGGCCCATTTGTTGATTGGGTTATTTGTTATCTTATTGTTTAATTTTTTGAGTTCTTTGTATACTCTGGATATTAGGGCTCTATCTGAAGTGTGAGGAGTAAAGATTTGTTCCCAGAATTTAGGCTCCCTATTTACCTCTCTTATTGTTTCTTTTGCTGAGAAAAAACTTTTTGCTTTGAGTAAGTCCCATGTGTTGATTCTAGTTATTAACTCTTGTTATTAACTCTTGTGCTATGGATGTCCTATTGAGGAATTTGAAGCCCGACCCCACAGTATGTAGATCGTAGCCAACTTTTTCTTCTATCAGACGCCATGTCTCTGATTTGATATCAAGGCCCTTGATCCATTTTGAGTGAACTTTTGTGCATGCAAGAGAAAGGGATTCAGTTTCATTTTGTTACATATGGATTTCCAGTTTTTCCAGCACCATTAGTTGAAGATGCTATCCTTCCTCCATTGCATGCTTTTAGCTC
This sequence comes from Callospermophilus lateralis, assembly GCF_048772815.1. Taxonomy (NCBI): domain Eukaryota; kingdom Metazoa; phylum Chordata; class Mammalia; order Rodentia; family Sciuridae; genus Callospermophilus; species Callospermophilus lateralis. Next base: position 5,311,692 of record NW_027516909.1, read on the forward strand.
CTTTATCAAATAGAAGATTGTTGTAGCATTGTGGATTAATCTCTGTGTCCTCCATTCTGTACCATTGGTCCACCCGCCTGTTTTGGTACCAGTACCATGCTGTCATTGTTACTATTGCTCTGAAATTTAGTTTGAAATCTGGTATCGCTATACCGCCTGATTCACACATCCTGGTTAGAATTGCTTTTGCTATTCTGGATCTTTTATTATTCCATATGAATTTCATGATTGCTTTCTCTATTTCTACAAGAAATGCCGTTAGGATTTTGATTGGCATTACATTAAACCTATAGAGAACTTTTGGGAATATCACCATTTTGATGATGTTAGTTCTCCCTATCCATGAACAGTGTATATTTTTCCATCTTCTAAGATCTTATTCTACTTCTCTTTTTAGGGTTCTGTAGTTTGCATTGTATAAATCTTTCACCTCTTTTGTTAGGTTGATTCCCAAGGATTTTAGTTTTATTTTTTGAGGATATTGTGAATGGAGTGTTTTTTTTTTCTCATTTCCGTTTCAGAAGTTTTGTCACTGATATACAGAAATGCCTTTGACTTATGTATGTTGATTTTATATCCTGCCACATTGCTGAAATCATTTCTTACTTCTAGTAGTTTTTTTTGTAGACCCTTTTGGGTCTTCTATATATTGAATCATATCAGCTGCAAGTACTGATAATTTAAGTTATTCTTTTCCTATTTTCATGCCTTTTATTTCTTTCATCTGTGTAATTGCTCTGGCCAGTGTTTCGAGAACTATATTGAATAGAAGTGGTGGTAGAGGACATCTCTGTCTTGTTCCAGATTTTAGAGGGAATGCTTCAATTTTTCTCCATTCAGAATAATGCTAGCCTGAGGCTTAACATAGATAGCTTTTACAATGTCTAGGTAAATTCCTGTTATCTCTAGTTTTTCAAATGTTTTGAACATAAAGGGATGCTAAGGGTCTATCCTTCTTATTTATTTTTTGCAGAACCAAGCTTTAGTTTTGTAATTTTTTCAATAGTTTCTTTTGTTTCAATTTTGTTGTTTTCCGCTCTGATTTCAGTTATTTCTTGCCTTCTGCTACATTTGCTGTTGTTTTGCTCTTCCTTTTCTAGGGCTTTGAGATGAACTGTGAGCTCATTTATTTGTTGTTCTTTCCTATTTTTGAGGAATGACGTCAAGGTGGTGAATTTCCCTCTTAAAACATCTTTCATTGTGTCCCATAGACTCCGATATGTTGTGTCTGTATTTTCATTTATCTTGAAGAATTTTTTGATTTTCTCATTTATGTCTTCTGTAACACATTAATCATTCAGTAACATGTTGTTCATTTTCAATGTGATGTAGGATTTTTCCTTCCTTCTTTTTCATTGGTTTCCAGATTCATTCCATTATAATCCAATAAAATTCATGGTATTAAGTCCACCCTTTATATTTACTGAAGGTTGCTCTATGGCATAATATATGGTCTATTTTTTAGAAGGATCCATGTGCTGCTAAAAAATATTATATCCACTTGATGATGGTTGATATATTCTATATATGTCAGTTAAGTCTAGGTTATTGATTGTGATATTGAGTTCTATAGTTTCTTTATTCAACTTTTATTTGAAGGATCTGTCCAATGGTGAGAGAGGTGTGTTGAAGTCACCCATAATTATTGTGTTGTGGGCTATTTGATTCTTGAACTTGAGGAGAATTTGTTTTATGAACGTCACAGCACCATTTAATGGTGCGTAAATATTGATAATTTTTATGTCTTGTTGGTGAATGGTTCCTTTTAACAGTATATAATTTCCTTCATTATCCCTTTTGATTAAATTAGTCTTGAAGTCGATTTAATTCGATTTGAGGATGGCCACCACTGCTTGCTTATGAGGACCGTGTGCATGGTATATTTTTTCCCAACCTTTCACCTTCAGCCTGTGTATGTCTTTTCCATTCAGATATGTCTCCTGGAGGCAACATATTGTTGGATTTGTTTTTTGAATCCAAGTGACAAGCCTATGTTGCTTTATTGGAGAGTTTAAGCCATTAATGTTTAGAGTTACTATTGCTATATGGTTTCTACTGCCAGCCATGTTTGAATATTTATCGCTTTTTTAAATTTACTTTGTTTCTCCATGATTAGCTTTTCCCCCGCCCTCTGTCATTACTGAGGCACTTCCCACTGATGGTTTTGGTTGTTGTTTTTCATTTCTTTCTCGTGTAGTGTTTTGCTCAAGACACTTTGCATTGGTGGTATTCTGGCTGCAAATTCTTTTAGCTTTTGTTTATCATGAAAGATTTTTATTTCGTTGTCATACCTGAAGCTGAATTTTGCTGGATACAGAATTCTTGTTTGGCATCGATTGTCTTTCAATGTTTGAAATACGTTGTTCCAGGATCCTCTCACTTTCAGTGTCTGTGATGAAAAATAGGTTGCTAACCTTATTGGTTTACCCCTGAATGTAATCTTCCTCCTTTCTCTTGAAGCTTTTAATGTTTTCTCTTTGTTCTGTATATTGGATAGCTTCATAACAATGTGCCTTGGCGTTGGTCTACTGTGATTTTGTGTGCTCTGTGTCCTGTAAGCATCTTCAATTTGTATATCCATTTCCTTTTTTATTTCTGGAAAATTTTCTGTAATTATTTCATTCAACAGGTTACTCATTCCCATGGTTTGAATCTCTGTACCTTCCTCTATCCAGATGACTCATAAGTTTGGTTTTTTAATGTTATACCATATCTCTTGGATGTTTTTCTCGTGATTTTTTACCAGCCTTTCTGTGTTGGCTAGACTCTTTTCAAGATGATATATTTTGTCTTCATTATGTGACATTCTGTCTTCTACTTGCTCCACTCGGTTAGTGATACTCTCAATTGAGTTTTTAATTTGGTTTATCGTTTCCTTCATTTCTAGAATTATTCTTTAAATATTTATAATCTCTATCTCCTGATAAAGAAGATTAACTTCTTCTTTTATCTGTTTATGTAATTCATTTTCAATGTGTTCTTTCATTGTATTTATTTGCTCTCTCGTATCCTCTTTAAGGTTCCATTTCATCTGTCTAAGGTATTCCTTGAGTTCTTTATATGACCATTTTTCTGATAATTCTAGGTCCTCCTGAATATTTAGGTTATCCTTCATTGTTTGTACTCCTTTTCTTTCTTGCTTTTTGATGCTGCTCATGTTACTTCTTGTTCTGTTTGAGTGCTGAGTTACTTCTTATTCTTATAAATTTATTTGAAGCTTGGGAGGAAAGATATTAGAAGGGATGGGAAGAAGTCACTAAAGAGAATGAGAGTAGGCAGGTAGAATTCAAGGATGGGGGAATAAGAAAATTGAAAAGAAATGAAAAGACAAAAGAAAAAAATAGAAAATAAAGAAAGAAATAATTTTTTTTAAAAATAATAATGATAATTAAAAAATGAAAATTAAAATTTAAAATAATAATAATAGTAAAATTTAAAAAATAAAAACATTAAAATAAGTTAAAGAACAACACAAAAAATTTAAATGAAAGAAAAAAAATAAAAATAAAATAATAATAATAATAATACACGCAGTCATAGAGTTCAATTAACTTCTCTTCCAGTAGGTGGAGCTGTGCTCACTAGGCCAAGCTTCTCCTCTCAATAGGTGGGAACCAATCACTGTGCAGCAGCTCTTCCTCCCTGACTGGGCGGGTCTCTAATCCTGAGTGCCTAGGACCTTCTCTAGTGTTTCCTCAAGCCAGGCTCCGCTCAACTGTGACGCTCACCACAATACTTGCTACACGTCAGGTCTCTGCTCCTGGTAGCCCTGTTTTCATCAACGCTTGGCACTCTCTCCCTGTTTGCCTCCCTCAGACCCTAAGTTTGTAGAGCTTGGGGCTGGGAACCCCCAGTGAATTTGCTTGCTCTCTGGTATCCATGCCCACATTAGCTGGTGTAAGAGACCTCAGTTGTCAGCACTGGTAGGAGCGGTAGCCAGAAATTCCACGCCACAAGTCCCACAGCACACATGATTCCCTCGGTCTGGCCATCTTTCTCACGGGAGACCTGGGAGGGCCCCTTAAGGGAGAGCTGGGAGGGGCCCTTAATGTTTCCCCGCTGTGTGGAGAGAGATGCATAGGGAATTACACCCCTGTCGTACTGGTTTCAATGAAGTTATCTCCTCTGCCCATGACATCAGTTGTCTTCCACAGTGGTATCCCATGCAAATGGTGACCATTCGTTCCTTTTGCCAGGTGACCAATGCAATGGATGGGTCCTGACTGTGTCTCCAAAGCCCCATTTCAATCCAGTGGCCTTTTACCTCTGTAAATTCAGAAGGGCCGACCAGTTATTTCAGAGGGAACGTTAGTTCTGAGTCACAAGAAGCAGGCAAATCTGAGCTTCTATGCAGCCGATCCGGTCTCTGTGTGTTTTCTCAGGGGCCCAGACTGTTCGCACCAGATCCACGTCAGGTCAGCATTGCCTAGTGATTCTGAACAAACAGCATTTAGACAGTTTACGACTCCCTATGCCTGCGCTGCTAATGAGGTCAGATACTTGATTTCTCCATGTCCGCCACCATGTTGGATCTCCTATATTGCTACTTTTTAATGTCTGTGCGTGTGCGTGTGTGTGTGTGTGTGTGTATATATATATATATATATATATATATATATATATATATATATCAATATAAGATTTCTTATATATTTTTAGATATCAATTCAATTCATTATTTAAAGTGGAACCAGTTATATTATTTATTCACAGGATGGTCTATTCATGCATTATCTCTATATTCATAGACACAGGGTACACCTCTGTGTACCCCTAACACTAATGTATATGTCTTCAAAATATTGCTCCCAGAAATGGTGGAAGAAATACTCATGTCACCTGATCCACATATATATTTTATCACAGTAAAATTATGAACAAAAAATGTAAAGGTCACACTTATGATTGTACCGAAGCCTAAAAGAAAAGTGAAAATGTTTAACTAAAAACATCCATGTGAAGGTTGCCTAATGCTCTCAAATGTCAATCCTATTGGTGACAACATATTTGTTTCTTCCAATGATTATATATTCAAATTAAACCCTGTTGAAAATGTCTAATCCTATAACTCACTTTATACTTTGCCTGATTTCATAATGTCTCTATTGATACCTGCTTTCCTACTTATTTTCCCCAGTTCATCATTGTGACTGACTCTTCATATGTGCTGACATTTTCATTCATTCTCTAACCGAAACCCTATTGCTAAAGAACTTTTGGTCCAAATACTATACTCACTCTTCTTCCTAAACCTACCGACTATCTTCCTAATCCTACTGACTATCCATTTTTGACTGGATGTTCTCTTCTACATTAAATCTACCAAGGTACAAGGTCCTGTGCTTCAAATCATACCTAGATTTCTGTTTCCATACTTATATTTCACCTCTATGTTCTTGTAATTATCGCAAGTTCCCAATACCATTATTCATCGCACAGAATGATTCCTAACCCAAATTGAACCTGTTATTAACCCTAAACATACACTGTTCCCTCAATCTCATTTTACAGAAGAGCAGCAACAGAGTTGTTCTTAAAATACAGGGAATTAGAGGACCTTCCACCTGCTGAAAACCTCAAAGGTCCATGCAGAAATGATACCTGGAGAAGTTGTAGGGAGGTATGAAAGACCTGAGAGAGCAAAAGTCCTATTCCATGGCAAACAACCTGGTCAGGATAAAGGGATGTGTCTGAATCAGCCTCTCTCTACTTATGTTAGAGAAGATGAACTAAACCAGACCTGTGTGGAGAGCTGTTCCCAGGTGCCTATGGTTGATATACCATTCTAACTTGTGCAAGTGTTCCAGGAAGTAGGAGCAGCCTCCATCTCATGGGACCCTTGGAAGCAAGTGTTAGGACAAACTGGTTGCCAAGGCAGTGACCTCATTCATTCAATTCCAAAGAAAGTGACATACCTCATTTCCTTGGTGATGGAACTCTATGATCTTTGTATCCTAGTGGCCAGGCACCCAGACGCTATCCCATTCCCAGTCACAGTGGTCTCACTTGTTTGGATTTACCAAGGACAGAGTCAGTATTTCTTGGTACCTACTAATGTGAGGATGGCCAAATGCCAGGAGAGCACTGAAGAGGTACCTTTTCTGAGAAAGCCAGTAGTGGCTCACCACTTTTTCCTGACAACTTCACAGAGTTAGCCAAGGAAACCAGACCTGAGAGAGGACAGACTATTTTGAAGGAATATAGTATGGCCGAGCAGTTAGAGGACACTCCAGATAGTCACAGATCTACTTGGGGGAAGGAGGTGCCATTGTGGGAGTGGGTGTGGGTTTGTGGTTTTGTCTCATGTTCTAACAAAAGGTAGGAATGGCTGTTTGTTTGGATTGAAGTGTACTGTTTCGAGTAAGTCATTTGACAAGGTGAGTGTTTCTATGTTTGTGTATCCGACTATGTCCATTGTTGTAGACATTAGAAAAGAGAATGCATTAATGGATGTGTCCTGTCTAGTATAAATCTTACCATAATTCATCCTGCTCAATTTATGAATGGACTGCACCTTGTCTTATCGATGGGCAACACCTGCTATCATCCTAAGTTCCGGTTTTCTTCCTGAATTCTGGCCAGTCTCCAGAATAGGCTCAGGGATTTGTGTCCAAGATATGTACCACCTCCAAGCTCTGTGACATGGCCATATACTGGATAGCTGAAGAGAATTGAGATCATCTCAGAAAACTCAGATATCAGTGTGACCAGGAAAGTCTCAGTGGAGAAACCCTGCTTTGGGCCTTTTGCTTACCTTATGTTCTGTTGCCCTGAATGTCAGGAAGGTCTTTGCCTCAGGCCACCCCTTTGTGAAGCCTGAAGAAAACAGTTTTAAATTTGAAATGAATAGGCATCACCTGTGGCTCTTTGCTTAATTGCTTTGGAAAGGGATGTGTCTGAATTAGCCTCTTGGCCTTGTATGTGGCTGTGATTTTTATTCTCAGCACATGATGGATCCAAAGAATGATCGCAAGTGCGCACCCAAAACCAAAATGGCCAAAAGATCAGTCATTGTGGATGAAGTCTCTCGCCTTCTTCTGTTAGGTTCCTGACATCCATCAAGTGAGAATACTGACCCTTTGGGTCAAATGAGTTCTTGAAATCTCTGCCGAGGTGCTTGGCTTTTCTCATGACTCTATTTCACATAAATATTCCATACCTGAAAGTCAGTAGGCCTCAAATTGGAGAAACAGAGCAGCATGAACGGCAGGCTTATTTGACCACTCCTGGTTCATATTAAGAGTGTCCAGGCCACCCTGACTTTAGGCAAATGAGGGGCAAGTGAGCTTATTTTGGACACTACCAATGGCTGCACCCCTCATGGAAACCTCCAGCCAGAGGTCATGATGAGTGACTATATGGAAGAAGATGAGGGCCATGTGGGAGTGTTTTGGTTTTAATTGTGGTCATTTGTGTGGCGGTTGGAAGAAATGTCTGGGTCCACCTGGGCTTGAACTCTGGTGTGATTCCCCATAGAGACTGAGTTCTGGAACTCACCTCAGAGAAGTATTGCCATGAATTGTTTTGGGATTTTAGGAGGCCACGCATGAGAGTTGCCCTTGGAAACTGAGATCTGGCTTTCCACAGAGCACTGGGAATCTCAGCCAGGATATCACATGATATAATTGTGAAAAACTTACAGCCATAGTTGAGAGTCAAAACACACATGGACCTCACATTTTACACCTCAATGTGCCTGGCTTCATGTGTCCTTTTCCCCACTCTTTGGGAAGCCTTGCCTGTGAGAGTTCTCCAGAGTTTTCATTTAAATTAGCTTCCTCAACATTTAGTGGTTCCTGAATGAATTGAAACCGAGAGTTTCTCCAACTTCATCCTTGAAAAATGGCTTGATAAATACCATGAATTTTGGGAAGTTCCCACAACCAGGTGGCACTGGAGAACATTTGGATGTCCTGTTGCTGATCATGAGTATACCAGACAATGCCTTGATTGACTGGGTTTCATGAAAATGGTGTAGAACAGAGATGCCAGTAAGTTGGAGCCTGCTGAGTAGTGGGCCTAGAGCAGTGGTGGGCAGGTGTGTGATGAAACATCAGTGGTAGGGCCATGAGGATCTACCATTGGATTCCAAATGGCTTGTGACTGACATGGTGCAGCCAGCATTCCCTTATATGTAAAGGCATCTTGTTATATGGTGAGGTTTCAGGGCAATGTTCTGAATCAGGTTGATATGGACGAGGGGGCAATGGGCCAAGCTAGGAGGGATAGAAGCCTGGTTGGTGCACTCTCCTGCAGACCCTGACCCAACACACGTGACAGCACTCCCTCCAGCAATATGTCCCAGTTGAGCTCCTGGTATTTCGTGAAGCAAATACCAAACTCCCAGTGCAGCAGGAAAAACACCACAAAAAATGTAGGAGGACCAAATGGCTTCGCAGTCAACACGGAGAGACACTTAGTCCTCATTGGTCACAGTTTACCTACAAAGAGAGGATTCAGCATTGCTGCCTCATGTTCATTGGAAAATAAGAAACCAAGACCTTCAGGTCACATAGATGCAGAACCAGCTTTGATGGTCTCACTACTAAAGAAGCCAAATCTCCTGACAACAACATATATTTCAAGTGCCCAAACTCAGAGGCAGTTTCTCAAAAAGTTTTTAGGCTCTCAGAGCTCCCTGTTTGTGTTGTGTTTACCCTGTCCCTTACTTTTGGAAACTCCTCTACCACCTCCATGGTTATGAACTCTTGAGCATTTTCCATTCCAGATATGTATTCACTGATTTTCTAACTCTTCTCCTCTAATTATGTTTTACCTGGGGTGAAGGTAATGTCAAGGCATTTTTCTGGATGAGAGTGAGAGGATATCAGACCTTAACAGATATTTGTGAAGCACATATTTGCTTACACATTGAATTCATTTTCCAATTTTCCTTTTGAAATACTGAATCCCTGACACTAACCCATACCTACTAGAATCAGACAACTCATCCTAATATAATGGAGAAAAATAACCCAAACAGAATAGAAATTCAAGCAGTTCAGAGGAGGCATCTTTTATAGTTGGACTTGCCTTTTGCATTATATAAGGTAGGAGTTATAAATCTAGTCAATTTTTATTTGAAATAGTTCTCCATGTGTTTTTAAAGATAACAAATGTGTGAAATCCTGTTTCCCTTTCTCTGTAGCCAATTCACACATGTATATTTATATGCACATATAGAATCCTACCAGGAATCCCACGTACATTTTTGTGAGGTTTCTCACTTGGCAGATTCAAATTGTGAGAAGAGATCACTCCTCTTAAACGCTGTTAGAAATGAAGATTCAAACTATAGGGGAGCTTTCTAGTAGAACAACATTATACATATACTCATGTTCAGTAAAATAATTATTTTTGCATCTGTGGATGATATATATTTACTGATGAATTTTGATTTTCATATATATTGCTGCTTTTTAATGTCTGTGTGTAGTTTGTGTGTGTGTGTGTGTGTGTGTGTGTGTGTGTGTATATATATATACACACACACTATTCAGATTTTTCAATATATAAAATATATGTGTCTTATATACACTTTCTAAATTCATTCATGTTCATGTATATGGATTTATAATCAACTTTTCACAAGATTATTTTCCGAAATATTCATCCACCTGAAATACATATTTGTTTCCTAGTACTGAAAACAAACTTCAGTGAATGGTGCCTACAAATTCTAATAATTTTACAGTAACTGACCCAGTTTACCACCAATGCAAGTAGATTCCTATGGGACATGATATGTAATTTGAGGTTCATTTGTATTCAACACTGGTACATTATTATTTCTTCAGTTTTTGCACATCATACGATATATATTTCATCCACAAGTTCACAAATTTACAGGCATTTGTTTCAACTTTAATCAATTCCTGTTTCAGAACACAAATATTATCAGGGTTTCTGAACTCGTCTTTTCATGACGCTTCTTTCCAAACAAGTTATTTTCGATTTCCATAATCACTGGTGAAGTAAAACTCACACCCTTCGTGATAAACCAAAACACTAATATTACCCTTATATGTATACCATTTTGGAAAGAATGATTGTATATCAATATAAGATTTCCTGTAATTTTTCAGATATCAGTTCAATCCATTATTTATAGTTGGAACAAGTTATATTATTTATTCACAGTATGTTCTATTCATGCTTTATCTTTATATTCATAGACACAGTGTACACCTCTTTGGACCCCCAATACTAATTTTAAGTCTTCAATATATTGCTACCAGAAATGGTGGAAGAAATACTTATGTCACCTGATCCACATATACATTTTATCACAGTAATATTCTGAAAAAAAATGTAAAGGTCACACTTATGACTGTACCAAAGCCTAAAAGGAAAGTGAACATGGATTAATAGAAACATCCATGTCCATGCTGCCTAATGCTCTCAAATGTCAATCCTATTGGTGAACAACATATTTGTTTCTTCCTAAGATTATATATTCAAACTCAACCCTGTTGAAAATGTCTAATCCTATCACTCACTTTATATTTTGCCTGATGCAATAATGTCTCTATTGATATCTGCATTTCTACATATTTTCCCAGTTTATCATAGTGACTGACTCTTCATATGTGCTGACATTTACATTCACTCTCTAACCGAAACCATATTGCTAAAGAACTTTTAGTGTAAATCTTATAATCACTCTTCTTCCTAAACCTTCCAACAATCTTTCTAAACCTACTGACTATCCCTTTTTGACTGGATGTTCTCTTCTACGTTCAATCATCCAAGGTACAAGGTCCTATGCCATTGTATATTGAATTATCTGAGACATCTTTAGAGAACATAATTCAAGCTAAGTATCCCAATCAAGGGCCCAATGCCGTTCTGGGTTTCAAATTATACCTAGATTTTTATTTTCATACTTATATTTCACCTCTACATTCTTGTAAATCTCACAGGTTGCCAATACCATTATTCATCGCACAGAATGATTCCTAACCCAAATTGAACCTGTTATTAACCCTAAACATACACTGTTCCCTCAATCTCATTTTACAGAAGAACAGGGACGGAGTTGTTCTTACAATACAGGAAAGTAGGGGACCTTCCACCTGCTGAAAACCTCAAAGGTCCATACAGAAATGATACCCGGAAAAGTTATAGGCAGCTATGAAGCACCTGAGAGAGCAAAAGTCATCTTCCATGGCAAACAACCTGGTCAGGATGAAGGGATGTGTCTTAATCAGCCTCTCTCTTCTTATTGTAGAGAAGATGGACCAAATCAGGCCTGTGTGGAAAGCTGTTCACGGGTGCCTATGGTTGATATACCATTCTAACTTGTGAAAGTGTCACAGGAAGTAGGGGCAGCCTCCATCTCATGGGACCCTTGGAAGCAACTGTTAGGAAAAAGGGGTGCCAAGGCAGTGGCCTCATTCAGTTCCAAAGAAAGTGACATATCTAATTTTCTTGGTGATGGAACTCTCTGAACTTGCTATCCAAGAACCAAGACACCGAGAGGCAATCCCAGTCCAAGTCCCTGTGGGCTCACTTGATTGGATTTTCCAAGGACAGAGTCAGTCTTTCTCGGTACCTAATGATGTGAGTATAGCCAAATACCAGGAGAGCACTGAAGAGGTACTTTTCCTGAGAAAGCAGGTAGTGGCTCGCCACTTTTTCCTGACAACTTTACAGAGTTGGTCAAGGAAAGCAGATCTGCTAGAGGACACGCCATTTCAGGGGAACATAATATGGCCCACCAGTCAGAGTTAACTCCGGAGAGTCACAAACCTACTTGAGGGAAGGAGGTGCCTTTGTGAGTGTGGGTTTGTTGTTTTGTCTCATATTCTGAGAATAGGTAGAGAAGGCGGTTTGTTTGATTTGGAGTGAACTGTTTCTAGTAAGTCGTTTGACAAAATGAGTGTTTCTATGTCTGTGTATCCCACTGTGTCCGTGGTTGTAGACATGAGAAAAGAGAATGCAACAATGGATGTGTCCTGTCTAGTAGAAAGCTTCCCATTATGCATCCTGCCTAATTTATGAATGGAGAGCGGCTTGCCTTATGGATGAGCAATACCTATTACCTTCCTAAGTCCCTGTTGTCTTCTGAATTCTGGCCACTCTCCAGAATAGGCTCATGGTTTTGTGTCCAAGATATGCAACAACCCAAAGGTCTGTGACATGGCCATGTACAGGATAGCTGAAGGGAATGGCCAGCATCTCAGAAAACTCAGATATCAGAGTGACCAGGAAAGTCTCAGTGGATATACCCTGCTTTTGGCCTTTTGCTTACCTATTGTTCTGTTGCCCTGAATATCAGGAAGGTCTTTGCCTCAGGCCAACCCTTTGTGAAGCCTGAAGGAAACAGTTTTCAAATGGAAATGAATGGGCATCACTTGTGGCTCTTTCTTAGTTGCTTTGGAAAGGGATGTGTCTTAATTAGACTCTTGGCCTTGTATGTGGCTGTGACTTTGATTCTCAGCAGCTGATGGATCTAAAAATGATCCCATGTGTGCATCCAAAACCATAATTGCCAAAAGATCAGTCATTGTGGATGAAGTCTCTCGTCTTCCTCTGTTAGGTTCCTGACCTCCATCAAGTGAGAATAGGTATTCCTTGGGTCAAATGAGTTCTTCAAATCACTGCAGAGGTGCTTAGGTTTTCGTATGACTCCAAATCACATAAAGAATCTATACTTGAAAATCAGTAGGCCTCAAATTGGAGAAACAGAGCAGTATTAACGGGAGGCTTATTTGATCACTCCTGGTTCACAGAAAGGGTGTCCAGGCCAACATGACTTTAGGCAAATGAGGGGCAAGGGAGTTTATTTGGACACTGTCTTTGGGTGAGCCCTTCATGGAAACCTCCAGACAGAGGTTACGATGAGTGACTATATGGAAGAAGATGAGGACCATGTTTGAGTGTTTTGTTTTTAATTGTGGTCATTTGTGTGGTGGTTGTAAGAAATTTCTTGGTCCACCTGGGCTTGAACTCTGTTGGGATTTCCCTTAGAGACTGCGTTCTGGAACTGAACTCAGAGAAGTATTGCCATGAATAGAAATACAAGCAGCTTAGAGGAGGCATGGTGTATATTTGGACTTGCCTTTTGCATGATACAGAGTAGGAGTTAAATCTAGTCAATTTTTTGTTGAAATAGTTCTCCATGTGTTTTTAAAGTTAAAAAATTGTGAATTCCTGTCTCCCTTTCTCTGTAGCCTATTCAGCACATATATTTTTATATGGATATATAGAATCATACCTGGTACCACACATACATTCTTGTGAGGTGGATGAGTTGGCAGATACAAATTGTGAGAAGAGATCACTCCTACTTAACCGTGTTGGAACTGAATATTCAACCAATGGGTGAGCTTGCTGGTTGAACAACATTATACATAAATCCATGTTCAGTAAAATGAATATTTTTGGATCTTTTTATGATATATATTTTATGAAAATTTTGATTGACATATATTTTGCTATTTTTTTTTCTGTGTGTGTGTGTGTGTGTTTTGTGTCATTCGCCTGTTCTGTAAAACAACTTCAGAGAGAGAGGTTAAAAATTCATGCAAAGCTCTGATGGAGGTATCTAATATCTTAGTTTTGGTCTATTGCTTCTTCTAATTGGGTCATTTGTTGTGTCCCATGGACGAGGGCAGTGGTTCCTGTGCCCACCCCTGAAGCAACTCCTATTCCGAATAGGATGGCTAAAGTGAGGGATATATGTTCCCAGTGGAAACGGGTTGTATGCCCCTCTATTTCATTTCATCATGACAGAGCACTCTGGGAAACATCTGCACCATTACACTATTAATCACATCTGTTGACAATTTCTTTAAAACATAAACAATTTTTAATTATATACAATTATGCTGTTGTAGGGACGGACAAGGCAAGGCACCTAAGATAGCAACGAAGACAGGGAAACCGTCCTTTTTGGTTGCAACCAGATTCAGAGGGCATTGCTTCTGTTGTAATCAATTATTCTCCTGAAACTCAAGTTTAGGTAGTTTCAGAATTTTGTACCCAACATGTAAGGGAAGGGGCTCAGAAGTTCACAGTCTTCAGAAGTTCAAAAAAGCCGTTGTTGTTTCTGTTTTTACCTCAGTTCTGGGCAAGTTAACTTTTCAAGGACACCTGGGAGGGAAAGAGCTTTTTCCTACCTTTCTTATTTTTCGCCCCTGACAGCTGTTACCATGGAGCCCTGATGGTAACTTCTTTATCTTAGAAATATAGCCATCTCTGTAAAGCCCCAGCTCATGGCCAGAGGCCTTGTTCATATATTTTGTGGAAAACAAATAATGGGGTGTCTAGCATAGAAGTGCTTATTTTTTTAGCCAGTGGCCAAGTAGAACAAGGTGACACTAAAAGAGGAAGTTTATCTACATTGAACTCTTTTATAGGGACTCTTTTGCTGAAAGTCCTAAAGTCAGCCATGGTGAAGACTTCTGTAGAAAGTCAGTTAAGAATTTTCTGTAGGCCTGGTACAGAAGGGGAAGACAGGGAAGGTGGGGCTGACAGCAGCTCCGAGGATCTGAGAATAAGGAAGGAGAGATGTAAAAGAATAATGGGAAAGGGGTTTGGGATTTTCCTAGCAACAAAAACTTGAGCTGTAGAACAGGTAGAGCAGAGGGGAAGACAAGAGTGAGTATCCCAAAATGCATGTGAGGGACTTTAAATTTTTAGTAAACTGTTTTCAGTGATGACAAAGCAACTTTAAAGGCCATTTTCATTACATCTTTGATAGGAGTCTGAGGGCTCTCCTCAGCTAGTTTCAGCTTTGTGTTAGCTGGTAAGAGGACCTGGTCGGACCCGGGGTGGGCACGGACAGGAGAAGAGAGGAGTGAGTCGGTGGATGGGAACCTGAGTACCTGCTACTTCAGCAAGATGGCGATGGTCTGAGAACCAGCAGAGATTTGGGTTTTTGATCTAATAATTGGAGGGGAGAAATCAGGTTGCTGAGGTGAGAGTTACAGCAGAGACTCTGGAGCACAAGGCTGAAGGTGAGGATTGATTGGATAAGCATAGTTCAGGATATGAGTGAAGGATGGAAAAGGCCTGCCCATAGGGGAATCTCCTTTCACCCTTTTGAGCACTTGCAGAAGTTAAAAAGGTCACACAGGGCTGGGGATGTGGCTCAATTGTAGCACGCTTGCTTGGCATGCGTGCGGCCCGGGTTCGATCCTCAGCACCATATACAAACAAAGATGTCGTGTCCAGCAAAAAACTAAAAAATAAATATTAAAAATTCTCTCTGTCTCTCACTCTCTCTCACCTCTCTCTTTAAAAAAAATGGTCACGCAGAATTTGAGGATCAAGAGACCCCTCTGGGGGCCATCGGTTTTGGTTATCTAATTGGTAATATGGCCAATGCTGTGTACTGAATTTGATGAGGAGTTTGGGTTCCATCAGGCAGCCCCTGTATGCTCACATCCCCATGACGTACAGCAAAAGTTTGCCAGGCATTCTGGGATTACTAAAAAGGAGTGATGGATTTTTCCTTTCCCCAGGTCCATGATCCTCTTAGTTATACAAGTCCGATATTTACTGCCATTAGCCCCTTGAACTAGAGACCATTTATTTGATAGAGGGTCCAATGGGGCCTTAAGGGCTGAGTTTATTGCCCCCGTATCCACTTCAAAGTTTACTGGTGTCTCCTCTACTTCAAAAGATATGCTGAGCTCAGGGAGGGGATCTGAGCCCCGACTTTCGTAGTCATGCTGAAGAGTCAGAATGGCTGGCTGGCGTGGCTGCCTCTTTCTAGGGCACTCTTGAACCCAGTGTCCTCTTTCTTTACAGTAGGCACATTGATCTGAGGTCAGGGGTGGCCTCTGGCGTGGGACCAGGTATCCCTTCCTGTCTCCCTGTTTCTTAATTTCTGGCCTTTTTGTTATTGTGACCGGGACCTTAGTCAACTCCTTAGTCTGTCTTTTGTTTCTTTTATCCTCCTTTTGCTCCCTTCTCTACCTCAGTTTCTCTCTTATAGTATACTTTCTCGGCTTCTCTGACTAAATCTCTCAAAGTCATATCTTGTAATCCATCTAAGCATTGTAACTTTCTTTAAATATCCAAGGCAGCATGCCCAATAAAGGCCATTGTGACAGATGATTTTTGATCCTCTGCATGAGGATCGAAAAGAGTATATCTCCTATATGCCTCCGTAATTCTCTCTAGAAACATAGAGGAAGATTCATCAGGCCCGCAGGCGTGGTACCCACGTCACCCCAAATGGAGTAGGGAAAGAGCAGTGCCACTGCCTGCGCCCGGATCAGGCCCAGCCACCAGCTGGTGTGGTAGTCACGTCACCCAAATTGTAGTAGGGGCCAAGCAGGCCGCCCCCCGCGCCCGCCACAAAAACAGACCTGTGACTGACCTTCAGAACAGGCCCAGCGGCCTGCCACCATGGAACACATGACACCCCAATTGGAGTAGTGGCAGAGCAGAGCTTTCTCCCGCGCCCAGTACAAGCACAACGGCCCACCGGCGTGGTAGTCACGTCAACCCAATTGGAGTAGGGGCAGAGCAGAGTCTTTGCCCGCACCCGGAACAGGCCCAGCGATCTGCCAGCATGGTAGTCACGACACCCCAATTGCAGTAGGGCCAAAGCAGAGCCACCACCCGCTCCCGCAAGGTAGGCAGACCTGCAACTGACCGGCGGAACAGGACTAGCTGCCTGCAAGCACAGCAGACACATCAACCCATTTGGTTCTTTGAAAAAATAAAAAAAATCTACAGACCCTTAGCCATGCTAACGAAGACAAAAAGAGAGAGAACTCAAATTACTAGCATACAGGATGAAAAAGACAATATCATAACAGATATTTCAGATATACAGAAGATAATCCAAAATTATTTTGAATCTTTGTACTCTAATAAAATAGAAGACAGTGAAGGCATCGATAAATTTCTTAAGTCATATGATCTGCCCAGATTGAGTCAGGAGGATATAGACAACCTAAACAGACCAATATCAATTGAGGAAATAGAAAAAACCATCAAAACACTACCAAGTAAGAAAAGCCCAGGACCTGATGGGTATACAGCAGAGTTTTACAAAACCTTTAAAGGGGAACTAATACCAATACTTTTCAAGCTATTTCAGGAAATTGAAAAAGAGGGAGAACTTCCAAATTCATTCTATGAGGTCAACATCACTCTGATTCCTACACCAGACAAAGACACTTCAAAGAATGAAAACTACAGACCAATATCTCTAATGAGCCTAGAGGCAAAAATCCTCAATTAAATTCTGGCAAATCAGATACAAAAGCATATCAAAAAAATTGTGCACCATGATCAAGTAGGATTCATCCGTGGGATGCAAGGCTGGTTCAATATACAGAAATCAATAAATGTTATTCATCACATCAATAGACTTAAAAATAAGAACCATATGATCATCTCGATAGATGCAGAAAAAGCATTCGACAAAGTACAGCATCCCTTTATGTTCAAAATTCTAGAAAAACTAGGGATAACAGGAACATACCTCAATATTGTAAAAGCAATCTATGCTAAGTGTCAGGCTAGCATACTTCTGAATGGAGAAAAATTGAAGGCATTCCCCCTAAAATCTGGAACAAGACAGGTATGCCCTCTTTCACCACTTCTGTTCAACATAGTTCTCGAAACACTGGCCAGAGCAATTAGAGAGATGAAAGAAATTAAAGGCATATAAATAGGAAAAGAAGAATTTAAATTATCACTATTGCAGATGACATGATTCTATTCCTAGCAGACCCAAAAGGGTCTACAAAGAAACTAATAGAGCAAATAAATGAATTCAGCAAAGTGGCAGGATATAAAATCAACACTCATAAATCAAAGACATTCCTGAATATCAGTGACAAATCCTCTGAAACGGAAATGAGGACAACCACTCCATTCACAATATACTAAAAAAAAAAAAAATATTTGGGAATCAACCTAACAAAAGAGGTGCAAGTTTTATACAAGGAAAACTACAGAAACCTAAAGAGAAAAATAGAGGAAGATATTAGAAGATGTAAAAATGTACCCTGTTCATAGATAGACAGAACTAACATCATCAAAATGGCGATATTACTAAAAGTTCTCTATAGGTTTAATGCAATGCCAATCAAAACCCAACGGCATTTCTTGTAGAAATAGAGAAAGCAATCATGAAATTCATATGGAAAAATAAAAGACCCAGAATAGCAAAAACAACACTAAGCAGGAAGTGTGAATCAGTCGGTATAGCGATACCAGACTTCAAACTATACTGCAGAACAATAGTAACAAAAATAGCATGGTACTGGTACCAAAACAGGTGGGTGGACCAATGGTACAGAATAAAGGACACAGAAACCAATCCAAAAAATACAACTATCTTACATTTGATAAAGGGGCTAAAAGCATGCAATGGATGAATGATAGCATCTTCAACAAATGGTGCTGGGAAACCTGGAAATCCATATGTAACAAAAAGAAACTGAATCCCTTTCTCTCGCCATGCACAAAAGTTAACTCAAAATGGATCAAGGAGCTTGATATCAAATCAGAGACATGGTGTCTGATAGAAGACAAAGTTGGCTACGATCTACATACTGTGGGGTCGCCTCCAAATTCCTCAATAGGACACCCATAGCACAAGCGTTAATAACTAGAATCAACACATGGGACTTACTCAAACTAAAAAGGTTTTTTCTCAGCAAAAGAAACAGTAAGAGAGGAAAATAGGGAGCCCACATCCTGGGAACAAATCTTTCCTCCTAACACTTCAGATAGAGCACTAATATCCAGAGTATACAAAGAACTCAAAAAATTAGTCAATAAGATAACAAATAACCCAAACAACAAATGGGCCAAGAACCTGAACAGACACTTCTCAGAGGAGGACATACAATCAATCAACAAGTACATGAAAAAATGGTCACCATCTCCAGCAGTCAGAGAAATGTGAATCAAAACCACCCTAAGATACCATCTCACTCCAGTAAGATTGGCAGCCATTATGAAGTCAAACAATAACAAGTGCTGGCGAGGATCTGGGGAAACAGGTACACTTGTATATTTCTGGTGGGACTGCAAATTGGTGCAGGCAAATGGGAAAGCAGTATGGAGATTTCTTGGAAAGCTGGGAACGGAACCACCATTTGACCCCGTTATTCCCCTTCTCGGTGTAAAACCTAAAGACCTAAAAAGAGCATGCTACAGGGACACTGCTACATTGATGTTCATAGCAGCACAATTCACAATAGCAAGACTGTGGAACCAACCTAGATGCCCTTCAATAGAAGAATGAATGAAAAAAATGTGGCATTTATACACAATAGAGTATTACTCGGCATTAAAAAATGACAGAATCATAGAATTTGCAGGGAAATGGATGGCATTAGAACAGATTATGCTAAGTGAAGCTAGCCAATCCCTAAAAAACAAATGCCAAATGTCTTCTTTGATATAAGGAGAGTAACTAAGAACAGAGTAGGGACGAGGAGCATGAGAAGAAGATTAACATTAAACAGGGATGAGAGGTGGAAGGGAAAGGGAGAGAGAAGGGAAACTGCATGAAAATGGAAGGAGAACCTCAGGGTTATACAAAATTACATACAAGAGGAAGTGAGGGGAAAGGGAAAAATAATACAAGGGTGAGAAATTTATTACTGTATAGGGGGTAGAGAGAGAAGAGGGGAGGAGACTGGAGGGGAGGGGGGATAGTAGAGGATAGGAAAGGCAGCAGAATACAACAGACACTAGTATGGCAATATATGAATCAATGGATGTGTAACTGATGTGATTCTGCAATCTGTATACGGGGCAAAAATGGGAGTTCATAACCCACATAAATCAAAGTGTGAAATATTATTTATCAAGAACTATGTAATGTTTTGAACAACCATATATAAAAATTTAAAAAAAGAGATAACTAAATTCGGTGAATAATGCACGAGAATCCTAATATTTCTACAGTTTAAAATCAATGCCAGTAGATTCCTATGGGACATGATGTGTATTTTGACGTTCATTTTTATTCAACAATGGTACATTACTATTTCATGAGTTTATGCACATCATAGGATATATATTTCATCCACAAATTAGCAAATTTATAGGCATTTGATTGAATTTCAATCGTTTCCTGCTTTTCAATATATGCATTCCTCCAGGTTTCCTGACTGGTCTTTTCATGAGACTTCTTTCCAAACATATTATTTTCGATTTCCATAATCACTTTTGAAGCAAAACTCACACACTGTTCATGATAAACCAAAACACTAATATTACCATTAGATGTATAATTGGTGGGAATGAATGATTGTATATCAATATAAGATTTCCTGTAATTTTCCAGATATCAGTTCAATCCATTATTTAATGTTGGAACAAGTTATATTATTTATTCACAGTATTGTCTATTCATGCTTTATCTCTATATTCATAGACACAGGGTGCACCTCTTTGTACCCCCAATACTAATTTTACGTCTTCAATATATTGTTTCCAGAAATGGTGGACGAAATACTCATGTCACCTGATCTACATATACATTTTTTCACAGTAATATTCTGGACAAATAATGTAATGGTCACGGTTATGATTGCACGAAGGACTAAATGAAAAGTGAACATGGATTACTAAAAACATCTATGTCCAGGTTGCCTAATGCTCTTAACTGTCAATCCTATTGGTGACTACATATTTTTTTCTTCCAAAGATTATGTATTCAAACTCAACCCTGTTGAAAATGTCTAATCCTATCACTCACTTTATACTTTGCCTGATTTCATAATGTCTCTATTGATATCTGCTTTTCTACATTTTTCCCAGCTCATCATAGTGACTGACTCTTCATATGTGCTGACATTTACATTCACTCTCTAACCGAAACCCTATTGTTAAAGAACTTTTGTCCAAATCAAATACTCACTCTTCTTCCTAAACCTACCGACTAGCTTCATAATCTTACTGACTATCCCTTTTTGACTGGATGTTCTCTTCTACATTCAATCATCCAAGGTACAAAGTCCTATGCCATTGTGTATTGAATTAACTGAGACATCTTTGCAGAACATAATTCAAAGCTAATTATCCCAATCAAGGGCTCAATGCCCTTCTGGGCTTCAAATCATACCTAGATTTCTGTTCTCATACTTATATTTAACCTCCATATTCTTGTAAATATCGAAGGTCCCCAACACTATTATTCATCACACAGAATGATTCCTAACACAAATCGAACCTGTTATTAACCCGAAACATACACTGTTCCCTCAATCTCATTTTACAGAAGAGCAGGGACAGAGTTGTTCTTACAATACAGGAAAGAAGGGGACAGTCCACCTGCTGAGAACCTCAAAGGTCCATGCAGAAATGATACCTGGACAAGTTGTAGGCAGATATAAAGGACCTGAGTGAGCAAAACTCATCTTCCATGGCAAAACACCTGGTCAGGATGAAAGGATGTGTCTTAATCAGCCTCTCTCTTCTTATTGTAGAGAAGACTGACAAAACCAGACCTGTGTGTAGAGCTGTTCCTGGGTGCCTATCGTTGATATTTCATTCTAACTTGTGAAAGTGTCACAGGAAGTAGGGGCCGGCTCCATCTCATGGGACCCTTGGAAGCAACTGTTAGGGAAAAGTGGTTGCCAAGGCAGTGACCTCATTCAGTTCCAAAGAAAGTGACATACCTCATTATTTGGTGATGGAACTCTCTGAACTTGGTATCCAAGAAGCCAGGCACCCAGAGGCAGTCCCAGTTCCAGTCCCAGTGGACTCACTTGTTTGGATTTTCCAAGGACAAAATCAATCTTTCTTGGTACCTACTGATGTGAGGATGGCCAAATGCCAGAAGAGCTCTGAAGAGGGACCTTTCCTGAGAAAGCAGGTAGTGGCTCACCACTTTTTCCTGACAACTTCACAGAGTTGGCCATGGAAACCAGATCTGAAAGAGGACAGGCCATTTTGGGAGAACATAGTATGGCTCACCAGTCATAGGACACTCCTTCTAATCACAGACATACTTGGGGGAAGGAGCTGCCTTTGTGGGAGTGGGTATGGGTTTGTGGTTCCGTCTCATGTTCTGAGAATAGGTAGGAAAGGCGTTTTTTTGTTGTTGTTGTTTTTTTTTTGTTTGTGGTTTTCAGTGGACTGTTCTAGTAAGTCGTTTGACAAGGCAAGTATTTCCATGTCTGTGTATTCCACTGTGTCCGTTGTTGTAAACATTAGAAAAGAAAATGCATTAATGAATGTGTCCTTTAAAGTATAAATATTCCCAAAATTCATCCTGCCCAATATATGAATGAACTGCAGCTTGTCTTATCGAAGGGAAACACCTGCTATCTTCCCAAGTTAATGTTTTCTTCCTGTATTCTGGCCAGTCTCCAGAATAGGCTCATGGTTTTGTGTCCACGATATGTACCACCTCCAAGCTCTGTGACATGGTCATGTACTGGATAGCTGAAAAGAATGGCGAGCATCTCAGAAAACTCAGATATCAGTGTGACCAAGAAACTCTCAGTGGAGAGACCCTGCTTTGGACCTTTTGCTTAAGTACTGTTTTGTTACACTGAATATCTGGAAGGTCTTTGCTTCAGGGCACCCCGTTGTGAAGCCTGAAGAATATAGTTTTGAAATGGAAATGAATGGGCATCACCTGTGGCTCTTTGCTTAATTGCTTTGGAAATGGATGTGGCTGAATTAGCCTCTTGGCCTTCTTTGTGGCTGTGATTTAGATTCTCAGCACATGATGGATATAAAGAATGATCCCATGTGTGCGTCCAAAACTATAATGGCAAAAAATCAGTCATTGTGGATGAAGTCTCTCGTCTTCCTCTGTTAGGTTCCTGACCTCCATCAAGTGTGAATAGGGATTCTTTGGGTCAAATGAGTTCTTCAAAGCCCTGATGAGGTGCTTGGGTTTTCGCATGACTCCAAATCACATATAGAATCTATACCTGAAAGTCAGTAGGCCTCAAATTGTAGAAACAGAGCAGTATTAACGGCAGGCTTATTTGATCACTTCTGGTTCACAGGAGGGCTGTCAAGGCCACCCTGACTTTAGGCAAATGAGGGGCAAGCAAGCTTTTTTTGGACACAGTCTTGGGCTGTGCCCCTGATGGAAAACTCCAGCCAGAGGTTACGATGAGTGACTATATGGAAGAAGATGAGGGCCATGTGGGAATGTTTTGATTTTAATTTTGGCCATTTGTTTGGCGGTTGGAAGAAATGACTGGGTCCACTTGGGCTTGAACTTTGGTGTGATTCCCCTTAGAGACTGAGTTGTGAAACTGAACTCAGAGAAGTATTGCCATGAATTTTGTTTGGATTTTAGGAGGCCACGCATGTGAGTCGCCCTTGTAAACTGAGATCTAGGGCCAGGGTGGCTTTCCACAGAGCACTGGGAATCTCTGCCAGGATATCACCTGATTTTATTCTCAAAGACATGGCAGCCATATTTGAGAGTCGAAAAATACATAGGCCTCACATTGTAGACTTTAATGGGCCTGGCATCATGTGACCATTTTGGCACTCTTTCAGAACCCTTGCCTGTGAGAGTTCTCCAGAGCTTTTATTGAATTGAGCTTCCTCAACATTTAATGTTTACTGAATGAATTGAAAGCCACAGTGCCTCCAACTTCATCCTTGAAAAATGGCTAGATAAATACCATGAAAATTTTGAAATTCCCATGACCAGGTGGCACTGGAGAACCTTTGGATGTCCTATTGCTGATCAAGAGTATACCAGACAGTGCCTTGATTGACTGGGTTTCATGAAAATGGTGTAGTACAGAGATGCCAGTAAGTTAGAGCCTGCTGAGTAGTGGGCCTAGAGCAGTTTTGGGCAGGTGTGTGATAAATCACCAGTGGTAGGGTCATGAGGATCTACCATTGTATTCCAAATGGCATGTTACTTACATGGTGCAGCCAGCAGACCCTTATATGTAAAGGCATCTTGTTATATGGAGAGGTTTCAGGGCAATGTTCAGAATTAGGTTGATATGGACAAGGGGGCAATGGGGCAAGCTATGAGGGATAGAAGCCTGGTTGGTGCATTCTCCTGCATACCCTGGCACACCACACGTGACAGAACTCCCTCCAGCATTGTGTCACAGTTTAGCTCCTTGTATGTCATGAAGCAAATACCAAACTCTGAGTGCAGTAGGAAAAACACGACAAAAAGTGGACCAGGACCAAATGGCTTCACAGTCCACATGGGGAGAAACTTAGTCCCCAGTGGTCACAGTTTACCTACAAAGAGATAATGCAGCACTGCTGCTCATCTTTATTGGAATATAAGAAGCCATGTCCTCCAGGTCACATAAATGCAGACCCAGCTTTGATGGTCTCACACAAAGAAGTCAAATCTCCTGACAACAACATATTTTTCAAGTCTCCAACCTCACAGAAAGTTTCTCAAAAAGTTTTTAGGCCAGAAGAGCTCCATGTTTGTGGAGTGTTAACCCAGTCCCTTACTTTTGGAAACTCCTCTACCACCTCCAAGATTGTGAACTCCTGAGCATTTCCATTCCAGATATGTATTCACTGATTTTCTAACTCTTCTCCTCCAATTGTGTCTTAATTGGGGCAAAGGTATTGACAAGGCATTGCTCTGGATGAGAGTGGAAGGATATTTATGCAGCACATATTTGCATACACATTGGATTCATTTTTCAATTTTCCTATTGAAATAGTGAATCCCTGACACTAACCCGAACCTATTAGGCTCAGACTACTCAACCTAATAAAAAGGAGAAAAATAACCCAAACAAATATAAATACAAGCAGTTCAGAGGAGGCATATTGTATATTTGGACTTGCCTTTTGCATTATATAAGGTAGGAGTTATAAATCTAGTCAATTTTTAATTGAAATAGTTCTCCATGTGTTTTTAAAGTTAACAGATATGTGAATTCTTGTTTCCAATTCTCTGTAGCCATTTCACCCATGTATATTTATATACATATATAGAATCCTACCAGGTATCACATGTACATTTTTGG
Organism: Callospermophilus lateralis; assembly: GCF_048772815.1. Taxonomy (NCBI): domain Eukaryota; kingdom Metazoa; phylum Chordata; class Mammalia; order Rodentia; family Sciuridae; genus Callospermophilus; species Callospermophilus lateralis. The sequence continues at coordinate 5,336,615 of NW_027516909.1, forward strand.
GAGGTGGCTGACTTGGCAGATACAAATTGTGAGAAGAGTTCACTCCTCTTAAACGCTGTTGGAACTGAAAATTCAACCTACAAGCTTCCTAGTAGAACAACATTATACATAAGCTCATGTTCAGTAAAATAAATATTTTTGCATCTGGGGATGATATATATTTAATGATGAATTTTGTTTGGCATATATATTGCTACTTTTTAATGTCTATTTGTGGTTTTTTTTGTATATATACATACACTCTGTAGATTTTTCAAAATATGAAATATGTGTCTTATATACACTCTCTTAATTCATTCATGTTCATGTACTTGGATTTATAATCAACTTTTCACAAGATTATTCTCAGACATATTCATTTAACTGAAATACATGTTTGTTTCCTAGTACTGAAAACTAACTTCAGTGAATGGTGCATACAAATCCTAATAATTCTACAGTAACTAACCCAGTCTAACATCAATGCAAGTAGATTCCTATGGCACATGATATGTAATTTGACGTTCATTTGTATTCAACACTGGTACATTACTATTTCTTCAGGGTTTGGACATCATAGGATATACATTTCATCCACAAGTTCACAAATTTATAGGCATTTGTTTCAACTTTAATCACTTCTTGCTTCAGAACACATGTATTGTCAGGGTTTCTTTACTGGTCTTTTCATGAGAATTCTTTCCAAACACATTATTTTCAATTTCCATAATCACTATTGAAGCAAAACTCACACACTCTTCATGATAAACCAAAACACTAATATTACCATTTGATGTATAATTGGTTGGAATGAATGATTGTATATCAATATAAGATTTCCTGTAATTTTTCAGATATCAGTTCAATACATAATTTAAATTTGGAACAACTAATATTATTTATTCACATTATGGTCTATTCATGCTTTATCTCTATATTCATAGACACAGGATACACCTCTTTGTACCCCCAAAACTAATTTTATGTCTTCAATATATTGCTCCCAGAAAAGGTGGTAGAAATACTCATGTCACCTGATCTACATAAACATTTTATCACAGTAATATTCGGAACTAAAAATGTGAAGGTCACACTTAAGACTGTACCAGAGCCAAAAGGGAAATTGTACATGGATTACTAAAACATCCATGTCCAGGTTGCCTAATGCTCTCAAATGTCAATCCTATTGGTGACGACATATTTGTTTCTTCATAAGATTATATATTGAAACTCAACCTTGTAGAAAATGTCTAATCCTATCACTCATTTTATACTTTGCATGATTTCATAATATCTCTATTGATATCTGCTTTTCTACATATTTTCCCAAGCTCATCATAGTGACTCACTCTTCATATGTGCTGACATTAACATTCACCCTCTAACCAAAACCCTATTAGGAAAGAACTTTTGATCCAAATCCTATACTCACTCTTCTTCCTAAACCTACCGACTATCTTCTTAATCCTACCTACTATCCCTTTTTGACTGGATGTTCTCTTCTACATTCAATCATCCAAGGTACAAGGTCCTATGCCATTTATTATTGAATTATCTGAGACATCTTTGCAGAACATAATTAAAAGCTAAGTATCCCAGTCAAGGGCTGAATGATTTCTGGCCTTCAAATCTTACTTAGATTTCTGTTTTTGTACATTTATTTCAACTCTATATTCTTATAAATATCGTAGGTACCCAATACCATTATTCATCGCACAGAATGATTCCTAACTGAAATCGAACCTGTTATTAACCCGAAACATACACTGTTCCCTCAATCTCATTTTACAGAAGAGCAGGGAAAGAGTTGTTCTTACAATACAGGAAATTAGGGTACCTTCCACCTGCGAGAACCTCAAAGGTCCATTCAGAAATGATACCTGGAGAAGATTTAGGCAGGTATAAAGGACCTGAGAGAGCAAAAGTCATCTTCCATGGCAAACAACCTGGTCAGGATGAAGGGATGTGTCTGAATCAGCCTCTCTCTTCTTATTGTAGAGAAGATGGACAAAACCAGGTCTGGGTGAAGAGCTGTTCCCAGGTTCCTCTGGTTGATATACCATTCTAACTAGTGAAAGTGTCACAAGAAGTAGAGGCTGGCTCCATCTCATGGGACCCTTGGAAGCAACTCTTAGGACAAAGTGTTTGCCAAGGCAGTGACCTCATTCAGTTCCAAAGAAAGTGACATACCTCATTTCCTTGGTGATGGAACTCTCTGAACTTGGTATCCAAGAAGTCAGGCACCCAGAAGCAGTCCCAGTCCCAGTATCAGTGGGCTCACTTGGTTGGATTTAACAAGGACAGAGTCAGTCTTTTTTGGTACCTACTGATGTGAGGAAGGACAAATGGAGGAGAGCTCTGAAGAGGGACCTTTCGTGAGAAAGCAGGTAGTGGCTCACCACTTTTTCCTGACACCTTCACAGAGTTGGCCAAGGAAACCAGATCTGATAGAGGACAGGCCATTTTGGGAGAAGATAGTATGGCCCACAAGTCAGAGAACACTTTGGATAGTCACAGACCTACTTGAGGGAAGGAGGTGCCTTTGTGGGAGTGGGTGTGTGTTTGTGGTTCTGTCTCATGTTCTGAGAATAAGTAGGAAAGTCGGTTTTTTCGTTTGTAGTGGACTATTTCTAGTAAGTCGTTTGACCAGACTAGTGTTCCTATGTCTGTGTATTTTACTGTGTCCGTTGTTGTAGACATTTGAAAAGATAATGCATTAATATATGTCTAGTCTAGTATAAATCTTCCCATAATTCATCCTGGCCAATTAATGAATGGAATGCAACCTGTCTTATCCATGGGCAACACCTGCTATCTACCTAAGTTCCTGTTTTCTTCCTGAATTCTGGCCATTCTCCAGAATTGGCTCATGGTTTTGTTTCCAAGATATGTACCACCTCCAAGCCCTGTGACATGGCCATGTACTGGATAGCTTAAGAGAATGGCGAGATTCTCAGAAAACTCAGATATCAGTGTGACCAGGAAAGTCTCAGTGGAGAGACCCTACTTTGGATCTTTTGCTTAACTATTTTTCTGTTGCCCTGAATGTCTGGAAGGCCTTTGCCTCAGGCCACCCCTCTGTGAAGCCTGAGGAAAACAGTTTTGAAATGGAAATGAATGGGCATCATCTGTGGCTCTTTGCTTAATTGCTTTGGTAAGGGATGTGGCTGAATTAGCCTTTTGGTCTTATGTGTGGCTGTGACTTAGATTCTCAGCTCCTGATGGATGTAAAGAATGATCGCTTGTGTCCATCCAAAACCATAATTGCAAAAAGATCAGTCATTGTGGATGAAGTCACTTGCCTTCCTCTGTTAGGTTCATGACCTCCATCAAGTGAGAATAGGGATTCTTTGGATGAAATGAGTTCTTCCAAGCCCTGCAGGGGTGCTTGGGTTTTCACATGACTCCAAATGAAATAAAGAATCTATATCTGAAAATCAGTAGGGCTCAAATTGGAGAAACAGAGCAGTATTAAAGGCATGCTTATTTTGTCACTCCTGGTTCACAGGAAGGGTGTCCAGGCCACCCTGACTTTAGGCAAATGAGGGGCAAGCGAGCTTATTTTGGAAACTGTCTTTGGCTGCGCACCTCATAGAAACCTTCAGCCAGAGGTGAGGATGAGTCTCTACATGGAAGAGGATTAGTGTCATGTGGAGGTGTTTTGGTTATAATTTTGGTCATTTGTGTGTCGGTTGGAAAAAATGACTGTGTCCACCTGGGCTTGAACTCTGGTGTGATTCCCCTTAGAGACTGAGTTGTGGAACTAAAGTCAGAGAAATATTGCCATGAATTTTGTTGGAATTTTAGTAGGCCATGCATGAGAGTCGCCATTGGAAACTGAGATCTAGGCCCAGGGTGGCTTTCCACAGAGCACTGGGAATCTCCGCCAGGATATAACATGATTTTATTATTAAAGACTTGGCAGGCTGAGTTGAGAGTCAAAACACACATGGGCCTCACCTTGTAGACCTCAATGGGCCTGGCTTTATGTGGCCTCTTTGGGCACTCTTTCAGAAGCCTTGCCTGTGAGAGTTCTTTAGAGCTTTCATTGAAATGAGCTTCCTCACCATTTAATGATTCCTGAATGAATTGAAACCCACAGTGACTCCAACTTCATCTTTGAAAAATGGTTAGATAAATACCATGAAATTTTTGAAATTCCCATGACCAGGTGGCACTGGAAAACTTTTGGATGTTTTGTTGCTGATCATGAGTATACCAGACAGTACCTTGATTTACTGGGTTTCATGAAAATGGTTTAGAACAGAGATGCCAGTAAGTTGGATCCTGCTGAGTAGTGGCCCAGAGCAGTGGTGTGCAGGTGTTTGATAAAACATCAGTGGTAGGGCCATGAGGATCTACCATTGGATTCCAAATGGCTTGTGACTGACCTGGTGTAGCCAGCAGACCCTTATATGTCAAGGAATCTTGTTATATGGAGAGGTTTCAGGGCAATGTTCTGAATCATGTTGCTATTGTCAAGGGGGCAAGCTACGTGGGATAAAATACTGTTTGGTGCATTCTCCTCCAGACCCTTCCCCCCACACCTGACAGAACTCCTCCAGTACTGTGTCCCATTTGAACTCGTATTTTGTGAAGCAAATACCAAATTCCCAGAGCAGCAGCAAAAACACCACGAAAATTAGAGGATGGCCAAATGGCTTCACAGTACACACGAAGAGACAATTAGCCCTCAGAGGCCACAGTTTACCTACAAAGAGAGAATTCAGCACTGTTGCCTCATTTCATTGGAAAGTAAGTAACCATGTCATCCAGATCACATAGATGCAGACCCAGCTTTGATGGTCTCACTACAAAGTAAGCTAAAGCTCCTGACAACAGCATATATTTCAAGTGCTCAACCTCAGAGGCAGATCCTCAAAAATCTTTAGGCCAGCAGAGCTCGAGGTTTGTGGAGTGTTTACCCTGTCCATTACTTTTAGAAACTCCTCTACCAACTCCAATGATGTGAAATCGGGAGCATTTTCCAATCCAGATAGGTATTCACAAATTTTTTAACTCTTCTCCTCTAATTGTGTTTTTCTTGAGGAGAAGGTAATGTCAAGGCATTGTTCTGGATGAGAGTGGAAAGATTTTTCTGTAGCATATGTTTGCATACACATTGGATTCAATTTCCTGTTTTCCATTCAAAATACTGAATCCCTGACACTAACCCATATCCTACCAGACTCTGACTACTAATCCTAATATGATAGAGAAAAATAACCCAAACAGAATAGAAATACAAGTAGTTCAGAGGAGGCACGGTGTATAGTTGGACTTCCCTTCTGCATGATACAGAGTAGGAGTTATAAATCTAGTCAATTGTTTGTTGAAATAGTTCTCCATGTATTTTTAAAGTTAACAAACATGTGAATTCCTGTCTCCCTTTCTCTGTAGCCTATTCAGCATGTGTATTTTAATATGGACATATACAATCCTACCTGGTACCACACGTTTGTTCTTGTGATTTGGCTTACTTGGCAGATACAAATTGTGAGACGAGATCACTCCTACTAAACCCTGTTGGTACTGAATATTGAAACAATGGGTGAGCTTCCTAGTTGAACAACATTATACATAAATCCATGTTCAGTAAAATGAATATTTTTGGATCTGTGGATGATATATATTTTATGATGAATTTTGATTGACATATATTGCTACTTTTTTTGTCTGTGTGTACTCTCCATATTTTTCTAAATATGAAATATATGTGTCTTATGTACACTCCCTAAATTCATTCATGTTCGTGTATGTGGATTTATAATCAACTATTCACAAGATTATTCTCAGAAATATTCATCCACCTGAAATTTGCCTAATGCTCTCAAATGTCAATCCTATTGGTGACTACATATTTGTTTCTTCCTAAATTATGTATTCAAACTCAACCCTCTTCAAAATGTCTAATCCTATCACTCACTTTATACTTTGCCTTCTTTTGTAATGTCTCTATTTATATCTGCTTTACTTCATGTTTTCCCCAGTTCATCATTGTGACTGACTCTTCACCTGTGCTGACTTTAACAATCACTCTGTAACCGAAACCCTGTAGCTAACGAACTTTTGTTCCAAATCCTATACTCACACTTCTTCCTAAATGTACTATCTTCCTATTTCTATCAACAATCCCTTTTTGACTGGATGTTCTCTTCTACTTTCAATCATTATAGTAAATGTCGGGCGAGCTTCGCAGGAGGAAACCACCAAAAGACTATCTCATGCAACAGCAAAGGGTTTATTGAGTGTCCAGCATGCTGGTGCTCAGAGCTCACTTGAATAGAGCAGATAGCCCTGAGAATAGCTTAAGTAGAGCTTATATACTTTACCTGGAGAGGGCAGGGAGGGAAGTTTATTGATGGATCAAGGCGAGTGGGCGATTTGCGTGCAACTGCGTGAGGGAGCACATTCTGCAGTTTGGCAGTTGGGGACAGCACATACTGGGAACAAGATTTGCAAGCGTTTCTCAAGATTTCAACAGTGTTTTGTTAAGAATACAGAAAAACAGGAAGTGACAAGTACCTATTTTATTAACCTTTTATTCCCCACTTCTTCTTCTGGCTACTTTTAATCATAAAAATGATCATTGGGGGGTGTCACATTCTATGTATACTAGTGGGGTATTACCATAAGTTCAACTCGTCCAATTTGAGCCTGGAGAAAAGAAATTACACGGTTGAGAAAACAAGGTTTAATAGTTAGCAATAATATGAGGATTATTATTGGACCGGCCAGGGTTGATAAAAACATAGTTAACCAGGAAGACTGTGTGAACCAAGACTCAAACCACCTTTTTTGGGCCTCTCTGTCTTTTTGATGCTTTTCAAGGAATCTTTTTAATTTACTCTTAGATTTTATTACAACTCCAGTATGCTCTGCATACAAACAACTTTCTTCTCTCAATGCAGCACAGAGGCCCCTTCTCTCATGACAAGGAGGTCCAACCCTCGAGTGGTCTGAAAAACAACTTCAGAGAGAGAGGTAAAAGACTCATGCAAAGCTCTGATGGAGGTTTCTAATATCTTAGTTTTGGTCTATTGCTGTCATTTGTTGGGTCATTTGTTGAGTCCCATGGACAAAGGCAGTGGTTCCCGTGGCCACCAGTGCAGCAATTTCTATTCCTAATATGATGGCTAAGTTGAGGGATATATATTTTCAGTGGAACCGGGTTGAATGCCCCCCTATTTGATCTTCAAATGAACCTGCATTGTGATAGAGCACTCTGGGAAACATCTGCACGATTACACAATTAATCACATCTGTTGACCATTTCATGAAAACATTAACAATGTTTAAGTATATAGAATCATGCTGTAGTAGGGACGGACAAGGCAACTCACCTAAGATAGCACTGAAGACAGGGAAACAGTCCTATTTGGTGGCAACCAGATTCAGAGGGCATTGATTCTGTTGTAATCAAGTAATCCTCTGAAACCCAAGTTAAGGTAGTTTCAGAATTTTGTACCCAACATGTAATGGAAGGGGCTCAGAAGTTCACAGTCTGCAGAAGTTGAAAAAAGCAGTTTTGTTTCTGTTTTTTCCTCGGTTCTGGGCAAGTTAACTTTTCAAGGACACCTGGGAGGGAAAGAGCTTTTTCTTCCCTTTCTTATTTTCCCATTGCCAGCTGTTACCACGGAGCCCAGTTGCTAACTTCGTTAACTTAGAAATGTAGCCATCTCTGTGAAGCCCCATGTCAAGGCCAGAGGCCTTGTTCACATATTTTTGTGAAAAACTAGTAAGGGGGTGTCTTGATTAGGAGTGCTAATTTTTTTAGCCAGTGGCCAAGTAGAACAGGGCAACATGAAAATAGGAAGTTTAACTACATTGAACTTTTTTATAGGGACTCTTTTGCTGAAAGTCCTAAAGTCAGCCATGGTGAAGACTTCTGGAGAAGGTCAGTTAAAGACTTTTCTGTGGGCCTGGTACAGAGGGGAAAGACGGAGAAGGTGGGGCTGAGAGCAGCTCAGAGTATCTGAGAATGAGAAAAGAGAGATGTAAAAAAAATAATTGGAAAGTGGTTTGGAATTTTCCTAGCAACAAATATTTGAGCAGTAGAACAGGTAGAGCAAAGAAGAAGATGGTTGTGAGTATCCCAAAACACATGTTAGGGACTTTAAATTCTTAGTAAACTGTTTTCAGTGATGACAAAGCAACTTTAAAGGCCATTTTCATTACATCTTGCATATGGGTCTGAGGGCTCTCCTCAGCTGGTTTGAGCTTTGGGTTAGTTGGTAAGAGGACCTGGTGGGACCCGGTGCGGGCACTGACAGGAGAAGAGAGGAGTGAGTGGGTGGAGGGGTACCTCAGTACCTGCTACGTCAGCAAGGGGGCAATGGTCTGAGAACCAGCAGAGATTTGGGTTTTTGATCTAATAATTGTAGTTGAGAAATCAGGTTGCTGAGGTGGGAGTGACAGCAGAGACTCTGGAGCAGAAGGCTGAAGGTGAGGATCTATTGGATAAGCATAGTTCAGGATGTGAGCGAAGAAGGGAAAAGGCCTCTACATAGTGGAATCTCCTTTTACCCTTTTGAGCACTAGCAGATGTTAAAAAGGTCACACAGGATTTGAGGATCTAGAGTCCCCTCTGGTTGCCAACAGTTTTTGTTTTCTAATTCGTAATATGGCCAATGCTGTGTACTGAATTTAATGCTGAGTTTGGGTTCCATCAGGCAGCCCCTGTATGCTCACATCCCCATGACTTACAGAAGAAGTCGGCTTTTCCCCCACACAGCCATGGCTGTTTATGGCTTTGACAGTCGGCAGGGTAAACACAGTAATCTAGGCTAGCCAACCTGCATCTGGCTCGTGTGTCCCTACATCCATAATGTGTGTTTCCATTATCTATGGTAAGGAAGGGATTTAATGGAATTTTAGTGGGATCCTCTTCATCAGGGATATCCCATTAGGAAAGACCTATAGCCAGCTGACAAATGTCTGGGTGGAGAGATGGTCACCAGGTCCCTAAGTGGGCTGTATGCGAGATAGATTATACTTCTTTTCCAGTAGAATTTGTGATCAACCAACGCTGCTGAACGGGCTGATGAGGGTTAGGACTACTTGTGGCCGAGGGGAGAGTCTATAGGCTTATCCACATGGTGAATATGCAATTTGAAAGTGTTACCAGTCTTTTCCAGTTTCCAGCCAGAGTGTGGACAGGGCGCAGGCTTGAAATGAGAGGCATGGATCCAGGAAGTGATTCCGTCTACCTTTACCACTGTAGATGTTATAAGTACCACCTGGTATGGTCCTTTCCAGTGGGGTTCCAGGGATGACACCTGATATCATCTTACGTAGATGAATCTCTTACTTGATATCGATGTGGAGTCCCCTCGTCCCCAGTTTGGTAGGCAGTGGCCAGCTTTTTCCACAGGTATCACTGAGATCTTTCAAGAGCTTTAAGTCTGTCAAGCAAGGGGGTGTGAAAGGGATCGTTAGGTCTTAGAGTTGGGCTTTGGTCCATTACTGGAGGAGAGGCACCCTAGATATTCACAGGGGGTGTGGTTACTCAAAGAAACAGAGGGCGTATTTCTTGCACGAAACATTGTATAAGGCATGAGCATAGTCCGATCATTTATGCTGGTCTCTAAGCTTAATTTTGTTGAGGTCTCTTTAATGGTTCTATTCATTCTTTCTACCTGTCCTGAACTCTAGGGTCTGTAAGCACAATAAAACTTCCAATGAATCCTCAGGTTCTTGGCTAACCCCTGACTTACTTGGGCCACGAACGCCGGTGCATTATCAGACCGTATTACCTTTGGCAGGTCGTATCTTTGAAAAATGTCTTTCAGGATCTGCTTCACCACCATTTGCACTGTTTCTTTTTTTTTTTCTTTTAGTGGGGAAGGCTTCAATCCATCCTAAAAATGTATCTACAAAGACTAGAAGATATTTATGTCCATACCTTGCTGGCTTAATTTCAGTAAAGTCAACTGCCCAGAATTGTCCTTGTCTGGTTCCTCGTAGGTGCTTTCCTGCAGGAAGCTTGGAAGGGTAAGCATTTACCAATTGATGGACTCGACAGGCTTTTTTTACCCATTTAGTTATTTCTTTTTGCTGTGAGTCAGTTAGTGGAAAACTCTGTTCTTGATACTTCAGAAATACCTGCAGTTTCTTTGAACCAAGGTGAGTGAGTTGATGTGCATTTTCTACTGACATATTTAGAGCTGTGACTATAGGAGTTTTTAGTGAAGGATTTAGAAATTCCACTTGGGGGCCTTCAGGGTTAAAAGTTATTTTGGCCCGGTACTTGGTGAGCAGATCTCTGCCCATCAATGGGGCTAGGAATTCTGGGATTACTAGGAAGGAGTGATGGATTTTTCCTTTCCCCAGGTCCATGATCCTCTTAGTTGTCCAAGCCCGATATTTACTGTCATTAGCCCCTTGAACTAGAGACCTTTTATTTGATAGAGGGCCCAATGTGACACTAGGGATGAGTATATTGCCCCTTTATCCACTTCAAAGATTACTGGGGTCCCCTCCACTTCAAAAGTTACCCTGAACTCGGGGAGGAGATCTGAGCCCCGACTTTCATAGTCATCCTCCAGAGTCAGAATGGCTGACTGGCGTGGCTGTCCCTCTCTAGTGCACTCTTTGGCCCAGTGTCCTTTTTTTGTACAGTAGGTACATTGATCTGAGGCCAGGGGTGGCCTCTGGCATGGGACCAGGTATCCCTTCCTGTCTCCCTGTTTCTTAATTTCTGGCCCTTTTGTTGTTGTGACCAGGACCTTAGTCAACGCCTTATTCTGTCTTTTGTTTCTTTTATCCTCACTTTGCTTCATTCTCTTCCTCAGTTTCTCTCTTAAGGTATATTTTCTTGGCTTCTCTGACTAAATCTCTCAAAGTCATATCTTGTAATCCATCTAAGCATTGTAACTTTCTTTTAATATCCAGGGCAGCTTGCCCAATAAAGGCCATCATGACAGATGCCTTTTGAGCCTCTGCCTGAGGATCGAAAGGAGTATATCTCCTACTTGCCTCCATAATTCTCTCTAGAAACATAGAGGGAGATTCATCAGGCCTTTGAATAATCTCTATTACCTTGGCCAAATTAGTTGGTCGCCTAGTGGCCACTCGGATGCCCACTATTAGAACCTGGCGATAAGTGGACAGATGCTTTCTAACTTCAATGGTGTTGGTGTCCCAGTTGGGTTGTTTCAAAGGAAAACCAGCTTTGATTAAGTTGGGAAGATGTATCACTCTCCAATCTGGTCGGAGGACATTTTTTTATAGCTTCCAGGAAGATTCTCTTTTGTTCCTCTGTCGTGAAGAGAGTCCCTAGGAATTGTTGACAGTCATCCCAAGTAGGCAAATGTGAAAATATCAATGACTCAACCAGACCTGTGAGCCCTGTGGGGTCCTCGGAAAAAGGGGGATTGTTATATTTCCAGTTATATAGGTCGGAAGAGGAGAAAGGCCAATATTTGTAGGCTTGCATTTTCCCCCCATTGCCTTCGTCAATCAATGGTCTGTAGAGACATAGTGGGAGCATCACAGGAGTTCCAGGGTTTTCAATCATTCACCACCATCAAGTTTCCTTAGCTGGGCTAGCTTCCTCCTGCGGAGGAGGGGCTGTGTGTGCTGCGGGGGAGTTATCTGGAGGGCGCTGGGCCAGCTTAGATTCCTCCAGTGGTAGAGAGGCTGAGTCAGCTGCAGGGGAATCACTTAGAGGGTGTTGGTGGTTGGGGGACGAAGGCAGGGTATAATAAGGGGGAAGAGAGTCCAGAAGAGTCAATTCTTTTGACTCAGGGATTACAAAGGGTGGAGGAGGAGGAGGAGCAGAGGGTTTGAGAGATCATGGGGGAAGGAGTAGGAGCAGGGGAAGGGACAAAGAAAGGCTTCACCCATTGAGGAGGAGATTTGCAGAGGTCCAGCAAAGTTAAGATATATGGCTGTTGATCCAGATGGCTATGTGTGCCCGGGTGAAAGACAATATCTCTGACTTCTTAAATTAGTGGGAAGTAGAAAGATCCTTCTAGGGGCCATCCAAATTCAAAGGTGGGCCATTCTGAGGCACAGAGATTCTGAAAGGTCCAGCGTTTAACTAAAAAAGAAAGATTCTGAGCCCTTAAGCGGACTTTGGTCCAGTGATCAAGGGTCAGGGACAGGGGCATTGAAGTGCTGTGTCCCATAATGAAAGATACACAAAGAGTGAATGCAAGACACACGACACAGACAAGACAAGACAATAAAGACATTCAATGGACATCCAAAACTGAGACCATGACTGAGTAGCCAGCAAAACCCAATGGGCTGGCAATTCCGAATCAGATACAAAATATTACTGAGTCGAGGAGACTATTGTTCCTCGATTTCCCGAGTCTTTGGGAAGTTCCCGAGGGACGTGGCCTGTGGCTCTGTGACACGTCTGTCAGCCACCATCGGAGAGAACTCACGGTCTTCATCGACAGCCATTTTGCCCAGCACTAACCTTAACACTGAAACAAGAAAGAGGTGCCTTACTTAACCCAAGAGGAACCCGTTAGGGTCTTTTGTCCGCCGCTGCCAAAACTCGGTGGAATCTCCATATGTAAAGGTCGGGTGAGCATGGAAGGAAGAGACCACTAACAGACTGTCTTATCCAACAGCAAAGGGTTTATTCTGGGTCCAGCATGCTGGGGCTCGGAGCTCACTTGAATAGAGCAGAGAGCCCTGAGAACAGTTTAAGCAGAACATATATATTTTCCTTGGAGAGGGCAGGGAGGGAAGTATACTGATGGGTCAGGGCGAGTGGTCGGTTTGCATGCAACCGGGTGAGGGAGTACATTCTACACTTTGGCAGTTGGGGACAGCACATTCTGGGAACAAGATTAGCAAACAGTTCTCAAGATTTCAACAGTGTTTTGTTAAGCATACAGAAAAACAGTAAGTGACAAGTACCTATTTTATTAACCTTTCACTACCGACTATCCTTTTTGACTGGATGTTCTCTTCTACATTCTATGATCCAAAGTTCAAGCTCCTATGCCGTTGTATATCAATTTTTTCAAAGCTAAGTATCCCAATCAAGGGCCCAGTGCCCTTCTGGGCTTCAAATGTTACTTAGATTTCTGTTTTTATACATATATTTCACCTATATATTTTTATACATATTGCAGGTTCCCAATACCATTATTTATTCAGCATAATGATTCCTAACCCAAATAAAACATGTTATTAACCCTAACCATACATGGTTCCCTCAATCTAACGTTACAGAAGAGCAGGGACAGAGTTGGTGTTACAATACAGGAATATAGGGAATCTTCCACCTGCTGATAACCTCAAAGGTCCATGCAGATATAATCTCTGGAGAAGATGTAGGCAACTCTGAAGGACCTGAGAGTGCAAAAGTCATCTTCCATGGAAAACAACCTGGTCAGGGTGAGGGGTTCTGTCTGAATCAGCCTCTCCATTCTTAATGTAGAGAAGATGGACCAAATGATACCTGTGTGGAGAGCTGCTCCTGGGTGCCTATGGGTGATATACCATTCTAACTTGTGAAAGGGTCACAGGAAGCAGGGGCAGCCTCCATCTCATGGGAAGCTTGGAAGCAACTCTTAGGACAGATTGGTTGCCAAGGCAGTGAACTCATTCAGTTCCTGACGGAAGTGACCTCACCTCACTTCCTTATTGATGGAACTCTGTGAACTTGCGATCCAGGAAGCCAGTCAAACATTGACAGCCCCAGTCCCAGTCTCAGTGGTTTTACTTTTTGAATTTCCCAAGGACAGAGTCAGTCTTTCTTGGTACCTATTGATTTTAGGATGGCCAAATGGCAGGAAAACTCTGAAGAGGGGCCTTTCCTGAGAAAACAGGTAGTGGCTCACTGCTGGCTCCTGATAACTTCAGAGACTTGGCAAAGGACACAAAATCTGAGACAGGACAGGGCATTTTGGGGGAACCTAGAATGGCCCACAGTCAGAGGACACTCCAAATAGTCACAACCTACTTGGAGGAAGGAGGTGCCTTTGTGGGTGTGGGTGTGGGTTTGTGGTTTTGGCTCATGTTCTGAGAAGAGGTAGGAAATGAGGTTTGTTTGGTTTGGGGGGAATTGTTTCTAGTAAGTCATTTGACAATGCGAGTGTTTCTGTGTCGCTGTATCCCACTGTGTCCGTGATTGTAGATATTAGAAAAGAGAAAGCATCAATGGATGTGTCCTGTCTTTTAGAAAGCTTACCAGCATTCATGCTGCCCAATTTATAAATAGAATGCGGCTTGCCATAATGATGGGCAACACCTACGATCTTCCTATGTTCCTGTTTTCTTCCTGAAATCTGGTCACTCTCCATAATAGGCTTATGGTTTTGTATCCAAGATATGTACCACTTCCATGCTCTGTGACATGGCCATGTACTGAATAACTGAAGTGAATGGCGAGCATCTCAGAAAACTCACATACCAGTGTGACCTGTAAAGTCTCATTGGAGAAACCCTGCTTTGGGCCTTTTGCTTACCTATTGTTCTGTTTCCCTGAATGTCAGGAAGGTCTTTGCCTAAGGAAAACGCTTTGTGAAGTCTGAAGAAAACCTTTTTCAAATAAAAAAGAATGGGCATCAGCTGTGGCTCTTTGCTTAATTGCTTTGCAAAGAGATGTGTCTGAATCAGCGTCTTGGCCCTGTGTTAGGCTGTAGCTTAGATTCTCAGCAACTGATGGATCTAAAGAAAGATCCCATGTGTGCATCCAAAACCAAAATAGCAAAAGAGCAGTCATTGTGGATGAAGTCTTTCGCCTTCCTCTGTAAGGTTTCTGACATCAATCAAGTGAGAATAGGGATCCTTTAGGTCAAATGAGTTCTTCAATTCCCTGCAGAGGCTAGCACATAGGTGGTTGGGTTTTCTCATGACTCCAATTCACATAAAGAATCTAAACCCCACAGTCAGTAGGTCTCAAATTTGAGAAGTGGATCAGTATTAACGGCAGGCCTATTTGATCACTCCTGGTTCACAGGAAGGGTGTCCAGGTCACTCAGAATTTAGGTAAATGAGGGGCAAGAAAGTGTATTTTGGACACTGTCTTGGGCTGCATTCCTCATGGAAATCTACAGTCAGAGGTTATGATGAGTGTCTATATGGAAGAAGGTGAGGGCCATGTGGGAGTGTTTTGGTATTAATTGTGGTTATTTTTGTGGCAGTTGAAAGGGATGACTGAGTCCACCTGAGTTTGAACTCTGGTGTGATTCCCTTAGAGACTGAGTACAGGAACTGAACTTAGAGAAGTATTGCCATGAATTGAGTTGGGATTTTAGAAGGCCAAGGATGAGAGTCACCCTTGGAAACTGAGATCTAGGCCCAGGGTGGCTTTCCAGAGACCACTGGGAATCTCAGGCTTGATATCACATGATTTTATTCTTAACGACTTGGCAGTCTTAGTTGAGAGTCAAAACACACATGGACGTTACATTGTAGACCTCAATGGGCCTGGATTTATGTGACCCTTTGGCCAATCTTTGGGAAACCTTGCCTGTGAGAGTTCTCCAGAACTTCATTTGAAATGAACTTCCACAACATTTAATGGTCCCTGAATGAATTGAAACCCACATGCTGCCAGCTTCATCCTTGAAAAATTGCTAGATAAATACCATGAAATTTTTGAAATTCCCATGACCAGATGGCACTGGAGAAACTTTGGTTGTCCTGTTGCTGAACATGATTATGCAGGACAGTGACTTGATTGACTGAGTTTCATGAAAATGATGTATAACAGGGATTCCAGGAAGTTGGAACCTGCTGAGTAGTGGGCCTAGTGCAGTGATGGGCAGGTGTGTGATAAAAAAACATCTGTGGTGGGGCCATTTGGATCTGCCATTGGCTTCCAATTGGCTTGTGACTGACATGATGCATCCAGCAGACGCTTCTATGTAAAGGTATCTTGTTATATGGAGAGGTTTCAGGCCAATGTTCAGAATCCGGTTGCTATGGTCAAGGAGGCAAGATATGTGGAATAGAAGCCTGGTTGGTACATTCTTCTGCAGACCCTGACTCACCACAGGTGACAGAACTCCCTCCAGCACTTTGTCCCAGGTGAATTTCTTGTAATTCGTGAAGCAAATACGAAACTCCCAGTGCAGCAGCAAGCAACACCAGGAAAACTGGAGGATGACCAAGTGGCTTCAGAGTCCACAAGAGTAGACAATTAGCCCCCAGTGGCCACAGTTTACCTACAAACAGAAAATTAAATACAGCTTCCTCATGTTTATTGGAAAATAAGAAATCATGTATTCCAGGTCACATAGAAGCATACCCAGATTTGATGGTCTCACTACAAAGGAAGCTGAATCTCCTGATTACAACATATATTCCAAGTGCCCAACCTCAGAGGCAGTTCCTCAAGAAGTCTTTAGTCCAGCAGAGCTCCATGTTTGTGGAGTGTTTACCCTGTCCCTTACTTTTGGAATCTCCTCTACCACCTCCAAGTTCGTGAACTCGTGAGCATATTTGATTCCAGATATGTATTCACAGATTTTCTAACTCTTCTCCTCTAATTGTGTCTAACTTGGGGCCAAGGTAATCTCAAGGCATTGTTATGGATGAGAGTGGGAAGATACTTTTGTAGCATATATTTGCATAAACATTGGAATCATTTTCCAAATTTTCATTCAAAATACTGAATCCCTGACACAAACCCATGCCAACTAGACTCTGACTACTAATTCTAATATGATGGAGAAAATTAACCCAAACAGAATAGAAATACAAGCAGTTCAGAGGAGGAATGGTGTATCATTGGAATTGCCTTTTGCATTATATAGGGTAGGAGTTATAAATCTAGTCAATTTTTTGTTGAAATGGTTCTCCATGTGTTTTTAAAGTTAACAAATATGTGAATTTCTGTCTACCTTTCTCTGTATCCTATTCAGCACATGTATTTTTATATGCACATATAGAATCCTACCTGGTACCACACGTACATTCTTGTGAGGTGGCTGACTTGGCAGACACAAATTGTGAGAAGAGATCACTCCTCCTAAACGCTGTTGAAACTGAAAATTCAAACTATTGATGAGCTTCCTAGTACAATAAAATTATACATGAATCCATGTTCAGTAAAACAAATTTATTTGGATCTGTGGATGACATATATTTCGTGGTGAATTTCAATTGGCATATATTGCTACTTTTTAATATCTGTTTGTGTGCGTGCGTGTGTGTGTGTGTGTGTGTGTGTATGTTTATATATATATACACACACACTCTACAGATTTTTCAAAATATGAAATATATGTGTCTTATTATACACTCCGTAAATTCATTCATATTCATGTATGTGGATTAATAATCAACTTTTCACAAGATTATTCTGAGAAATATTCATCCACCTGAACTACATATTTGATTCCTATTACTTAAAACTAACAGTAAATGGTGCATACAAATCCTAATATTTCTGCAGTAACTGACACAGTTTTATATCAATGCAAGTAGATTCCTATGGGACGTGATGTGTATTTTGTCATTCATTTTTATTCAATACTGGTACATTTCTTTTTCTTCAGTTAATGCACATGATAGGATATATATTTAATCCACTAGTTCAGAAATTTATAGGCATTTTCTTTTACTTTTCATCACTTCCTGATTTAGAAAACATGTTTTCCACAGGGTTTCATGACTGGTCTTTTCATGAGACTTCTTTCACAAAATGCAAAGGTCACACTTATGTTTGTACCGAAGTCTAAATGGAAAGTGAGTATGGATTACTAAAAACATCTATGTCCAGGTTGCCTAATGCTATCAAATGTCAATTTTATTGGTGACTACATATTTGTTTCTTCCTAAGATTATATATTCAACCTCAACACTGTTGAAAATGCCTGATCCTATCACGTACTTTATACTTTGCCTGATTTCCTAATGTCTCTATTGATATATGGTTTCCTACATACTTTCCAGAGTTCATCAATGTGACTGGCTCTTCACATGTGTTGATATTTACATTCATTCTCTACCCGAAACCCTACTGTTATAGAACGTTTGGTTCAAATCCTATACTCACTCTGCTTTCTAAACCTATGAATATCTTCCTAATCCTACTGACTATCCTTCTGACTGGATGTTCTTTTTGACATTCAATCATCCAAGGTACAAGGTCCTATGCCATTGTATATCAATTTATCTGAGACATCTGTGCAGAATATAATTCAAAGCTGAGTATTTCAATCAAGGGCCCAATGCACTTCTGGGCGTCAAATCTTACCTAGATTTCTGTGTTCATACTTATATTTCACCTATATATTCTTGTAAATATCGCAGGTTCCCAAAACCATTATTCATTGCACAGAATGATTCCTAAGCCAAATAAAACTTGTTATTAACCCTAAGCATACACTGTTCCATCAATCTATCTTTACAGTAGAGGAGGGACAGAGTTGGTCTTACAATACAGGTATGTAGGGGATCTTCCACCTGCTGAAATCCTCAAAGGTCCATGCAGAAATGATCCCTGGAGAAGACTTAGGCAGCTATGAAGGACCTGAGAGCACAAAATCATCTTCCAAGGCAAAAAAACCGGTCAGGATGAAGTATTGTGTCTGAATCAGTCGCTCTGTTCTTAATGTAGAGAAGATGGACAAAACCAGGCCTGTGTGGAGAGCTGTTCCATGGTGCCTGTGGTTGATATACCATTCTAACTTATGACTGAGTCAGAGAAAGTAGGGGCAGCCTCCATCTCATGTGACCCTTGTAAACAACTGTTAGGACAAAGTGGTTGCCAAGGTATTGACCTCATTCAATTCCTGAAGGAAGTGACCTACCTCACTTCCTTGGTGATGGAACTCTCTGAACTTTGGATCCAGGAAGCCAGCCACCCAGAGCCAGTGCCAGTCCCATTCCCAGTGGGCACACTTGTTTGAATTTTCCAAGGACAGAGTCAGTCTTTCTTGGTACCTCCTGATGTCAGGATGACCAAATGCTAGGAGAACTCTGAAGAGGGGCCTTTCCTGAGGAAGCAGGTAGTGGCTCATTGCTGGCTCCTGACAACTTAACAGAGTTGGCAAAAGGGACCTGATCTGATAAAGGACAGGCCATTTTGGGGGAACATAGTCTGTTCCACCAGTCAGAGGACACTCCGGATAGTCACAGACCTTGTTGTGGGAATGAGGTGCCTTAGTGGGTGTGGGTGTGAGTTCGTGGTTTTGTCTCATGTTCTGAGAATAGGTAGCAAAGGTTGTTTGTTTGGTTTGGAGTCGACTGTTTCTAGTAAGTCGTTTGAGAAGGCGAGTTTTTCTATGTCTGTGTATCCACTGTGTCCGTGGTTGTAGTTATTAGAAAAGCGAATACATCAATGGAGGTGTCCTGACTAGTAGGAAGCTTCCAGGCATTTATTCTGCCCTTTTTATGAATGGACTGCGGCTTGCCTTATGGATAGACAACACCTACTATCTTCCTAAGTTCCTGTTCACCTCCTGATTTCTGGCCTCTCTCCAGAATAGGCTCATGGTTTTGTGTCCAAGATATGTACCACCTCCAAACTCTGTGACATAGCCATGTACTGGATAGCTGAAGGGAATGGGAACATCTCAGAAACCTCAGAGATCAGTGTAACCAGAAAAGTCTCAGTGGAGAAACCCTGCTTTGGGCAATTTGCTTACCTATGATTCCCTTGCCCTGAATGTTAGGAATGTCTTTGCCTCAGGCCACCCCTTTGTGGAGCCTGAAGAAAACAGTTTTCAAATTGAAATGAATGGGCATCACCTGTGGCTCTTTGCTTAATTACTTTGGAAAGGGATGTGTCTGAATCAGCCTCTTGGCCCTGTGTGAGGTTGTGGCTTTGATTCTCAGAACCTGATAGATCTAAAGAAAAATCCCATGTGTGCATCCAAAACCAAAATTGCCAAAAGAGCAGTCATTGCTGATGAAGTCTTTCGCCTCCCTCTGTAAGTTTCCTGACCTCTATCAAGTGAGAATAGGGAAGATACACCAAGTCAATTGATGGCTCCTTTTGGAAAAATTCTATCACTGATGACAGCATCAGCATAAGTACCCCAACACTGCCACAATTCGCTGCACCAGCAGATAGTTCACAATGCATACAAGTGAGTTCACAATGCATACAAGTGATTCATAATCCAGGCAAGTTCTACAAGCAGTTCAGTGATGGCTATTGCAGAATCTGTAGATTGATTTTATCTTTGTCTTCACCGGCACTGGGATGAAGATAGGAATTCTGGCAATAATGGCTAAAGAAAAAATTCTGTAACATTCCTGAAGGCACTAAAAGAAAACAATTTTCTTATCAATTTACGTTATCTTGAAGAGAATAATTAAATATAATGAAAAGGAAAAGTGAAAGTAAACAAACACGTCTGTTAACCTCCTATTTTTTCACATATTAAAACAATCCTGAACAGTTGTTTACCCAATTTAAATTAAACAATTTAATTCACGTGAATAAAAAAAAATGGATATATTATTTCATTAGCACTCATCATATGTGATATATGGACATACGCACATTCAAATATATAACACAAAACACAAGTGTGCACACATAATAAATACATACAACACATAATATAATAGTAAAGGCCTTATAACATTTTACATGTGAAATCATCATTGCAATGTTTAAAAACTCTACAGTCAAAAAATAGAACTGATAAGCAAAACATTAACCTAGGTCTGTATGAGCTCAAAAAAACAAAAGAGAACTTCATGATTTGAGAAAGGGCAATAATAAAATAGATATTGAAAAAAGCATCCCTGTTCTGTCGCAGATGTAAGGATAGCCAAACTGGAGTTTTGGATATCAGCTGTTATGGATTTGAGCCAAATCATCTTATTTTGGTCTATCGAAATCGCTTCAGTTAATCTCTCTGGAATCCAAATCGGCTGCTGTTCTCCCTGTGGAAACACATAAACAGACCCCCGACTCCAGGCAATCACTGGGTCGGGATCTTAGTTAATCTCTCTGGAATCCAAATAGGCTGCTGTTCTTCCTGTGGAAACCCACAAACAGACCTCCAACTCCAGAAAATTAATGGGTCAGGACCTTTCCATTGTCCTGTTAGAATATCCTTCCAAAGTACCTCGGGCTCATACACATTTTTTAGACACTTATGCCTTTCTGCAGCACTAAGTCCTGAAAATCCAAATTTAAAAAGTTTAGAGTAAAAAGGGTTATTTTAAGTTTATCTTTGGGGAATTTATATCCCTTCCCAATTCTGTCTTTTTACTTTAATGAGTACATTTTAATAGTGTGATGTGCTCTTTCAACTATGGCTTGTCCCTGTGGATTGTATGGGTTTCCTGATATATGAGTAATGCCAAATGATGAGCAAAATGGTTTAAAAGAGGTAGAAGTATAACCGGGGGCATTATCAGTTTTTAACTGCTTTGGAATGACCACAGTGGCAAAATTTTGTAAGCAATGAGCTATAACATCTTTAGTTTTTTTCCCCCATGAAAGGAGCCCATCAAAAATCCAGAAGAAGTATCAACTGTAACATGCGAATATTTTAATTTTCCAAATTCTGGCAAGTGTGTGACATCCATCTGCCATATATGGTAAGGTATCAATCCTCTACGATTGACTCTAAGATTAAAATGTGGTAAAATGGTCACACAATTTTGACATTGTTTTATTATTTGTCTAGCTTGTTCCTTAGTTATTTTAAAATGCTTTTGTAAAGTATTAGCATTGATAATGAACTTTTTATGAAAATTTATAGCTTCTTCTAGTGTACAGAAAATATGTATGTATGTCATGTGTAGTTTTACCTGCTAAATCATTGCCCAAACTAAGGGCTCCAGGCAATCCTGTATGTGCCCAGATATGTCCTATTAAGAATGGATATCTTCTGTCCCAGATTAGACTTTGTATACTGGAAAGGAAAGAGAAAACAGTAGAGGAAGTGGAAATCCTACCAGCATCTTCAAGAGATACTATAGCATTAACTATATACTGACTATTGCAAAATAAATTAAACACAGAATCTTTAAACATCACAAAAGCTTATAATACTGCATTAAGCTCTACCTTTTGAGCTGATTTTTGGGGTGCTAAAAATGTAAAAATTTGATCAGGTGTAACTATTGCTGCTGTACCATTATTTGACCCATCAGTGAATATATTTGGAGCATTCATGATAGGAGTTTTCTTGTAATTTTTGGAAAAATTACAGGATGCAATGACCCAAAAGACAATAAAAGATTAGATGGTAAGTGGTTATCAAATAAAACATTAGATTTACACATGATTATTGCCCAAGTATTTAACTCATTAGCTAATTCATCAATTTGATTCAAGGTGTATGGAGTAATAATTTTATTGGGAGAAATTCCAAACACTCCCTTTGCTGCTTTTATTCCTATGAGTATTAATTGTCCCTCAGCCTCAGGATACCTAGTAATAATAGTGTTAGAAGAATAAGATAAATGTATCCATAATAATGGACCTTCTTGCCAAAATACTCCTGTAGGAATATTTTTTGTTGGTAGCACAATAAATAATAAAGGCATTATTTTATCAAATCTATCCAAATGCATATTTCCCATATATGTTTCAATGATTTTTAATGCCTTTATTGCTTAAGGCGTTAACATTCTGGGTGAATTTGGATCAGATGGACCTTTTAGGATATCAAATATAGGTCCCAACTCTCCTGTTGGTATACCTAGATAAGGCCTTATCCAATTAATGTCTCCTAATAACTTCTGAAAGTCATTAATTGATTTGAGTTGATCTACTCGTATTTGAATTTTTGGTGGACTGACCATGGTTGAGGATAATAGAACTCCTAAATAATTAATTGGAAAATTTAATTGTACTTTATCAATTGATATCTCTAGATTATAATTTTTTAATAAGTTTGTAAGTGTGGCATAACATTCTAGCAATGGGTTTTTAACTTGTGTGCTAATAACACATCATCCATATTGTGAAATATTTGTAGTTCAGGATTTTGATTTCTAAGTGGCTGGATTACTTTGTTAACATAAATATGACAAATAGTTGGGCTGTTAGCCATCCCTTGAGGGAGTACTTTCCACTCATACCTCTGATCAGGACCTTCATGATTCAGTGCAGGGATAGTAAATGCAAAACTTGGACTATCCTCAAGAAGAATTGGAAATGAAAAAAAAAAATCTTTAATATGTATAACTAAAACATACCAAGTTTTTGGCAAAGCAGACAATTGAGGAATCCTTGATTGAGCAGGTCCCAAAATAACCATCTCATTATTAATGGCTCTTAAATCTTGCAATAATCTCCATTTACCAGATTTCTTTTTGATGACAGAAATGAAAGTATAATGGGGAGATACAGAAGGTTGTATATGTTCTTCTGCTAATTGTTGTTTGACCAGGAACTGGGCTGCTTGTATCTTTTCTTTAGTCAGGGTCCACTGAAGAAGCCATACTGGTCTTTCTGATTTCCAAGTAATTTTTATTGTCTCAGTGGCCCTTTCTGAAAATCCAACCCATGTCTGTCTGTTGCTTGGTCTAATTGTATTGGCGCTGCTATACCTTGTTCTTGTTTTTCTAATCTTTTTCCTTTCCTAAAACCTTCTCTAGCCATAATAGTGGGTACATTTTGATTGATGTTATTTGTTAATGTCAAACCTAATTGATCTAGGACATCTCATCCCCATAAATTTACGGGAAGATTATCCAATACATATGGCTGTATAGTTCCTTCACATTCTTCAGGATCCTTCCAATCCAATACCATTGCACTTCTATGGGGATTAGTTGCCACTCCTAGGTCTCAAAGAGTTTGAGTGTATTGTTGTAATGGCCAATGTTTTGGCCATTCTTGATGAGAGACAATGCTAACATCTGCACCTGTATCAAGTAGCCCATTAAATTCATGTCCTTGAATATTTAGTTTTAGCCTGGGGCGAGAATCTAAATTTAAAGAAAGCATAACCAAATCTACACCTGTGGAGCCTAATCCCTTGGAACCTCTTTCTACAGCACGACTGGAAAATTTATCATGCAGACTGAGTATTATTAGTAACTGTGCTATTCTATCTCCTGGTGAAATTACTGATATGTCCTTTGGAGAACTGGCTATAAATTTTATTTCACCTTCATAATCGGGATCAATTACCCAAGGACTTATCATAAGTCCTTTTAGATTAGAAGAGCTGCGTCCCAATAATAAGCCTACTGTTCCTTTGAGAAGAGGTCCTTTCACCATGTGTGAATGATTTGAACCCCCATCTCTACAGTTAGTACTGATCTGACGGAGGTGCAGATGTCTAACCCTGCGCTCCCTCTGATTTGTCTGATGAGGCGTCTGATGCACAATGTGTCCTGGGCACTACACTGATGGGGTTGCTGGGTTCCTCCAGTGCTCCGTATATTTGTGGTTTTGGGCCCCAGAGCATTGGGCTCCCCTGTCCATTTTTTGGCAATGGAGCCCGGTGCCTTTCTCCATGATATCGTGGATAAACAGCTAGTCCTTGTTCGTTTTTGATAATGAAGTACCCTCTATGGTGGTTTGAGAACGGCATTCATTAGCCCAATGTCTCCCTCTACGGCATCGTGGGCAAATACCCAGTATTCTACTCCTTTGGTACCTATTTTTGTTAAACCCTCTTCCTATGGAGCAATTCCTTTTAAAATGTCCTGTTTGTTCACAATTGTAGCATGTTCCTGGCCTTGCATCTAAAGCCTGTTTAATGCAGCTGCCACAAATTGCCCTTGTTCATTGATGTCTCTGGCATCTAAAGCCTGTTTTACTGCAGCTGCCATGACTTCCTCTTATTCATTAATGTCTTTACATAATTTAATATATGTGTTTAAATCTTCATGTTTCCATGGTCTAGTGATATCTCTGCACCTACGATTCGCTTGGTCATAAGCCAGTTTTTTATTAATGGCATTGCTTGTTCTGTATTCCCCAAAACTCTGGTAGCTGTTTGAATAAGCCTATCTACAAATTCAGTGTAAGATTCATTAGCTCCTTGTATTACCTTAGATAATTGACCTTGTAAACCTCCATGTCCTTGTAAAGTCTTCCATGCCCTAACCGCCTCTGCAGCAATTTGTGCGTATACGCCAGGATCATATGCAATTTGTTGCTGCTGGTCCTCATGAGGTCCCTTTCCTAACAACATATCTAGATTTCTCTGAGGATAACCAGCTTCTGCATTTCACCTAGCCGTGTCCTTGCAAAATTCCTCATTGGCAACCTTCCATAAAAGGTATTGACCTCCATTTAGCACAGCTTTACACATATTAGCCCAATCTACTGGCATCATATTCAAGTTGTTAATGGATTCGACCAAGCTTACAATGAAGGGTACTTGAGGACCATAGGTTGTTACAGCCCCTTTTAGCTGCTTCACTATTTTGAAATTTAAAGCATGGTGAATTCGCTGCGCTCCTACCTCAAATACAGGGCATGTTAATACTTGAGATCCTGTCTCAGGAACCGAACTATCAACTGCGGGGTCTGGTGGCCTCCCAGCATATGGAGGTGGCCTTGTTATTTGGACATTTACATACTCTGGTGATAGAAAGGTGTTAGTAACAGTCTCCTGTAGAGGAGGCGCTGTTGGTTGGACACTTACGCCCTCTAGTTATTGAAAGTTGTTAGTAGCAGTCTCCTTTTGTAACTTTGCCCCTGATGGCTTTTTCTGACCTAAGCTTTGTTCCTCTATCTTTGTCTGATCTGAAGTCTTTGGACTAAGCAAACCAGATATAAACGTCCTCAATGGCAATGTGCCAACTGTCAGAGTCCCTGGGCTGTTCTTTTCCCCCCTTTTAAATCTTCACCATGATGGTTCCATTATGGTATATTTAACAACTCCTTAAAAATCCATGGGCTACATTTTTGTATTGTATCAACGTATGCCCTGACTGTTCTTGACTTTACTGAGGTGCCTCCTTCCTCTAACAATTTACTTAACACTCTTTCAGTTTGTTTTTTTACTAATTTCTGATCCTGTATTTCTACTATAATACAACCCAACAAGACGATGCCAAACAAAACTGAGACAGAATAAAATAAAAAGGGAACAACAAAAAGTCATTATAGCCTTTATATCCTACTGACATGTGCATCCGTCCTTTCTCCCTATCTGTTCCTCAGAAGTAAATAATTTTTTTCTCAGATGTGAGCGGTTTTTCATCCATCTCACTCATCTCCATGGACAGGCAACAAAAGTGAAGCAAAACAAAAGAGGAATCTTAAAATGGCTACCGATCCTCTCGCCCTTCCCTCAGGGGCTAGCAGTTTACCTTATCACTTACCCTCAGTGGCTCCCCGTGCGAGCCACCAAATGCTGCAGTATGGCTGGGCACGATTCAAGAGCGACTTTTCAAAAGAAACAAAGTTTATTTTTAGAACCACACATGCCAAGCAAAACAGCTCCTTAGGAAAAACCCTCAGAGCCCAACTGCCACCACTGGCTTCCTTGCAAAGTTTCTGTTACACCCACAAGC
The DNA here is from genome assembly GCF_048772815.1 of Callospermophilus lateralis. NCBI lineage: Eukaryota > Metazoa > Chordata > Mammalia > Rodentia > Sciuridae > Callospermophilus > Callospermophilus lateralis. Next base: position 5,362,967 of record NW_027516909.1, read on the forward strand.
CTCTCCACCTCCCATAATCCTCCTGCTCTTGAGGCCATATGGCTGGGTCAGGTGGGTGGAGCCAAAAAAGTCCCACAATGAGCAGCTCTGTGGTCTGAAAGGGCAGGGAAACTGCCCAATGTGCATCATCGCAGAGGAGCCAATCAGCTTGATGTTGCTGGGGCTGCTGTGAGCCAATCATCAGCTGGCAGTCGGAAAGAGCGGGGAAAAAGCTCAATGAGCATCTCCATTGTGCATCACCACAGAGGAGCCAATCAGCTAGATGTTGCTGGGGCCGCTGTGAGCCAATAATCATCTCGCAGGGGAATGTTGCTGGTAACTGGAAGTTTGATGGGGCCCCTTAAGCTGTGGCTCTCAACAAATTGGTGTCTCCTTTCTCTGTAGACTATTCAGCACATGTATTTTTATATGCACATATAGAATCCTACCTGTTATCAAAGGTACATTTTTGTGAGGTTGCTGACTAGGCATATACAAGTTATGAGAAGAGATCACTCCTCTTAAACACTGTTGGAATTGAGAATTCAACCTATGGGTGAGCTTGTTATTAGAACAACATTATATATAGATCCATTTTCAGTGAAATCAATATTTTTGCACCTGTGGATGTTACATATTTCATGATGAATTTTAATTGGCAAATATATTGCTAGTTTAAATGTCTGTCTCTGTGTGTGTGTGTGTGTGTGTGTATATATATATTTATTTTTATATATATATATATATATATATATATATATATATATATATATATACTCTCCAAATTTTTCAAAATATGAAATATATGAATCTTATTATACACTCCTTAAAATCATTCATATTTATGTATGTGGATTTATGATCAACTTTTCACAAGATTATTCTCAGAAATATTCATCCACCTTAAATACAGATTTGTTTCCTAGTACTGAAGACTAACTTCAGTGAATGGTGCACACAAATCCTAATATTTCTACAGTAAAACCAAGTTCAACATCAATGCAAGCATTTTCCTATGGGACATGATGTGTATTTTGCGGTTCATTTTTCAGTTCATTTTTTAAACTATTTCTTCAGTTTATGCGCATCATATGATATATCTTTCATCCACAAGTTCACAAATTTATAGGCATTTGTTTCAATTTCAATCACCTCCTGCTTCAGAACACATATATTCCTCCAGTGTTCTTGACTGGTCTTGTCATGAGACTTCTTTCCAAACACATTATTTTTGATTTTCATAATCATATTTGAAGCAAAACTCACACACTCTTCATGATAAACCATAACCCTAATATTACCGTTAGATGTATACCTGGTTATAGTGAATGTATGAATATCAGTTTAAGATTTCCAGTATATTTTCAGATATCAAATCAATCCACTATTTAAAGTTGGAACCAATTATATTATTTATTCACAGTATCGTCTATTCATACATTATTTCTGTATCCATTGACACAGGGTACTCCACTTTGTTCCCCCAATATTTATACGTCTTCAAAATATTGCTCCCAGTAATGGTGGAAGAAATGCTCATGTCACCTGATCTACATATAAATTTTAACACAGTAATATTCTGGACACAGAAAGCAAAAGTCACTCTTATGATTGTAGCAAAGCCTAAAAGGAAAGTGAGCATGGATTACTAAAAATATCCATGTCCCGGTTGCTTAATGCTCTAAAATGTAAATCCTATTGATAAATCCTATGTATTTGTTTCTTTCTAAGATTATATATTCAAACTCAACCCTGTTGAAAATGTCTAATCCTATCCCTCACTTTATACATGGCCTGATTTTGTAATGTCTCTATTGATATCTGCTTTCCTACATATTTTCCCCATTTCATCATTGTGTCTGACTCTTCACATGTGCTGATATTTACATTCACTCTCTTATTGAAAACCAATTGCTAAAGAACGTTTGGTCCAAATCCTATACTCATTGTTGTTTCTAAACCTAGAGACTATCGTCCTAAACCTACGGACTTTTCCTTTGTGACTGGATGTTCTCTTCAACTTTCAATCATCCAAGGTACAAGGTCCTATGTCATTGTATATCGATTTATCTGAGACATCTGTGCAGAACATAATTCAAAGCTAAGTAACCCACTCAAGGGCCCAATGCCCATCTGAGCTTCAAATCTTGCCTAGATTTCTGTTTTCATACTTTTATTTTACCTATATATTCTTGTAATTATTGCAGATTCCCAGTACGAATATTCATCCTGCAGAATGATTCCTAACCCAAATCGAACGTGTTATTAACCCTAACCATACACTGTTCCCTCAATCTAACTTTACAGAAGAGCAGGGACAGTGTGACCAGGAAAGTCTCAGTGCAGAAACCCTGCTTTGGGCCTTTTGCTTACCTATTTTTCTGTTGCCCTGAATGTCAGGAAGTTCTTTACCTCAGGCTAACCCTTTGTAAAGCCTGAAGAAAACAGTTTTCAAATGGAAATGAATGGGCAACACCTATGGCTCTTTGCTAAATTTCTTTGGAAAGGGATGTGTCTGAATCAGCCTCTTGGCCCTGTGTGAGGCTGTGACTTAGATTCTCAGCACCTGATGGATCTAAAGAAAGATCCCATGTGTGCATCCAAAACCAAAATGGCCAAAAGTTCAGTAATTTTGGATGAAGTATCTTCCCTTCCTCTGTTAGATTCCTGACCGCCATCAATTGAGAATAGGGATCCTTTGGGTCATATGAGTTCTTCAATCCCTGAAGAGGTGCTTGGGTTTCTCATGATTCCAATTCACATAAAGAATCTGTACCTATCAATCAGAAGTAGTCAGTCAATATTGCTGCCAGAAATGGTGGAAGAAATACTCATGTCACCTGATCTACATATACATTTATTCACAGAAATATTCTGGACACTAAATTCAAAGTTCACATTTATGATTGTACCAAAGCCAAAATGGAAAATTAACATGGATTACTAAAATCATCCATGTCCAAGATTACTTATGCTCTCAAATGTAAATCCTATTGATGACTACATATTTGTTTCTTCCTAAGATTGCATATTCAAACTCAACCCTGATTTCATAATGTCTCTATTGATATCTGCTTACCTACATTTTTTTCCCACTTCATCATTGTGACAGACTCTTCACATGTGCTGACATTTAAATTCATTTTCTATCCGAAACCCTGTTGCTAAAGAAATTTTGTTCCAAATCATACACTCACCCTTCTTCCTATACCTACCTACTATCTTCCTATTCCTACTGACTATCCCTTTTTGACTGGATGTGCGCTTCTACATTCAATCATCCAAGGTACAATGTCCTATGCCATTGTATATCAATTTATCTGAGACATCTGTGCAGAATGTAATTCAATGCTCAGTATCACAATCAAGGGCCCAATGCACTTCTGGGCTTCCAATCTTACTTGGATTTCTATTTTCATACACACAGTTCACCTCTATATTCTTATAAATTTTGCAGGTTGCCAATACCATTATTCATCCAGAAAATGATTCCTAATCCAAATTGAACCTGTTATTAACCCTAAACATACAGTGTTCCCTCAATCTTACTTTACAGAAGAGCAGGGACAGAGGTGGTCGTATAATACTGAAATGTAGGGATCCTCTACCTGCTGAGAACTTCAAAGGTCCATGCTGAAAGTATCCCTGGAGAATATGTAGGCAGCTATGAAGGACATGAGAGACCACAAGTCATCTTCCATGGCAAACAACCTGGTCAGGATGTAGGGTTGTGTCTTAATCAGCTTCTCTCTTCTTAATGTAGAGAAGATGGACCAAATCAGGCCTGTATGGAGAGCTGTTCCCGGGTGCCAATGGTTGATATACCATTTAAACTTGTGAAATTGTCACATTAAGTAGGGGAAACCTCCATCTCATGGGACCCTTGGAAGCAACTGTTAGGACAAAGTGGTTGCCAAGGCAGTGACCTCATTCAGATCCTGAAGGAAGTGACCTCACCTCACTTCCTCGGTGATGGAAATTGGCATCCAGGAAGCCAGGCACACAGAGCCAGTCCCAGTCCCACTCACAGTGGTGTCACTAGTTTTGAATTACCAAGGACAGAGTCAGCCTATCTTGGTACCTACAGATGTGAGAATGGTCATATGCCAGGAAAGCTCTGAAGAGGGGGCTTGTATGAGAAAACAGATAGTGGCTCACCACTGGCTTCTGACAAGTCTCAGTGAAGAAACCCTGCTTTGGTACTTTTAATTACCTATTGTTCTGTTGCTCTGAATGTCAGGAAGTTTTTTGCCTCAGGCCACCCCTTTGGGAAGCCTTAAGAAAAGAGTTTTCAAATGGAAATGAATGGGCATCATCTGTGGCTCCTTGCTTAATTGCTTTGGAAAGGGATGTGTCTGAATCAGCCTCTTGGCCCTGTGTGAGGCTATGGCTTAGATTCTTAGCACCTGATGGATCTAAAGAAGCATCCCACGTTTGCATCCAAAACCAAAAGGGCCAAAAGAGCAGTCATTGTGGATGAAGTCTCTCACCTTTTTCTGTAAGGTTCCTGACGTCCATCTATGAGAATAGGGATTCTTTGGGTCAAATGAGTTCTTCAAAGCCCTGCAGAGACTAGATCATACGTTCATAGGTTTCTCATGACTCCAATTAACATAAAGAATCTAAACCCCACATTCATTAGGCCTCAAAATGGAGAATCAGAGCAGTATTAAGGGCAGGCCTCTTTGATCACTCCTGGTTCACTAGAAGGGTTTCCCAGCCACATTGACTTTAGGCAAATGTGGGCAAGGGACCTTATTTTGGATACTGTCCTTGGCTGTGCCCCTCATGAAAAACTACAGCCTGAGGTTATGATGAGTGTCGATATGAAAGAAGATGAGGGCCATGTGGAAGTGTTTTGGTTTTAATTGTGGTCATTTTTGTGGCTGTTGGAAAAGATGATGGGTCCACCTGGTCTTGAACACTGGTGTGATTCCCCTTAGAGACTGAGTTTTGGAATGGACCTCAAAGAAGTATTGCCATGTATTGTGTTGGGATTTTAGGATGCCACACATGAGAGTTGCCCTTGGAAACTGAGATCTAGGCCCAGGGTGGCTTTCCACAGAGCACTGGGAATCTCAGGAAGAATATCACATAATTTTATTCTTAAAGAATTGGCAGCCATAGTTGCAAGTCAAAACACACATGGACCACACATTGTAGACCTCAAACGCCTGGCTTTATGTGACCTTTTTGCCTGTCTTTGGGAAGCCTTGCCTGTTAGAATTCTCCAGAATTTTCAATGAAATGAGCTTCCTCTCCATTTAATGGTTCCTGAATGAATTGAAACCCACAGTGCCTCCAACTTCATCCTTGAAAAATGTCTGATAATTACCATGAAATTTTTGAAATTCCCATGACCACTTCGCACTGTAGAATCTTTGGATGTTCTATTGATGATCACGAGTATACCAGACAGTGCCTGTTTGATTGGGTTTCATGAAAATGGTGTAGAACAGAGATGACAGTAATTTGGACCCTGCTGAGTAATCGGCCTAGAGAAGTGGTGTGAAGGTGTGTGTTAAAACATTTGTGGTTGGGTGATGTGGATCTGCCATTGGCTTTCAAATGGTTTGTGACTGACATGGTGCAGCCCCCAGACCTTTGTATGTAAAGGTATGTTGTTATATGGAGAGGTTTCAGTGCAATGTTTAGAATCAGATTGCTATGGTGAAGGGGGCAAGCTATGTGGGATAGAAGCCTGGTTGGTGCATTCTCCCGCAGACCCTTACCCATCACATGTGACAGAACTCCCTCCAGTACTGTGTCCCAGTTGAACTCTTCGTATTTCATGAAGCAAATACCAAACTCCCAGTGCAGCTGCAAGAAACACAACAAAAAGTGGAGGATGAGCAAATGGCTTCCAAACTGGAAGACACTTAGCACTCAGTGACAACAGTTTACCTACAAAGAGAGAATTCAGCACTGCTGCCTCATGTCCTTTGGAAAATAAGAAACCATGTCCTCCAGGTCACATACATGCAGACCCAGCTTGATGGTCTCACTACAAAGGGAGCTAAAGCTCCTGACAACAACATATATTTCAAGTGCCCAACCTCAGAGGCAGTTTCTCAAAAAGTCTTTAGTCTAGCAGAGCTCCATGTTTGTGGAGTTTTACCCTCTCCCTTACATTTGGAAACTCCTCTACCACCTCCAAGGTTGTGAACTCCTGAGCATTTTCCATTTTTGATGTGTATTCACAGATTTTCTAACTCTTCTCCTCTAATTGTGTCTTACTTGGGGTGAAGGTAATGTCAAGGCATTGTTCTGGATGAGAGTGGGAAGATTTTTGGGTAGCACATATTTGCATACACATTGGATTCTTTCTCCAATTTTCCATTTGAAATACTGAATCCCTGACTGTAAGGGGTAGAAGGAATTCTCCTTCAAAGAATAGCCTGACACTTACAAGAAACAGCCCCCAGGGAGACATCCTGTCTGGGAGACATCCTGTAGTCATCTGTGTTCCTGAGACATCCTGTGGCCATCTGTCTTCCTGAAATATCCTGAGGTTATCTCACCTTGTGAAGACATCCAGGAACTGCTGATAAGAGAGCTTTCAAATCTCCAGCATATAAATTCCTCTGTGTGAACAATAAAAGTTTGCAGCTTGATCAGAACTTTTGTCTTGCTGTCATCTCTCGTGTCTCTTGTCCCTTCATTCCTCCCCATCTAGGTTTGCTACCCACGTTGATGTGTTCTGCAGGCCAGGACAACTGGAGCCCAACGACTGGGGCTCGAGCCTTTGACTGAGGGGGAACCCTGTCCTCCTGGAAGATTTGGACAAGTGGAGATCCCGATTGCCTCAGCAGACACCACTGAGAGACAGATCCAGGAGGAGAGTGGGGATGACGCACAGTGAGTGACCCACCATGGGACAAGCAGTTTCGTCACATGATTTGTTTTTGTCAGGCCACAATGAATCCTTAAATACATGGGGGGCACGTGTTAAGAAAAATGACTTAATATTTTTCTTTTCATACATCGAAGAATTTTTTCCATGGTTTCCCCTTGAAGGTACCATTGATTTTAAAAGATGGCTTAGAGTAGGAGACATTTTAAAAGATTATTATGAATCCTTTGGCCCAGAAAAAGTGCCTGTTCCTACCTTTTCTTTCTGGAAATAAATTAGTGAAATTCTTAAAAGTTCACCCTTTGACAATGGTACCTTAATACTTGTCAGGATTGGGGAAGAGACTATGCAAAAGACCTCTCGTCCCTTCTCGGCATGCCCATCAGTTAGTATAGACATAGACCCTTCTTAGTCTCCCCAGGACCCTGGGACATTCCTGATCTTCCTCAAAATCCCACCCTAATGAATAAGGCTCCAATGGTTTCCAACCACCTTTATGCAGTTTTAAATCCCGGAGAAACATTGACCCCTGTGGAGGAGGCTACCTTGGAGAAGGAAGCAGCTCGCTACCATTCAGAGGACTCTCCACCTCTCAGGACCCTGCCACAGACTATAGGACTTACACATTCCCCTCCCTCCTATATCCCTCCTGCCTTTTGTGCTCTGGCCCTTCAGGGGCCAAATGTCCCCCCAGATATTTTTTCCCCACTTCCCTTGCCTAACCTGGCTCCCTTGAGAGAGTCTCTCCAACATGGACGGGAACAGATCCAATTTTTAAAAGAATAAAGATCCCTTGACTCTGAGCTCTCTTCATTAGCCTTAGGAATGGAGTCAACACAAGCTGGCCCACAGTGGTCTAATACAAAGGCGAAGCCGCTCCATCGGCCTGTGCTCGCCTTCCAGTCACCACCAGTCAGATAGATAAGCCTGCCCAGGCTGAGGTCAAAGACTTAGAAGAGGAAAAAGAGGAGGAAGCGGGGGAAATGGATCAAGGAGATCAGGACTTAGAGGATGAGGAGTTCACCCCTAGGCAGGAAGGAACCCAGAGTGTCTACAAAAAATTTAGCCTCCATTTTCTTGAAAAACTTAAAAAGGCTTGTGCTCACTATGGCCCCACTGTGCCCTATACGTTGGCTTTATTAGAAAGCTGCAGCACACAATTTCTTACTCCCAATGATTGGAAATTTTTAGACCTAGCTGCCCTCAGTGCCGGAGACTTCCTGCTATGGAATGCAGATTTCAAAGAGCCCTGTCAGAAACTACTCAAAAAAAATTAACAAAGGCCTCCTCTAAATCCTGGACTTATGTTAAGCTAGTGGGCAATGCAACTTTTGACACTAAAACTAAACGGGCACGTTTCCCTGCTGGACTTTTTGCGCAGATTTAGATGGCTGGCTTAGTTGCTTGGAGACGCCTCCCTGAAAGGGCCTCGGCTATCACTTCCCTGGCAAGAACTCGACAAGGGCCCGACGAGCCTTATAGCGACTTTGTTCCCCGGCTTTACCTAGCTGTGGAATGCTTGCTTGGACCAAGCGAAAGCGAAAGCACCTTTGTAAAACATCTTGCCTTTGAAAATGTCAACCCGGCATGTCAGGATGTTCTTCGACATCATAAGGATAAAGGGAAACTTTCTGACTTTATTAGAATCTGTGCAGGCATGGGTGCAGCCCATGCCATGGGTCTCAAATTAGTGCCGCATTTACCAAGGCCTTTTACAATACTGGCTCAAGTACTTGCTTTACTTGTAAACAACCAGGCCATTTTGCATGCAGGTGTCCGACAGGCAAACAAAGAGTAAGAATAGTGTCTCCTCAAACTGGAGCTAAACCGACCCCAGCTACACTTTGTCCTTGATATGGTAAAGGTCATCACTGGGCAAGTGAGTGTAGATCAATGACAAATGCCCTCAGACAGCCTATTTCTTCCTACTTCTCAGGAAACTCCCTTGGGCAATGAGGTTTGTTCCCTCCCAAACTCCCAACCTACCTCAAAATCCTTCTCCACAATTGGCTCCCTCCAACTACCCACTCCAGGCAGTGCAGGATTGGACCTCTGTGCCACCACTGATACAATATTAGACTCAATGCAAGGGCCCCAGATAATACCAACTGGAATTATGGGTGCCCCTCCATCTCATACGTCTGCCCTTATTCTTGGAAGTGCCTCTACTACCTTACAAGGTGTTCAGGTCTTCCCTGGCATTAATGATAATGATTTCACTGGAGAAATAAAAATACTGGCCACAGTTATTAATAGAGTTGCGGCCATCCCAGGAGGAAAAAGTCTTGCACAATTAATACTTCTTCCCTTAGATTAAGGGGCATTTCCACCTCCCAAACCTACTGTGGGGGACTGCCTCCTTGGGCTCCTCTGAGGTATATTGGGTTCATCCCATTTCTCATATTAGACACACCCTTACCTTACTTATTGAAGGAAAGGAATACCAAGCAATTGTTACTGGAGCTGATGAGACAATTATTTCTCAAAAATACTGGCGATCAGGTTGGCCCCTCACCCCATCCTTGACTTACCTTAAAGGGATAGGAAAGTGAAAAAATCCTCTGGTCAGCTCTACTGCTCTTAGCTGGACTGATAAAGAGGGTAATAAGGGAACTGTCACTTCTTTCGTTGTTCCTGACCTCCCTGTTTACCTATGGGTTGGAGATATTTTGAGTCAAATAGAAGTTATTCTTGCCAGTCCCAATTCCATGGTGACTCATCAAATGCTCCGTATGAATTTTGTCCCTGGTACAGGCCTTGGGAGGCTGAGACAAGGACTGGTGGAGCCTATACAACCCATAAAAAAAATACATATGGACTTGGATATTTGGATTTTTAGTGTCGGTTCCTGACCCTCCTGTTCCCATGGAGATAAAATTATTTGGGAGACTCAGACTCTTGTGTGGGTGGATCAGTGGCCCCTTACCCAAGAAAATTTGGAGGCTGCCTCCATGTTAGTGAAGGAAAAGCTGGCAGCCCGCCATGTAGAGCCCTCAACCTCACCATCATACACTCCTATTTTTGTTATCAAGAAAAAATCAGGCAAGTGGCGCCTTTTACAAGATTTGTGTGCCATTAATAAAGTTATACTCCCGATGGGAGCACTACAGCCAGACATTCCCACACCAGTGGCTATTTCCAAAAACTATTGTAAAATGGTTATGGACTTAAAAGATTGCTTTTTTACCATTCCTTTGCATCTTGTGGATAGACCCTATTTTGCCTTTAGTCTTTCTTGCATTAATATTCAGGGCCCTATGCAGAGACTTCAATGGAAGGTTCTTCCCCAAGGTATGGCCAACATCCCTACTCTTTGCCAAAAATACGTTGCTCAAGAAGTAGACCCTGTGAGAGAGCGAGGGCCACAAATTTATATTTTACATTATATGGATGATTTGTTAATTGCTGCACCTAATACCCATGATCTTAATAATTGTTACTTGGACTTTTACAAAATCCTCACTACCTTGGGACTACAGATTGCTCCTAATAAGGTTCAAACACAGGACTCTTATGAAAGTTTGGGCCTTAAAATTCTACAGAAATCAGATCCAAATTTCTAAAATACAACTACGTGTGGACCATCTTCACACCCTTAAAGATTTTCAGAAATTACTGAGGCATATTCAATGGCTAATAACATATTTAAAATTATGTACTTGTGTACTTTTGACCCTTAATGATATTTTGAGAGGTAATTCCCACCCCTCCTCCCCTCAAAATCTTACTCCCAAGGCATGACAGGCATTAAACCAAGTCACAGAAGCCATTGCCCAACAATTTGTTACGCAAATTTCTTATAACCTTCCTCTGGTTCTGGTTATTTTACACACTCCTCATACACCCACAGGAATATTTTGGCAGCGAGATCCACATTTTAAAAATAAAGACTGCCCCTTGTTTTGGGCCCATTTACCCACCACATCCTCGAAGGTTATTACTGTTTATCTTGCTCAGGTAGCTTCTATTATTTTTAAAGGTTATTTGATTTCTCTACAACATTTTGGCAAAGACCCTGATAATATTTTTATTCCATATACTAAGGACCAAACCAAATTTTTACTAGAGACAAGGGATGAATGAGGTATTTCCCTATCAGGCTTTTGGGAACAATTGATCACCACCTCCCCAATGACCCCCCTTTACATTTTGTCCAGTTACATCCATTTACTTTTCCTGAAATTACTCAAAATGCTCCCATTCCTCAAGCCCTTACTGTCTTTACAGACGGTTCCTGTAATGGCCGAGCGGTCTTTGTTGTCAATAACCAGCCTACCACCTTTGATACTGTCTATCAGTCACCACAGTTTGTGGAATTGTTTGACATAACATGGCCTTCCAGTCACCACAGTTTGTGGAATTGTTTGACATAACATGGCCTTCCATTCAAAAGGCCATGGAGTTACACAATCTACACCATTTAAATTTCCAGAGCCTTTGATTACTTTGTAAAATTACCAGGCAACAGGCACGAGAAATAGTAAAAGCATGCCCTAGTTGCGCTGTCTCCCTCCCCATTCAACACTTGGGAGTTAACCCCCGAGGATTACTGCCCGATCAGTTTTGGCAAATGGATGTTACTCATTTTCTTGAATTTGTAATAGCCAAATATATATACACATTTCTGTAGATACCTTCAGCGGCTTTATTTTTGCATCACCACATTCTGGAGAGGCTACCAAAGATGTCCTTTCTCATCTTGTTTCAGCCTTTTTTGTTATGGGTAAACCAATACATATTAAAACAGATATTTATCCTACATATACCATTGCCAAGTTTAAACAGTTTTGTGCTACCTTGCAAATTTGTCATACTCCTGGAATTCCATACAACCCTCAGGGCCAAGGCATTGTGGAACTTGCCCACCTTACCTTAAAAACTTGGCTAACCCTCCTTAAGGCTTCCTCCCTTGTATTTACCACACCCAGGCATCGCCTTAACAATGCATTATTTGCCCTTATTTTTCTTACCCTAGACAATGAAGGCCATTCGGCAGCAGACAGACACTGCCATCCCTCGTCCAATTCTGTTCGCCCACCTGTTATGTGACACAATCCCCTTACAAATAAATAAAAAGGCCCAGATCCTGTCCTCATCTGGGGAGGAGGCTCAGCTTATGTTTTGGACCAAGATCAAACAGCCCCAAGATGGTTACCAGAACTCCTGGTTAAACAGGTTAATGACTTACCTCAAAACAGGGACAGAGGGACTCCTCATGAGGACAAAATTTCTTCTTTTTCAGATGCAGCCAACAATCTGCCAGCCTTGGAATAACAGTTCCTGTGGGCACAGGTACACTGGCTTAGGCACGTCTATTCACTCTTACCATCGCCTGTCTCAACAAATTATAAACTCTATCAGTAACAACTGATAAAAACTCTATCATGAACCATTAAAGATTTGCAGGACCAAATAGACTCCCTGGCAGAAGTGTTCCTTCAAAAAAGACGAGGCTTAAATTTGCTGACAGCTAACCAGGGAGGTATTTGCTTGGCCTTAGGGGAACGATGCTGCATTTATGCCAATAATTCTGGCATAGTATGCACTAAAATTAAGCAGCTTCAAGAAGATCTAGAAAAGAGACGAAGGGAAATATTTGAAAATCCCCTCTGGAGTGGGCTTAATGGATTTCTGCCCTATCTTCTTCCCCTATTAGGCCCTTTGTTGGGTTTACTTTTAATGGTGTCCCTAGGACCCTGCATTATAAACAGGCTGTTACAATTAATTAAAGAACAGATTAATATTTTGGCCTCTAAGCCCCTACAGGTCCACTATCATCGCCTGGATATGGAAGACCGTGCTGCCAACATTTCAAAGGATGTTCTACCCTCCTCACAAGCTTATTTCTTAAGGTTACATGCCCACAGATCTCGCTTTCTTATATAAAACTCTAAGTAACAGCTCTGACCAACCATTTTCTGCCCTTGCCATAAGGGTTCGTCCTCCATGGGCCCCTCTGTTTTGGGGGAGGACGCACCCATGGAGTGAGGACGTTAGGCCATAATAACAGAGGGTGCAGGAAGGACTGCAGGAGGATGGATCCATGGTTCTCAAAACCCAAGTCTTCTGAGTGACACGCTCTGGTGCATGGCAGTTGGCATGCTTCCCCCTCAAAGCCGTCTCCTTAAAAAACATGCCTAGGCCACCACGAAATCTCCTAGTAAACATGCTCGATCAGATCAGGAGATATTCTAAGGCCTGATAGAGAAACAGAGCCTCTATAACCCCCTAAAACATTGGCCTGTAAGGTATGGTCAAATATTTTATATAAGAAAGGGGGAAGATGTCAGGGGCTAGAAGGAAGTTCTCCTTCAAAGAATAGCCTGACACTTACAAGAAATAGACCCCTGCGAGATTTCCTGCCTGGGAGACATCCCGCAGCCATCTATCACCCTGAGACATCCTGTGGCTATCCGTCTTTCTAAAATATCCTGAGGTTATCTCACCCTGTGAAGACATCCAGCAACTGCCGATAAGAGAGCTTTCTCATCCGCAGCATATAAATACACTGTGAGAACTATAAAAGTTTTCAGCATGATCAGAACTGTTGTCTTGCTGTCTTCTCACATCACTCTTGTCCCTTCATTCCTCCCCAACAAGGTTCAACGCCCACGTTGAAGTGTCCAGCCGGCCCGGACACCTGACACTAAACCATAACCTACTAGACTCTGACTACTAATCCTAATATGATGGAGAAAAATAATCCAAACAGAATGGAAATACAAGCAGTACAGAGGAGGTATGGTGTATAGTTGGACTTGCCTTTTGAATGATATAGGGCAGGTGTTATAAATCTAGCTAATTTTTAACTGAAATAGTTCTCCACATGTTTTTAAAGTTAACAAATATGTGAATACCTGTCTCCCTTTCTCTGTAGCCAATTAAGCACATGTATTTTTATATGCACATATAGAATCTTACCTGGTATCACACGTATATTCTTCTGAGGTGTCTGACTTGGCAAATACAAATTGTGAGAAGAGATCACTCCTCCTAAACTCTGTTGGAACTGAAAATTCAACCTATGGGTGAGCCTCCTAGTAAAACAACATTATACATAAATCGATGTTCAGTAAAATAAATATTTTTGCATCTGTGGCTGATGTACATTTCATGAAGAATTTCGATTAGCATATATATTGCTACATTTTATTGTCTGTGTGTGTTTTTAATATATATATATATATATATATATATATATATATATATATATACTCTCCAAATTTTTCCAAATATAAAATATATGTGTCTTATATACACTACCTAAATTCATTCATGTTCATAAATATATGTGTCTTATATACACTACCTAAATTCATTCATGTTCATGTATGTGGATTTATAATCAACATTTCACAAGATTATTCTCAGAAATATTCATCCACCTGAAATACATATTTGTTTCCTATTACTGAAAACTAACTTCAGTGAATGGTGCATACAATCCTAATATTTCTCCATTAACTGACCCTGTTTAACATCAATGCAAGTAGATTCCTATGGGACATGATGTGTATTTTGAAGTTCATTTTATTCAACACTGGTACAATAGAATTTCTACAGTTTACGAACATCATAGGACATATATTTCATCCATAAGTTCACAAATTTATAGGCATTTGATTCACTTTCAATCATTTACTGATTCAGAACACATGTATTCCTCCAGGTTTCTTGACTGGTCTTTTCATGAGACTTCATTTCAAACACATTATTTTTGATTTCCATAATCATTTTGAAGCAAAACTCACACACTCTTCATGATAAAACATAACCCTAATATTACCATTAGATGTATTACTGGTTGGAATGAATAATTGCATATCAATATAAGATTTTCTGTATATATTCAGATATCAATTCAATCCTTTATTTAAAGTTGGAACCAATTATATTATTTATTCACAGTATGGTCTATTCATGCATTATCTCTACATTCATAGACACAGGGTACATCTATTTGTAACCCCAATACTAATTTATTCGTCTTCAAAATGTTGCTCCCAGAAATGGTGGAAGAAATACTCATGTCACCTGATCTACGTATGCATTTATCACAGTAATATTCTGGACACAAAAAGCAGAGGTCACACTTATGATTGTACCAAAGCCTAAATGGAAAGTGAGCATGGATTACTAAAAACATTCATGTCCAGGTTGCCTAATGCTCTCAAATGTCAATCCTATTTATGACAACATATTTGTTTCTTCCTAAGACTATATATTCAACCTCAGCCCTGTTGCAAATGTCTAATCCTATCACTCACTTTATACTTTCCCTGATTTCCTAATGTCTCTATTGATGTCTGCTTTCCTAAATATTTTCACCAGTTCACAATTTTGACTAACACTTCACATGTGCTGACATTTACATTCACTGTCTATGTGATACCCTATTGCTAAAGAACTTTTGTTACAATTCCTGTACTCACTCTTCTTCTGAAACCTACAGAATATCTTCCTAATCCTACCGACTATCCCAGGTTGAGTGGATACTCACTTCTACATTCAATCATCCAAGGTACAAGGTCCTATGCCATTGATTATTGATTTATCTTAAACATCTATGCAGAACATGTATCAAAGCTAAGTATCCCAATCAAGAGCGCAATGCCCTTGTGGGATTCCAATCTTACCTAGATTTCTGTTTTCATACTTATATTTCACCTATATATTCTTATAAATATCACAGGTTCCCAATACCATTATTCATCAAGCAGAATGATTCCTAACCCAAATCAAACCTGTTATTAAGCGAAACGATACACTGTTCCCTCAATCTAACTTTACAGAAGAGCAGGGACAGTGTTGGTCCTAAAATAGAGGAATGTAGGGAATCTTCCACCTGTTGAAAAACTCAAAGTTTCATGCAGAAGTGATCCCTGGAGAAGATATAGGCACCACTGAAGGACCTGAGAGAGCAAAAGTCAACTTCCATGGCAAACAACGTGGTCAGGATGAAAGGTTGTTACTGAATCAGCCTCTCTGTTCTTTTTTTTATTATTGGTTGTTCAAAACCTTACAAATCTTTTGACATAACATATTCATACATTAGCATACATTAGCTTCAAGTGATTTATGAACTCCCATTTTTACCCCAGATACAGATTGAAGAATCACATCGGTTACACATCCACATTTTTACATAATTCCATACTAGTAATTGTTGTATTCTGCTACCGTTCCTATCCTCTACTATCCCCCCTCCCCTCCCCTCCCACCTTCTCTGTCCACCCCATCTACTGTAATTCATTTCTCACCTTGTTTATTTTCCCATTCCATTCACAACCTCTAATATGTAATTTAGTAGAACAATGAGGGTCTCCCTCCATTTCCATGCAATTCCCCTTTTCTCTCTCTTTCCCTCCCACCTCATGTCTCTGTTTAATGTTAATCTTTTCTTCCTGCTCTTCCTCCCTGCTCTATTCTTAGTTGCTCTCATTATATCAAAGAAGACATTTGGTATTTGTTTTTTAGGGATTGGCTAGATTCACTAAGCATAATCTGCTCTAGTGCCACCCATTAGAATATGGACTCAAACAGTCCTGTTTGGAGAGCTGGTCTCGGGTGCCTATGGTTGATATACATTCTAACTTGTGAAAGTGTCACAGGACGTAGGGGCAGCCTCCATCTCATGGGACCCTTGGAAGCAACTGTTAGGACAAAGTTGTTGCTAAGGCAGTGACCTCATTTAGTTCCTGAAGGAAGTGACCTCACCTCACTTCCTTGGTGATGGAACTCTAAGAACTTGGGATGCAGGAAGACAGGCACCCAGAGCCTGTCCCAGTCCCAGTCCCAGTGGTCTCACTTGTTTGGATATACCAAGGACAGAGTCAGTCTTTCTTGGTACCTACTGATATGAGAATCTCCAAAAGCCAGAAAAGCTCTAAAGAGGGGCCTTTCCTGAGAAAGCAGATAGTGGTTCACCAGTGGCTCCTGACATCTTCACAGAGTTGGTTAAAGAGACCAGATCTGAGACAGGACAGGCTATTTCGGGGGAACATACTATGGCCCACCAGTCAGAGGACACTCTGGATAGTCACAGACCTACTTTGGGGAAGGAGGTGCCTCTGTGGGTGTCGCTGTGTGTTTGTGGATTTGCCTCATGTTCTGAGAATAGATAGAAAAGGCGGTTTGTTTGGTTTTGAGTGAACTGTTTCTAGTAAGTCATTTGACAAGGCGAGTGTTTCTATGTCTGTGTATCCCACTGTGTCCATGGTTATAGACATTAGAAAAGATAATGCATCAATTGATGTGTCCTGTCTAGTAGAAAGCTTCCCATCATTTATTCTGCCAAATTGATGAATGGATTTTGGCTTGCCTTATCGATGGGCAACACGCGCTATCTTCCAAAGTTCGTGCGTTCTTCCTGAATTCTGGCCACTCTACAGAATAGGCTCATGGTTTTGTGTCCAATATATGTACCACTTCCAAACCCTGTTACATGGCCATGTACTGGATAGCTGAAGGGAATGGCGAGCATCTCAGAAAACTCAGATATCAGTGTGACCAATAAAGTCTCAGTGGAGAAACCCTGCTTTGCTTACCTATTGTTCTGTTGCCCTGAATGTCAGGAAGGTCTTTGTTTCAGGCCACCCCTTTGTGAAGCCTGAAGAAAACAGGTTTCAAATGGAAATGAATGGGCATCACCTTTGGCTCTTTGCTTAATTGCTTTGAAAAGGGATGTGTCTGAATCAGCCTCTTGGCCCTGTTTGAGGCAATGGCTTAGATTCTCACCACCTGATGTATCTTAAGAATGATCCCATGTGTGCATTCAAAACCAAAATGGCCAAAAGAGCAGTCATTGTGGATGAAGTCTCTCCCCTTTCTCTTTTAGGTTCCTGACCTCCATCAAGTGAGAATAGGGATCCTTTGGGTCAAATGATTTCTTCAAAGCCCTGCAGAAGCTAGCCGATATGTGCTTGGGTTTTATAATGACTCCAATTCACATAAAAAAATAAACCCCACAGTCAGTAGGCCTCAAATTGGAGAAGCAGAGAAGTATTAACAGCAGGCCTATTTGATCACTCCTAGTTCACAGGAAGTGTGTCCAGGCAACCCTGATTTTAGGCCATTAAGGGGCAAGGGAGATTATTTTGGAGACTGTCTTGGGTTTCGCCCCTCATGGAAACATCAAGCCAGAGGTTATGATGAGTGTCTATATGAAAAATCATGAGGGCCATGTGGGAGTGTTTTGGTTTTAATTGTGGCCATTTGTTTGGTGTTTGGAAGAGATGACTGGGTCCACCTTTACATGAACTCTGGTGTGATTCCCCTTATAGACTGAGTTCTGGAACTGAACTCAGAGAATTATTGCCATGAATTGTGTTGGGATTTTAGGAGGCCATGCATGAGAGTCCCCCTTGAAAACTGAGATCTATGTGCAGGGTGGCTTTCAACAGAGCACTGGGAATCACAGCCAAGATATCACGTGATTTTATTCTGAAAGACTTGTCAGCCATATTTGAGAGTCGAAACACACATGGACCTCATTGTAGACCTCAATGGGACTGGCTTCATGTGACCATTTGGCCACTTTTTGAGAAGCCTTGCCTGTGAGAATTCTCCAAAGCTTTCATTGAAATGTGCTTCCTCTACATTTAATGGTTCTGGAGTGAATTTTAACCCACAGTGCCTCCAACATCATCATTGAAAAATGGCTACAAAAATACCATAAAATTTTTGAAATTCCCATGACCAGGTGGCAATGGAGGACCTTTGAATGTCCTGTTGCTGATCATGAGTATACCAGACAGTGCTTTGATTGACTCGGTTTCATGAAAATCGTGTAGAACAGAGATGCCAATAAGTTGGAGCCTGCTGAGTAGTGGGCCTAGAGCCGTGGTGGTCAGGTGTGTGATAAAACATCTGTGTTGGGGCCTGTGGATCTTCCATTGGCTTCCAAATGGCTTGTGACTGACATGGTGCAGCAAGCAGTTCCTTCTATATAAAGGCATCTTGTAATACTGAGAGATTTCAGGGCAATGTTCAGAATCAAGTTGCTATGGTCAATGGGGCAATATATGTGGGCTAGAAGTATGTTTGGTGCATTCTCCTGCAGAAACTGACCCACCACATGTGACAGAACTCCCTCCAGCACTGTGACCCACTAGAACTCCTTGCATTTTTGAATCAAATAGCAAACTCCCAGTGCAGCAGCAAGAAACACCATGAAATTTGGAGGATGACCAAATGGCTTCACAGTCCACATGGGGAGACACTTAGTCCCCAGTGGTCACAGTTTACCTACAAAGAGCAAATTCAGCACTGCTGCCTCATCTTCACTGGAAAATAAGAAACCATGTCCTCCAGGTCACATAGATGTAGACCCAGCTTTGATGGTCTCACTACAAATGAAGCTAAAGCTCCAGAAAACAACATATTTTTCAGGTGCCCAACCTCAGATGCAGTTCTTCAAGAAGTCTTTAGGCCAGCAGAGCTCCATGTTTGTGGAGTGTTTACCCTATCCCTTACTTTTGGGAACTCCTCTACCACCTCCAGTGTTGTGAACTACTGAGCATATTCCATTCCAGATATGTATTTACAGATTTTCTAACACTTCTCCTCTAATTGTGTCTTACTTGGGGCAAAAGTAATGTCAAGCCATAGTTCTTGATGAGAGTGGGAACATTTTTGTGTAGCACATATTTGCATACACATTGGATTCATTTTCCAATTTTCCATTTGAAATACTGAATCCCTGACACTAACCCCTACCCTACTAGACTCTGACTACTAATCGTAATATCATGGAAAATAATAACCCAATCAGAATAGAAATACAAGCAGTTAAGAGGAGGCATGTTTGGTATTCTTGGACTTGCCTTTTGCATTATATAGGGTAGGAGTTATAAATCTAGTCAATTTTTTTGTTGAAATAGTTCTCCATTTGTTTTTAAAGTTAACAAACATGTGAATTTATGTCTCCCTTTCTCTGTAGCCTAGTCAGCAAATGTATTTTTATATGCATATATAGAATCCTACCTAGTATCACACGTACATTTTTGTGAGGTGGCTGACTTGGCAGATACAAATTGTGAGAAGATATCACTCCTCCTAAACTCTGTTGAAACTGAAAATTCAACCTATGGCTGAGCCTCCTATTTGAACAACATTATACATAAATCCATGTTCAGTAAAATTAATATTTTTGGATCTCTGGATGATATGTATTTCACGATAAATTTCGGTTGGCATACATAATGCTACATTGTAATGTCTCTCTGTGTATATATATATATATATATATATATATATATATATATATACTCTCAAGATTTTTCAAAATATGAAATATCTGTGCCTTATTGTGCACTCCCCAAATTCATTCATATCATGAATGTGGATTTATAATCAACTTTTCAAAAGATAATTCTCAGAAATATTCATCAACCTGAAATACATATTGGTTGCCTAGTACTGAAAACTATGTTCAGTAAATGGTGCATACAAAACCTAACATTTCGACATTGCAAGTTGACCGCGAATAGAGTGCATCACACCCAGTGTACCACGCCACATTGCAGGTGAATAACGAGTTAGAATGACAAAAGACTATCTTGTTAGCATCTTACAGAAAAATGGGTGTGCACCGAAACCTAAAAGAATGATTTCCACCAACGAGGTCCGGTAATTGAGTCTCAAACGCGAGCCAAATATGCAACCGGAGATCTGGGCTTACTGATCCGTGCGGCCCGCCCCGTGGCTACAGACGTCGGGGCACCACCGAGAAGCGACTAGCATCCAGGGAGAAACGTTGCTGCAGATTCTGTGGAATCCTGCCGGCTGACCCCCCACTGAGCCCCAGGCGGAGTTCGGGATTTCAGTCAGGGAAGGAAGTGCTACAGTTCTATCCCCCACAACGGAAACTCCACCAAGGAAACCAACGGCAACCATGTTGGAGAGCTGAAGTAACCACCGCCACTCTCCGACAGATTGCAACAATAAAACAGTTGTGTGTTTTCCGCTCATCTCCCGTACAGTAGGATATTTGCATAAAATCTTTCCTAAGCTTTCCAGGGGAGGGATTATCAGAGAGAGCCTGAATAAAGATGGGGGGGGGGGAAACTAGAGGCTCCTGACTTTCAACTCCCCCTCCCATCAGTGGTGAAAACAAAATCTGTCTACCCAGCGATGGGGAAGGGGCAAACGGAAAAAAAAAAACAATATAGTGCTGGGGTTCCCAATAGACACAATCCACACCCCAGAAACGGCAGGCCAGAGTACAGTTTGAGCTGCCGAGGGCATTACTCAGGGGAAAACTGGTGTAGCATGAGAAACCAGGACTAGCAGGAGAAACCAGGGGACTAGAGGCCAGGCCCGCGTGACTGGGTGCCTGGAGAACGCTCGCCCGCCGGCAACAGCCGGCCCTCTGCAGGTGCGACTGGACGGCTGGAGACAGCCTGCCCACCAGGGACCAATCACCTGCCATATGCCCGCCCTAATGGGTGGCTAGAGATCGCACAACCGCCGGTGACAGCCCACCCGCTGACTGCGTGACTGGACAGCTTGTGACCGCCTGCACACCCGAGACCAGGAGCTGAAAACAAACAGAGACAGTACAGTCCCACACCCCATGCGAACACCCGGGCAAAGAGCCTGGGGCCCACCATAGCAGAGAGGTGACATCACTGGAGCTCGGCCGTCGGAATTCCTTCCCAGTGGAATCCACTTTAGCATGCACAGTCTACCAACACAAAGGAGCTACAATAGAGATATATAAAACCAAAACAAATATATAGAAGAGAGCAGAAACACAGCAATCAAACAGAGCTGGAAAGTAATGTGAACTTCATGAAAAAACAAGGGAAAAAGGTGTACAAATAATGCCGGACAACTTAATTCTACAGGAGGACCTAGAATCATCAGAAACAGAGATAGGGAAAAAACTCAATGCATCCCTAACTCAGATGGAAAGAAATATTAGAGAAGACATGAGGCAGCAAGTCCAAGCAATAAAAGAATATTTTGAAAATGAATTAAACAAACAAATTCAAATGGCAAAGAACGAGCTTTACCAAAAGACAGAGTTCTTAAAAAAATCAAACAGTAATCCTAGGAATGCAGAAAAATATAAACCACATTAAAAACTCAAACGAGAATATTGTAAATAGACTAGATTAAGTAGAAGTCAGAAGATCAGATAATGAAGACAAAGTTTATCAACTTGAAAAGAATATAGTCAACACAGAAAAGATGCTTATATCCCATGAGCAATCTATTTAAGAGATATGGGATGTCATAAAAAAACAAATTTGAGAGTCGTCAGGATAGAAGAAGGCATAGAGATTCAAACCAAAGGAATGGACAACATATTAAATGAAATAATTCTAGAAAACTTCCCAGAGATAAAAGATGGAATGGATTGCCAAATCCTTGAAGCCTACATGACCTCAAACATTCAAAACCATAATAGACCAACTCGAAGACATAGAATTATCAAGATAGCTAACATACAGAACAAGGAGAGAATATTAAAAGCTAAAAGAGAAATGAGGCAGATTACATTCTGGGGTAAACCAATTAGGTTAACGACTGATTTTTCATCACAAACTTTGAAAGCGAGTTGATCCTGGAACAATGTATTTCAAACGCTGAAAAATAATGGATTCCAACCAAGAGTACTGTATCCATCAAAATTAAGTTTGAGATTTGACAATGAAATTAGTGTCTTTCACGATAAACAAAAGCTAAAAGAATTTGCAGAAAGAACACCAGCACTGCAAAGCATTTGAGCAAAATACTAGAAGAAGAGGAATTGAAAAATAGTGCCCCAAACTAACAGCAGGAGGTATCTCAGTAAAGGGGGAGGAAAATAACCAAAAAGTAAAAACTAGTCAAACTAAAAATAAATAAATAAATAAACATGAATGAAAGTAAAAATCATATTTCAATTGTAACCTTAAATGTTAATGGCATAAACTCACCAATCAAGAGACATAGGTCTATTAGACTCTTGAACTTGAGAAGAGTTTGTTTGATGAACATAGCTGCACCATTGTTTGGGGCATATATATTTATGATTGTTATGTCTTGTTGGTGTATGGTTCCCTTGAGAAGTATGTAGTGTCCCTCTTCATCCCTTTTGATTAACTTTGGCTTGAAATCTATTTTATTTGATATGAGTATGGACACTCGTGCTTGTTTCCGAAGTCCATAAGAGTGATATGATTTTTCCCAACCTTTCACCTTCAGTCTATGTATGTCTTTTCCTATCAAATGCGTCTCCTGAAGGCAACATATTGTTGGGTCTTGTGTTGTGATCCATTCTACTAGCCTGTGTCTCTTAATTTATTATTCTCAATTGAGTTTTTAATTTGGTTTATTGTTTCCTGCATTTCCAGGATTTCTGTTTGTTTGTTTTTTATAACCTTGATCTCCCTGTATAATTGATCTTTTGCTTCTTGTATTTGTTTATGTAATTCATTTTCAAAGTGGTCGAAGTGGTCTTTCATTGTCTGATTATGCTGTCTAATGTCTTCCTTGAGACTCCAGATCATCTGAAGCATGTATATCCTGAATTCTTTATCTGACATTCCATCTGCTGCAGATATTACCTCTTCTAAAGTTGAGTTGACCTGCATTGCTTGTGGTCCTTTCTTTCCTTGTCTTTTCATACTGATCGCGTTTCTTTCTGCTTGGTGAAACTGTTGTGTTATTGATTTTTCCCCCTATATATTTATATTGCTCTTGTATAGCTGCAAAGTCTCCCTCGCAGGCTTTGGCGGTGGCTCTGCCCCTCCTCCAATTGAGGCAATGTGCCTTCCACGCCAGGAGGCCGCTGTACCTGTACTTTCGATGGGCCTGTTCTTTCGGTGGTCACAGGTCCGCCTACCTTGCAGGTGTGAGCAGCGGCTTTGCCCCTCTGCTGGCCACTAGGCCTGTTCTGTCTGTCGGTTGCAGATCTGCCTACCTAAAAGGCGCTGAACATTAGACATTAGACAGCAAAATCAGACAATGAAAGACCACTTCGACCACTTCGACAATAAATTACATAAACAAATCCAAGAAGCAAAAGATCAATTATACAGGGAGATAGAGGTTATAACAATAGGTTACTGAATGATCAATGGGTTATAGAAGACATCAAGGAGAAAATTAAAAAATTCTTAGAGATAAATTAAAACACAGACACAACATATCGGAATCTATGGGACACATTGAAAGCAGTTCTAAGAGGAAAATTTATTGCTTGGAGTTCATTCCTTAAAAAAAAGAAAAAACCAACAAATAAATGATCTAATACTTCAACTCAAAATCCTAGAAAAAGAAGAGCAAAACAACAGCAAAAGAAGTAGAAGACAAGAAATAATTAAAATCAGAGCTGAAATTAATGAAATCGAAACGAAAGAAACAATTGAAAAAATTGACAAAACTAAAAGTTGGTTCTTTGAAAAAATAAATAAAATCGACAGACCCTTAGCCACGCTAACAAAGAGAAGAAGAGAGAGAACTCAAATTACCAGCATACGGGATGAAAAAGGCAATATCACAACAGACACTTCAGAAATACAGAAGATTATCAGAAATTATTTTGAATCCTTATACTCCAATAAAATAGAAGATAGTGAAGGCATCGATAAATTTCTTAAGTCATATGATTTGCCCAGATTGAGTCAGGAGGATATTGACAACCTAAACAGACCAATATCAATTGAGGAAATAGAAGATACCATCAAAAGACTACCAACTAAGAAAAGCCCAGGACCGGATGGGTATACAGCAGAGTTTTTCAAAACCTTTAAAGAGGAATTAACACCAATACTTTTCAAGCTATTTCAGGAAATAGAAAAAGAGGGAGAACTTCCAAATTCATTCTATGAGGCCAACATCACCCTGATTCCTAAACCAGACAAAGACACTTCAAAGAAAGAAAACTACAGACCAATATCTCTAATGAACCTAGATGCAAAAATCCTCAATAAACTTCTGGCGAACCGGATACAAAAACATATCAAAAAAATTGTGCACCATGATCAGGTAGGATTTATCCCTGGGATGCAAGGTTGGTTCAATATACGGAAATCAATAAATGTTATTCACCACATCAACAGGCTTAAAAATAAGAACCATATGTCATCTCGATAGATGCGGAAAAAGCATTCGACAAAGTACAGCATCCCTTTATGTTCAAAACTCTAGAAAAACTAGGGATAACAGGAACATACCTCAACATTGTAAAAGCAATCTATACTAAGCCTCAGGCTAGCATCATTCTGAATGGAAAAAAACTGAAGGCATTCCCTCTAAAATCTGGAACAAGACAGGGATGCCCTCTCTCACCACTTCTGTTCAACATGGTTCTCGAATCACTGGCCAGAGCAATTAGACAGACGAAAGAAATTAAAGGCATAAAAATAGGAAAAGAAGAACTCAAATTATCACTATTTGCAGATGACATGATTCTATACCTAGCAGACCCAAAAGGGTCTACAAAGAAACTATTAGAGCTAATAAATGAATTCAGCAAAGTGGCAGGCTATAAAATCAACACGCATAAATCAAAGGCATTCCTGTATATCAGCAACAAATCCTCTGAAATGGAAATGAGGACAACCACCCCATTCACAATATCCTCAAAGAAAATAAAATACTTGGGAATCAACCTAACAAAAGAGGTGAAAGACTTATTCAATTAAAACTACAGAACCCTAAAGAGAGAAATAGAAGAAGATCTTAGAAGATGGAAAAATATACCCTGTTCATGGATAGGTAGAATTAACATCATCAAAATGGCGATATTACCAAAAGTTCTCTATAGGTTTAATGCAATGCCAATCAAAATCCCAACGGCATTTCTTGTAGAAATAGAGAAAGCAATCATGAATTTCATATGGAAAAATAAAAGACCCAGAATAGCAAAAACAATTCTAAGCAGGAAATGTGAATCAGGTGGTATAGCTATACCAGACTTCAAACTATACTACAGAGCAATAGTAACAATAACAGTATGGTACTGGTACCAAAACAGGCAGGTGGACCAATGGTACAGAATAGAGGACACAGAAACCAATCCACAAAACTACAACTATCTTATATTTGATAAAGGGGCTAAAAGCATGAAATGGAAGAAGGATAGCATCTTCAACAAATGGTGTTGGGAAAACTGGAAATCCATATGCAACAAAATGAAACTGAATCCCTTTCTCTCGCCATGCACAAAAGTTAACTCAAAGTGGATCAAGGAACTTGATATCAAATCAGAGACATGGCGTCTGATAGAAGAAAAAGTTGGCTATGATCTAAATACTGTGGGGTCAGGCTCCAAATTCCTCAATAGGACACCCATAGCACAACAGTTAATAACTAGAATCAACAAATGGGACTTACTCAAACTAAAAAGTTTTTTCTCAGCAAAAGAAACAATAAGAGAGGTAAATAGGGAGCCTACGTCCTGGGAACAAATCTTTACTCCTCACACTTCAGACAGAGCCCTAATATCCAGAATATACAAAGAACTAAAAAAATTAGACAATGAGATAACGAATAACCCAATCAACAAATGGGCCAAGGACCTGAACAGAAATTTCTCAGAGGAGGACATACAATCAATCAACAAGTATATGAAAAAATGCTCACCATCTCTAGCAGTCAGAGAAATGCAAATCAAAACCACCCTAAGATACCATCTCACTCCAGTAAGATTGGCAGCCATTAGGAAGTCAAACAGCAACAAGTGCTGGCTAGGATGTGGGGAAAAGGGTACTCTTGTACATTGCTGGTGGGACTGCAAATTGGTGCGGCCAATTTGGAAAGCAGTATGGAGATTTCTTGGAAAGCTCGGAATGGAACCAGCATTTGATCCAGCTATTCCACTACTCGGTCTATTCCCTAAAGACCTAAAAAGAGCACACTATAGGGACACTGCTACATCCATGTTCATAGCAGCGCAATTCACAATAGCAAGACTGTGGAACCAACCTAGATGCCCTTCAATAGACGAATGGATAAAAAAAATGTGGCATTTATACACAATGGAGTATTACTCTGCATTAAGAAATGACAAAATCATAGAATTTGGAGGGAAATGGATGGCATTAGAGCAGATTATGCTAAGTGAAGCTAGCCAATCCCTTAAAAACAAATGCCAAATGTCTTCTTTGATATAAGGAGAGTAATTAAGAACAGAGTAGGGAAGAAGAGCATGAGAAGAAGATTAACATTAAACAGGGATGAGAGGTGGGAGGGAAAGGGAGAGATAAGGGAAATTGCATGTAAATGGAAGGAGACCCTCAGGGGTATACAAAATTACATACAAGAGGAAGTGAGGGGAAAGGAGGGAAAATATAAGGGGGAGAAATGAATTACAGTAGAGGGGGTAGAGAGAGAAGAGGGGAGGGGAGGGGGGAGGGGGGATAGTAGAGGATAGGAAAGGCAGCAGAATACAACAGACTCCAGAATGGCAATATGTAAATCAATGGTTGTGCAACTGAAGTGATTCTGCAATCTGTATATGGGGTAAAAATGGGAGTTCATATCCCACTTGAATCAAAGTGTGAAATATGATATATCAAGAACTATGTAATGTTTTGAACAACCTACAATAAAAATTAATTAAAAAAAAAAAAAAGAGACATAGGTTAGTAACCTGAATCAAAAAAACAAATCCTACAGTCTGCTGCCTTCAGGAGACTCATATGATATGTAAAGACATACACAGGCTGAAAGTAAAAGGTTGGGATAAATCATACAACTCACATGGCCCTCGGAAGCAAGCAGGAGTAGCCATACTCATATCAAATAAAATCAATTTCAAACCTACGTTAATAAAAAGGGATAACGAAGGACACTATGTACTGTTAAAAGGAACCATCCACCAACAAGACATAACAATTATCAATTTGTATGCACCAAACAATTGAGCTGCAACGCTCATGAAACAAACTCTCCTCAAGTTCAAGAGTCAAATAGACTACAACACAATAACTACGGGTGACTTCAACACACTGATCTCGCCATTAGAAAGATCCTCTAGACAAAAACTGAATAAAGAAACTATGGAATTCAACAGCACAATAAATAACGTAGGCTTAACCAACATATATAGAATATATCAACCATCCTCAAGTGGATACACGTTCTTCTCAGCAGCACAAGGATCCTACTCAAAGATAGTTCATATATTATGCCATAGGGCAACCCTTAGTAAATATAAAGTCGTGGAGATAATACCATGCACCATATCTGATCATATTGGAATGAAACTGGAAATAAATGATAAAAGAAGGAAGGAAAAATCCTACATCATATGGAAAAATGAACAATATTCTACTGAATGATCAATGGGTTACAGAAGACATAGAGGAGGATATAAAAAATTCTTATAGACAAATGACAATACAGACACAACATACTGGAATCTATCGGACACAATGAAAGCAGTTTTAAGAGGGAAATTCATTTCTTGGAGTTCTTTCCTCAAAAAAATAAAATAAAATAAAATAAATGAACTCACACTACACCTCAATAACCTAGAAAAAGAAAAGAAAAACAACACCAAATGTAGTAGAAGACAAGAAATAATTAAAATTAGAGCAGAAATCAACGAAATTGAAACAAAAAAAAACATTGAAAAAATTGATAAAACTAAAAGTTGGTTCTTTGAAAACATAAATAAGATCGACAGGACCTTAGCCATGCTAACAAAGAGAAGAAGAATGAGAACTCAAATTACTAACATACGGCATGAAAAAGGCATTATCACAACAGACACTACAGAAATACAGAAGATAATTAGAAAGTATTTTGAAACCCTATATTCAAATGAAATAGAAGATAGTGAAGATATCAATAAATTTCTTAAGTCATACGATGTGCCAAGATTGAGTCAGGAAGACACACACAATTTAAACAGACCAATAACAAAGGAAGAAATACAAGAAGCCATCAAAAGACTACAAACCAAAAAAAGCCCTGGAGCGGATGTGTATAGAGCGGAGCTCTACAAAACCTTAAAAGAAGAATTAATACCAATACTTTTCAAGCTATTTCAAGAAATAGAAAATGAAGGTGCTCTTTCAAATTCATTCTATGAGGCCAAAATCACCCTGATCCAGAAACCAGACAAAAACACTTCAAAGAAAGAAAACTACAGACCAATATCTCTAATAAACTAGGATGCAAAAATTCTCAATAAAATCCTGGTGAATGTAATACAAAAGCATATCAAAAAATTGTGCACCATGATCAAGTAGGATTCATCCCAGGGATGCAAGGCTAGTTCAATATACAGAAATCCATAAATGCTATTCACCACATCAATAGACTTAAAGACAAGAACCATATGATCATCTTGATAGATGCAGAAAAAACATTCGACAAAGTTCAGCCTCCCTTTATGTTCAAAACACTGGAAAATCTAGGGATAACAGGAACTTACCTCAACATTGTAAAAGCTATATATGCTAAACCTCAGGCTAGCATCATCGTAAATGGAGAAAAACTGAAGGCATTCCCTCTAAAATCTGGAACAAGACAGGGATGCCCTCTATCACCACTTCTATTCGATTTAGTTCTTGAAATACTAGCCAGAGCAATTAGACAGACAAAAGAAATTAAAGACATGAAAATAGGAAAAGAAGAACTTAAATTATCGCTATTTGCAGATGACATGATAATATATTTAACAGACTCAAAAGGGTCTACAAACAACTGCTAGAGTTAATAAATGAATTCAGCAAAGTGGCAAGATATAAAGTCAACAAGCATTAATCAAAGGCATTCCTGTATATCAGCAGAAAAACTTCTGAAATGGAAATGAGGAAAACCACTCCATTCACTATATCCACAAAGAATATAAGATACTTGGGAATCATCCTAATGAAAGAGGTGAAAGATTTATATAATGAAAACTACAGAACCCTAAAGAGAGAGATAGAAAAAGATCTTAGAAGATGGAAAAATGTACTTTGTTCATGGATAGGCAGAACTAACATCATCAAAATGTTGATATTACCCAAAGTTCTCTACAGGTTTAAATAGGTGCCAATAAAAATCCCAACGGCATTTATTGTAGAAATGATAAAGCAATCATGAAATTCATATGGAAAAACAAAAGACCCTGAATACCAAAAGCAATTCTAAGCAGGAAGTGTGAATCTGGAGGTATAGCGATACAAGAGTTCAAACTGTACTACAAAGCAATAGTAATAAAAACATCGTGGTACTGGTACCAAAACAGGCAGCTGGACCAATGGTATAGAATAGAGGACACAGAAACCAATCCACAAAATTACAACTTTCTTATATTTGATAAAGGTGCTAAAAACATGCAATGGAGGAAAGATAGCATCTTCAACAAATGGTGCTGGGAAAATTGGAAATCCATATGCAACAAAATGAAACTGAATCCCTTTCTCTCACCATGCACAAAAGTTAACTCAAAATGGATCCAGGAGCTAGATATCAAATCAGAGACACTGCGTCTAATAGAAGAAAAAGTTGGCTACGATCTACATACTGTGGGGTCGGGCTCCACATTCTTTAATAGGATGCCCATAGCCAAAGAGTTAATAACAAGAATAAACAAATGGGTCTCAGTTAAACTAATTTTTTTTTCTCAGCAAGACAAACAATAAGAGAGGTAAATAGAGAGCCTACATCCTGGGAACAAATTTTTACCCCTCACACTTCAGATAGAGCCCTAATATCCAGAATATACAAAGAACTCAAAAAAATTAAACAATAAGATAACAAATAACACAATAAACAAATGGGCCAAGGACCTGAACAGACACTTCACAGAGGAGGACATTCAATCAATGAACAAGTACATGAAAAAATGCTCACTATCTCTAGCAGTCAGAGAAATGCAAATCAAAACCACCCTATGATACCATCTCACTCCAGTAAGATCGGCAGCCATTATGAAGTCAAACAAAATAAGTGTTGGTGAGAATGTGGGGAAAAGGGTACACTTGTACACTGCTGGTGGGACTGCAAATTGGTGAGGCCAATTTGGAAAGTACTATGGTGATACCTGGGAAAGCTGGGAATGGATCCACTATTCCCGGACTATCACCCTTCTCGGACTATTTCCTGAGGATCTTAAAAGAGCGTACTGTAGAGATACTGCCACATCAATGATCATAGCTGCACAATTCACAATAGCTACACTGTGGAACCAACCTAGATGCCCTTCAATAAATGAATGAATAAAAAAATGTGGCTTTTATACAAAATGGAGTATTACTCTTCATTAAAAATGACAAAATCATAGAATTTGCATGGAAATGGATGGCATTAGAGCAGATTATGCTAGGCGAAGCTAGCCAATCCTTAAAAAAACAAATGCCAAATGTCTTCTTTGATATTAAAAGAGCAACTAAGAACAGAACATCGAGGAAGAGCATGAGGAAAAGTTTATCATTAAACAAAGACGAGTTGGGGGAGAGAAAGGGAGAGAGAAGGGAAAGCATATGGAAATAGTAGGAGACCCTCAGTGTTACACAAAATTACATATAAGAGGATTTTAGGGGAAATGGGGGGAAACAATGGAGAGAATTGAACAACAGCAGATGAGGTAGAGAGGGAAGATGGGAGGGGAGGGGAGGGGGGATAGTGGGGGATAGGAAAGGTCGCAGAATACAACAGTCACTAATATGCTATTATTCAAAAATGTGAATGTGTAACCAATGTGATTCTGAAATTCATATTTGTGGAAAAAATGGGAGTTCATAACCCATTTGAGTCAAATGTATCAAAGATGATATATCATGAGCTTTGTAATGTTTGGAACAACCAATAGAAATAAATAAATAAATAACGGTTTAAAATTGAGTGGGAAGAAATCAGCTAAAAATGGGTTGAGATGCATTCATTTTGCTAAGCAGAAACTTGGTTTCGTTTAGTTGTAACTATCACAAATTTATTTTACCAGGAAATTGGCTTTTGAAAATGCACATAAATTGAGATTAAAGGATAATTCACCTACCTTCATGAAAAATTCATAGCATTTTCTATATTTTTCATATTTCATTTTTTTCGTGAATATTTTGTCATGGACCAGGTCTAGTCTTAGGCTATTCTTCCAGAATACTACCTCATCTGACAAATTCGTACAATGTGTTGGATTGTTGTTTTCACCTTTTATTTAATAGTTTCTAGCTGATAATGTGTATTTTCTTTATCTTTATTTGCACATATATACCCAACAATATCTTTGCATTTTATGTTTTACTGGGGAAGAGACTCATCAAAAGCTCTTTGTTATATGTATCAACAATCAGACATTTAGAGCACACAATTATTCTTAATTTTGCATGAAAATATCTTTGTACTATTTTCTTATACAGATTTAGAATTATTAATAATGTCCCTACTGTAATAAGTAATTACTTACAAGAAGAATTAAACAATTGACTTTATATCAATTATGAATATGAAAAGTACTAAAATAAGCATTTGGCAATTAATACACAATTGATAGAAATTGAAATCACAAGAAAGCCTTTAAAATGTCAGTGCATATGGTCCTTAAATAATAGGTTATTCAAAAAACTTTTTCTAATTCATAAGATTTAATATGCCGTATGATAGCTTAATGTGATATAAAACCTTAAATTATCAGTATTGATAAAAAGAATGATACCTGTTTATTTAAATATGTTTATTTGATTTTCACTGTAAGATGTTAATTCTGGAAGCCTTGAGAATTAAGAAAGTTTTGGTCTATATTATTTTTAACAGGCTAATCAAAGTACTTTTAAATGTATATGTATGTATATATATATATAATATGTAATGCATATGCATGAATATAGATACATATGCATAAAAATTTATTTTAATATATCTATCAGGTGATTATAATTATTAAATTTTCTCAAGAAAAGAACAATGACTATAAAAAACAGTCTTAAATTTAAATTTCATAGCATACTACTGTTTGTAATGACATGAGAGAAAAACAGATATGAAAGGAAAACGAAAAAGCAAGAGAGAGAAGGGGGAAAATGAGGAAGAAAGTGAGTAAAGATGAGGGAGAGGCATGTTCGATGTAAAGATAAAAGTGGAGGGGCTGGGTTTGTGGTTCAGTGGTAACATGCTTTTCTAGCATGTGTGGGACACTGGGTACTATTCTAAGCACCACATACAAATAAACAAAATGAAGGTCAATCACAACTGAAAAAATTAAAAATAAAAAAGTAGAAATATTACCAAAACTCCAAGCTTTTATGAATGTTAAATTTAAAAAATTATGTTACATAGCCTTATGTAATTTCTAGACTATCCAAAAGAGTCATTAAATGGTAGATTATTAGTGCGATAACTAAAAATCCATTGCTCTTTCCTCAACATTCTGTGGCATGCTAGTGGTAAAATAAAAACTATTATAACACCAAAAAAAATCTAATATTTCTATAGTAACTGACCCAGTTTAATATCAAGCCTAGTAGATTCCTATGGGACATGATGTGTATTTTGACATTCATTTTTATTCAACACTGGAACATTACTATTTCTTCAGTTTATGCACATCATAGGATATATATTTCATCCACAAGTTCGCTAATTTATACGCATTTGTTTCACTTTCAGTCACTTCCTGCTTCATAACACATGTATTTCTCTATGTTTCTTGACTGCTCTTTTCATGAGACTTCTTTCCAAACTCATTATTTTCGATTTCCATTATCACATTTGAAGCAAAACTCACACACCCGTCATGATAAACCAAACCCTAATATTACCATTAGATGTACAACTAGCTGGAATGAATGATTGTATATCAATATAAGATTTCTTACTTAGTTTCAGATATCAATTAAATCCATTATTTAAAGTGGAACCAGTTATATTATTTATTCACAGTATGGTTTTTTCATGCATTATCTCTATATTCATAGACACAGGATACACCTCTTTGTACCCCCAATACTAATTTATACGTCTTCAAAATATTGCTCCCAGAAATGGTGGAAGAAATGCACATGTCACCTGATTTACATATACATTTTATCACAGTAATATTCTGGACACAAAACGCAAAGGTGACACTTATGATTTTACCAAACCTAAATGGAAAGTGAACATGGATTACTAAAAACTTCCATGTCCAGTTTGCCTAATGCTCTCAAATGTGAATCCTATTCTTGACTACATATTTGTTTCTTCCTAAGATTATATATTCAACCTCAAGCCCGTTGAAAATGTCTAATCTTATCACTCACTTTTTCATTTGCCTGATTTCCTAATATCTCTATTGATATCTGCTTTCCTACATATTTTCCCCAGATTATCATTGTGACTGACTCTTCACATGTGCTCACATTTACATTCAATCTCTACCAGAAACCCTATTGCAAAAGAACTTTTGGTCCAAATCCTATACTCACTCTTAGTTCTAAACCTACAGACTATCTTTCTAATAATACCGACTATCCCTTTTTGACTAGAAGTTCTCTTTGACATTCCATCATTCAAGGTACAAAGTCCTATGCCATTGAACATCGATTTATCTGAGACATTTCTGCAGAACATAATTCAAAGCTAAGTATCCCAATCAAGGGCCCAATGCCCTTTTGGGCTTCAAATCTTACCTAGATTTCTGTTTTCATTCTTATATTTCACTTTTACATTCTTGTAAATATTACAGGTTCCCAATACCATTATTCATGCCGTAGAATGTTTCTTAACCCAAATTGAACTTTTATTAACCATAACCATACACTCTTCCCTGAATCAAACTTTACAGGAGAGCAGGGACAGAGTTGCTTTTACAATACAGGAATGTAGGGGTTCTTAAACCTGCTGAGATCCTCAAAGGTCCATGCAGAAATGATCCCTGGAGAAAACGTAGGCAGCTATGAAGGAGTTGAGAGAGCAAAAGTCATCTTGCATGGCAAACCCCCTTGTCAGGATGAAGGGATCTGTCAGAATCAGTCTCTCTATCTAAATGTAGAGAAGATGGACTAAACCAGTCCTGTGTGGGGAGATGTTCCCAGGCGCCTATGTTTGTTATACCATTCTATCTTGTGAAATTCTCACCGAAAGTAGGGGCAGCCTCTATCTCATGGGACCCTTGGAAGCAAATGTTAAAACAAAGTGATTGCCAAGGTAGTGACCTCATACATTTCCTGAAGAAAGTGACCTACCTCACTTCCTTGGTGATGTAACTCTCTGAACTTGGGATCCAAGATGCCAGGCTGCCAGAGCCAGTCCCAGTCCCAATCCCAGTGGGCTCACTTGTTTGGATGTACCAAGGACAGAGTCAGTATTTCTTGGTATCTACTGATGTGAGGATTGCCAAATGCCAGGACAGATCTGAAGAGGGGCCTTTCCTGAGAAAGCAGGTAGTGGCTCACCGCTGGCTCCTGAGAAATTCACAGAGTTTGCAAAGGAGACAGATCTGAGACAGGACAGGACATTTCATTGGAACATAATACGGCCCAACAGACAGAGGACACTCCAGATAGTCAGAGACCTACTTGCGGGAAGGAAATGCCTTTGTGACTGTGAGTGTCAGTTTGTGGTTTTGTCTCATGTTCTGAGAATAGGTAGGAAAGACAGTTTGTTTGGTTTGGAATGGACTGTTTCTAGTAAGTCTTTTGACAGGTGAGTGATTCTATGCCTGTGTATCCCACTGTGTCCGTGGTTGTAGACATTAGAAAAGAGAATGCATCAATGGATATGTCCTGTCTTGTAGAAAGCTTCCCAGCATTCATCCTGCCCAATTTATGAATGAACTGCAGCTTGCCTTATGGAGGGACAACACCTACTATCTTCCTAAGTTCCTGTTTTCTTCCTGAATTCTGGCAACTCTACAGAATAGGCTCATGGTTTTGTGTCCAAGATATGTACCACCTCCAAGCTCTGTTACATGGCCATGTACTGGATAGCGGTAAGGAATGGCGAGCATCTCAGAAAACTCAGATATCAGTGTGACCAGGAAATTCTCAGTGGAGAAACCCTGCTTTGGGCCATTCTCTTACCTATGTTTCTGTTGCCCTGAATGTCAGGAAGGTCTTTGCCTCAGGCCACCCCTTTGTGAAGCCTGAAGAAAACAGTTTTCAAATGAAAATGAATGGTCATCACCTGTGGCTCTTTGCTTAATTTCTTTGGAAATGGATGTTTCTTAATCAGCCTCTTGGACCTGTGTGAGGTTGTGGCTTAGATTCTCAGCACCTGATGGATCTAAAGAAAGATCCCATGTGTGCATCCAAACCAAAATTGCAAAAAGATCAGTTATGGTGGATGAATTGTCTTGCCTTCCTTTGTTATGTTCCTGACCTACATCAAGTGAGAATAGGGATCATTTGGTTCAAATGAAATCTTCAAAGCCCTAAAGAAGTGCTTGGGTTTTCTCATTATTCCAAATCACATAAAGAATCTATACCTGACAGGCAGTAGGCTTCAAAATGGAGAAGCAGAGCAGTATTAACTGCAGTCCTATTTTATCACTCCTGGTTCAAATGCAGGGTGTCCAGGCCCCCATGACTTTAGGCAAATGAGGGGTAAGAGAGCTTATTTTGGACACTAACACATACCCCACTAGACTCTGACTACTAATCCTAACATGATGGAGAATAATAACCAAAACAGAATAGAAATACAAGCAGTTCAGAGGAGTCATGTTGTATAATTGGACTTGCCTTTTGCATTATATAGGGTAGGAATTATAAATATACTCAATTTTTAATTAAAACAGTTCTCCATGTGTTTTTAAAGTTAACCAATATGTGAATTCCTCCCTCCCTTTCTCTGTGGCCTATTCAGCACATGTGTTTTTATATGCACATATAGAATCCTACCTGGTATCACATGTATATACTTGAGAGGTTGCTGACTTGGCAGATGCAAATTTTGAGAAGAGATCACTCCTCTTAATGCTGTTGGAACTGAAAATTCAAACTATTGGTGACCTTTCTAGCTGAACAAAATTATATATAAATCCATGTTCAGTAAAAAGTATATTTTGGGATGTGTGGATTATATATATTTCATAATAAATTTCGATTGGCATATATATTGCTACTTTTTAATGTCTGTGTGAGTGTGTGTGTGTGTATATTCATAGGCATATGTATATATATGTATCTATATATATATCTATATATCTATATATCTATATATCTATATATCTCTATATATCTATGTCTATATCTATATCTATATATATCTATATATATCTATATATATATATATATACACACTCTCCAGATTTTTGAAAATATGAAATACATGTGTCTTATTATACACTCCCAAAATTTATTCAAGTTCATGTATGTGGATTTATTATCAACTTTTCACAAGATTATTCTCAGAAATATTCATCCTCCTGAAATACATATTTGTTTCCTAGTACTGAAAACTAACTTCAGTGAATGATGCATACAAATCCTAATATTTCTACAGTTACTGACCAAGTTTAACATCAATGCAAGTAGATTCTTATGGGACATGATATGTATTTTGACGTTCATTTGTATTCAACACTGGTACATTACTATTTCTTCAGTTTATGCACATCATGGGATATATATTTCATCCACAAGTTCGCTAATTTATATAAATTTGTTTCACTTTCAATCACTTCCTGCTTCAGAACACATGTATTTCTCCATGTTTCTTCACTAGTCTCTTCATGAGACTTCTTTACAAACACATTATTTTCGATTTCCATAATTACTTTTGAAGCAAAACTCACACACCCTTAATGACAAACCATAACCCTCATATTACCATTAGATGTATAACTGATAGGAATGAATGACTGTGTATCAATATAAGATTTCTTATATATTTTAAGATATCAATTTAATCCATTATTTAAAGTGGAATGAGTTATATTATTTATTCACAGTATCATCTATTCATGAAATTATCTCTATATTCATAGACACAGGGTACACCTCTTTGTACCCGCAATACTAATTTATACATCATCAAAATATTGCTCCCTGAAATGGTGGAAAAAATACTTATGTCACCTGATCTACGTATACATTTTATCACAGTACTATTTTGGATACAAAATGCAAAGATCACACATATGTTTGTACAAAAGCCTAAATTGAATGGGAGCATGGATTACTAAAAACATTGATGTCTAGGTTGCCTAATTCTCTCAAATGTCCATCCTATTGGTGACTACATATTTGTTTCTTCGAAGATTATATAGTCAACATCAACCCTGTTAAAATGTCTAATCCTATCACTCACTTTATACTTTGCCTGATTTCCTACTGTCTCTATTGATGTTTCCTTTCCTACATATTTTCCCCAGTTTACCTATGTGACTGACTCTTCACATGTGTTGACATTGACATTAATTCTATAACCGAAACCCTATTGATAAAGAACTTTTGGTCCATATCCTGTACTCACACTTCTTGCAAAACCTACCGACTATCTTCCTAATCCTATGGACTATCCCTGTTTGAGTGGATGTTCTTTTCTACAATCTATCATCCAAGGTACAAGGTCCTATGTCATTGATAATCAATTTATCTGAGACATCACTGCAGAACGTAATTCAAAGCTAAGTATCCAAATCAAAGGCCCAATGCCAATATGGACTTTAAATCTTACTACATTTCTGTTTTCATACATATTTTTCAACTCTATGTTCTTATATATATCACAGATTCCCAATACCATTATTCATCCAGCAAAATGATTCCTAACCCAAAACAAACATGTAATTAACCCTAACCATAAACTGTTCCCTCAATCTACATTTACAAAAGAGCAGGGACAGAGTTGGTCTTACAATACAGGAAAGTAGGGGATTGTCCACCTGCTGAGAACCTCAAAGGTCCATGCAGAATTGATCCCTGGAGAAGATGTAGGCAGGTATGAAGGTCCTGAGAGATCAAAAGTCATCTTCCATGCCAAACAACCTGGTCAGGATGAAGGCTTTTTTTCTGAATCAGCCTCTCTCTTCTTAATCTAGAGAAGATGGACCAAATGAGGCCTGTGTGGAGAGCTGTTCCCAGGTGCCTATGGTTGATATACCATTCTAACTTGTGAAAGTGTCACAGAAATACGGTCAGCCTACATGTCATGGGACACTTGGATGCATGTGTTAGAACAAATTGGTTGCCAAGGCAGTAACCTCATTCAGTTCCTGAAAGAAGTTACCTCACCTCGCTTTTTTGTTGATGGCACTTTCTGAACTTGGGATCCAGGAAGCCAGGCACCTAGAGCCTGTCTCAGTCCCAGACCTAGTGGTCTCACTTGTTTGATATAACAAGGACAGAGTCAGTCTTTCTTGGTATCTACTGATGTGAGAATGGACAAATGACAGGAAAGCTCTTAAGAGGGGACTTTCCTGAGAAAGAAGGCAGTGGCTAACGGCTGGCTCCTGACAACTTCACAGAATTGGCCATGGACACCAGATGTGAGATAGGAGAGGCCATTTCGGGGGAACATAGTATGGCCTATCAGTCAGAGGACACTCCGGATAGTCACAAACCTACTTGGAGGAAGGAGGTGCTTATCTGGCTGGGGGTGTGGGTTTGTGGTTTTTTTCTCATGCTCTGAGAATATGTCTGAAAGGCGGTTTGTTTGGTTTGGAGTAAAGTGTTTCCAGAAAGTCGTATGAAAAGGCGAGTGTTTCTATGTCTGTGTATCTCACTGTGTCAGTGGTTGTAGATATTAGCAAAGAGAATGCATCAATGGATGAGTCTTGTCTAGTAGAAAGCTTCCCAGCATTCATCCTTCCCGATTTATGAGTGGACTGCGGCTTGCCTTATGGATCGGCAACACCTGCTATCTTCCTAAGTTACTGTTTGCTTCCTGAATTCTGGCCACTCTCCAGAATAGGCTCATGGTTTTGTGTCCAAGATATGTACCACCTCCAAGCTCTGTGACACGGCCATGTATTGGTTAAATGAAGGGCATGGCGAGCATCTCAGAAAACTCAGATATCAGTGTGACCAGTAAAGACTCAGTGGAGAAACCATGCTTTGGGCCTTTTCCTTACCTAATGTTCTGTTGCCCTGAATGTCAGGAAAGTCTTTGCCTCAGGCCACCCTTTTTGAAGCCTGAAGAAAAGTTTTCAACTGCAAATGAAGGGGCATCAACTGTGGCTCTTTGCTTAATTGCTTTGGAAAGGGATATGTCTTAATCAGCCTCTTGGCCTTGTGTAATTCTGTGGCTTAGATTCTCTGCACCTGATGGATCTAAAGAGAGATCCCATGTATGCATCCAAAAGCAAAATGTCCAAAAGAGCAATCATTGTGGATGAAGTCTCTCTCCTTCCTTGGTAAGGTTCCTGACCTCCATTAAGTGAGAATAGGCCTCTTTGGGTCAAATAAGTTCTTCAAAGCCCTGCAGATTCTAGCCCATAGGTGATTGGGTTTTCTCATGACTCCAATTCACATGAAGAATCTAAATCCCACCATCAGTAGGCCTCAAATTTAAGAAGCAGAGCAAAATAAATGGCAGGCCTATTTGATCACTCTTAGTTAACAGGAAGGGTGTCCAGGCCACCCTGACTTTAGGCAAATGAGGGGCAAGGAAGCTTATTTTGGACACTGTCTTGGGCTGCACCCCTCACGGAAACCTCCAGCCAGAGGTTATGATGAGTGTCTGTATGGAAGAAAATGAGGGCCATGTGGGAGTGTTTTGGTTTTAATTGTAGTCATTTTTGTGCGGTTAGTAGAGATTACATGGTCCACCTTGGCTTGAACTTTGGTGGGATTCTGCATAAAGACTGAGTTCTCGTACTGAACTCAGAGAAGTATTGCCATGAATAGTGTTGGAATTTTAGGAGGCCACGCATGAGAGTCGCCCTTGGAAACTGAGATCTAGGCCCAGGGTAGTTATTCACAGAGCACTGGAAATCTCAGCCAGGATATCACATGATTTTGTTTGAAAAACTTGGCAACCATTGTTGAGAGTCAAAACACACATGGACCTCACATTGTAGACCTCAATGTTCCTGGATTCATGTGACCTTTTGGCCACTCTTTGGGAAGTCTTTCCTGTGAGAGATATCCAGATATTTCATTGAAATGAGCTTCCTCACCATTTAATAGTTCCAGAATGCCTCCAACTTCATCCTTGAAAAATGGCTAGGTCAATATATCATGAAATTTTTAAAATTCCCATGACAAGTTGGCACTGGAGATTCTTTGGATATCCTGTGGCCGATCATAAGAATAACAGTCAGTGCCTTGATTGACTGGTTTTCATAAAAATTGTGCAGAACAGTGATGCCAGGAAGTTGGAGCCTGCTGAGGAGTGGGCCTAGAGCATTGGTGGGCAGGTGTGTGATAAAACATCTGTGGTGTGGTCATGTGGATCTGCCTTTGGCTTCCAAATGGCTTGTGACTGATGTGGTGCAGCCAGCAGTCCCTTCAATGTAAAGGCATCTTGTTATATGCAGAGGTTTTAGGGAAATATTTAGAATCAGGTTGCTATGGTCAAGGGGGCAACTATGTGGGATATAAGCCTGTTAGGTGCATTCTCCTGCAGACCCTGACCCACCACACGTGATAGAACCCCCTCACGCACAGAGTAACAGTTGAATTCTTTGTATTTCGTGAAGCAAATACCAAAATCCCAGTGCAGCAGCAAGAAACACCACGAAAAGTGGAGAATGACCAAATAGCTTCACAGGCCCATGTGGATACACTTAGCCCCTCGTGTCCACAGTTTACCTACAAAGAGAGTATTCAGCACTGCTGACTCATGTTCAGGGAAAATAAGAAACCATGTCCTCCAGGTCACATAGATGAAGACGCTGATTTGATGGTCTCACTACAAACGAAGCTGAAGCTCCCGACAACAACATATATTTCAAGTGCCCACCCTCAGAGGCAGTTTCTCAAGAAGTCTTTACGCCAGCAGAGCTCCATGTTTTTGGAATGATTACACTGTCCCTTACTTTTGGAATCTCCTCTACCTCCTCCAAGGTTGTGAACTCCTGAGCATATTCCATTCCAGATATTTATTCACAGATTTTCTAACTCTTCTCTTCTAATTGTGTCTTACTCTGCGTGATTGTAATGTCAAGGCATTGTTCGGGATGAGAGTGGGAAGATTTTTTGTACCACATATTTACATACACTTTGGATTCATTTTCCAATTTTCCTT
Source organism: Callospermophilus lateralis (assembly GCF_048772815.1). NCBI lineage: Eukaryota > Metazoa > Chordata > Mammalia > Rodentia > Sciuridae > Callospermophilus > Callospermophilus lateralis. The sequence continues at coordinate 5,404,842 of NW_027516909.1, forward strand.
TCAAAATACTGAATACCTCACACTAACACTTACCCTACTAGACTCTGACAACTAATCCTAATAAGATGGAGAAAAATAAACCAAAAAAAAAAAATAGAAATACAAGCAGTTCAGAGAAGGCATGGTGTATAGTGGAATTGCCTTTTGCATTATTTAGGGTAGGAGTTATAAATCTAGTCAATTATTTGTTAAAATATTTCTCCATGTGTTTTAAAGTTAACAAATATTTGAATTCCTGTTTCCCTGTCTCTGTAGTCTATTCAGCACATGTATTTTTACATGCAATTATAGAATCTTACCTGATACCACACGTACATTTTTGTGAAGTGGCTGACTTGGCAGATACAAATTTTAAGAGATCACTCCTCCTAAACGCTTTAGAACTGAAAATTCAACCTATGCGTGAGCTTCCTAGTTGAACAACATTATACATAAATCCATGTTAAATAAAATAAATATTTTTGGATCTCTGGATGATATAAATTTCATGGTGAATTTCATATAGCATATATTATGCTATTTTTAATGTCTGTGTGTGTTTGTGTGTGTGTATTTATATATATATATATTCTCCAGATTTTTCAAAATATGAAATATGTGTCTTATTATACACTCCCTTAACTCATTCATATTCAAGTATGTGGATTTATAATCAAATTTTCTCAAGAGTTTTCTCAAAATATTCATTCTCCTGATATACATATTTGTTTCTTAGTACTGAAAACTAACTTTAGTGAATGGTGCATACAAATCCTAATATTTCTACAGTAACTGACCTAGTTTAACATCAACGCAAGTAGATTCCTATGGGACATGATGTGTATTTGGATGTTCATTTTATTCAACACTGGTACATTACTATTTCTTCAATTTATTCACATCATGGGATATATATTTCATCCACAAGTTTGCAAGTTTATAGGCATTTGTTTCACTTTCAATCATTTTCTTCTTCAGATCACATGTATTCCTCCATGTTTCTTGACTGGTCTTTTTATGAGACTTCTTTCCAAACACATTAATTTAGATTTCTATGATCACTTTTGAAGCAATACTCACACACCTTTCATGATAATCATACCCCTAATATTACATATAGATGTATTACTAGTTGGAATGAATGATATTATATCAATACAAGATTTCTTATAATATTTCATATATTAATTCAATCCATTATTTAAAGTGGGAACAGTTAAATTATTTATTCAAAATGTGGTCTATTCATGCATTATGTCTATATTCATGGACACAGGGTACACCTCTTTGTACCCCCAATAGTAATTTATAGGTCTTGAAAACATTACTTCCAGAAATGCTTGAAGAAATGCTCATGTCATCTGATCCACATATACATTCTATGACAGTAATATTCTGGACAAAAAATGCAAAGGTCACACTTATGATTGTACAAAAGCCTAAAATGAAAGTAAACATGGATTACTAAAAGCATCCATGTCCAGGTTTCCTAATGATCTCAAATGTCAATCCTAATGGTCACTGCATATTTGTTTCTTCTTAAGATTATATATTCAAACTCAACAGTGTACAAAAGGTCTAATCCTATCACTCACTTTATACTTTGCATGATTTTGTAAAGTCTCTATTATTATCTGCTTTTCTACATATTTTTCAAAGTTCATCATTGTGACTGAATTTTCATATGTGCTGACATTTACATTCACTCTCTAACTGAAACCCTATTGCTAAAGAAATTTCCGTCCAAATCCTGTACTCACTCTTCTTCCTAAACCTACCGACTATCTACCTAATCGTACCGACTATCCCTTTTTGACTGGATGTTCTCTTCCTCATTCAGTCATCCAATGTACAAGGTCCTATGCCATTGTAAATGGATTTATCTGAGACATCTGTGCAGAAACTAATTCAACACTACGTATCCCAATCAAGGGCCTAATGCCCTTCTGGGCTTCAAATCCTAGATTTCTGTTTTCATACATATATTTTACCAATATAATTTAATAAATATCGCAGGTTCCCAATACCATTATTCATCGCGCAGAAAGATTCCTAACCGAAATCGAACCTGTTATTACCCTAACCATCATCGCCTGGAGGTCATTCCTCAAAAAAAGGAAAAACCAACAAATAAATGAGCTCACACTTCATCTCAAAGCCCTAGAAAAGGATGAACAAAACAACAGCAAATGCAGCAGAAGGCAAGAAATAATTAAAATCAGACCGGAAATCAACAAAATTGAAACAAAAGAAACTATTGAAAAAATCAACAAAACTAAAAGTTGGTTCTTTGAAAAAATAAACAAGATTGACCAACCCTTAGCCATGCTAACGAAGAGGAGAGAGAACTCAAATTACTAACATACAGGATGAAAAAGGCAATATCACAACAGCTGCTACAGAAATTCAGAAGACAATTAGAAATTATTTTGAAAACCTATATTCCAATAAAATAGAAGATAGTGAAGACATCGATAAATTTCTTAAGACATATGATTTGCCCAGACTGAGTCAGGAGGATACACACAATTTGAACAGACCAATACCAATGGATGAAATTGAAGAAGCAATCAAGAGACTACCCACCAAGAAAAGCCCGGGACCGGATGGGTATACAGCGGAGTTTTACAAAACTTTTAAAGAAGAATTAATACCAATACTTTTCAAGTTATTTCAGAAAATAGAAAAAGAGGGAGCTCTTCCAAATTCATTCTATGAGGCCAACATCACGTTGATTCCGAAACCAGACAAAGACTCATCAAAGAAAGAAAACTTCAGAACAATAACCCTGATGAACCTAGATGCAAAAATCCTCAATAAAATTCTGGCAAATCGGATTCAAAGGCACATCAAAAAAATTGTGCTCCATGATCAAGTAGGATTCATCCCTGGGATGCAAGGATGGTTCAATATACGGAAATCAATAAATGTTATTCACCACATCAATAGACTTAAAGATAAGAACCATATGATCATCTCGATAGATGCAGAAAAAGCATTCGACAAGTACAGCATCCTTTGATGTTCGAAAAATTAGAAAAACTAGGGATAACAGGAAATTACCTTGACATTGTAAAAGCTATCTATGCTAAGCCTCAGGCTAGCATCATTCTGATTGGTGAAAAATTGAACTCATTCCCTCTAAAATCTGGAACAAGACAGGGATGCCCTCTATCACCACTTCTAATCAATATCATTCTCGAAACACTGGCCAGAGCAATTAGACAGACGAAAGAAATTAAAGGCATAAAAATTGGAAAAGAAGAACTTAAATTATCATTATTTGTGGATGACATGATTTTATACATAGAAGACCAAAAAGGGTCTACAAAAAAACTACTAGAACTAATAAATGAATTCAGCAAAGTAGCAGGATATAAAATCAACACGCATAAATCAAAGGCATTATTGTATATCAGCAACAAAACTTCTGAAATGGAAATGAGGAAAACCACTCCATTCACAATATCCTAAAAAAAATAAAATACTTGGGAATCAACCTAACAAAAGAAGTGAAAGATTTATACAATGAAAACTACAGAACCCTAAAGAGAGAAGTAGAAGAAGATCTTAGAAGATGGAAAAATATACCCTGTTCATGGATAGGCAGAACTAACATCATCAAAATGGCGATATTATCAAAAGTTCTATATAGGTTTAATGCAATGCCAATCAAAATCCCAAAGGCATTGCTTGTAGAAATAGATAAAGCAATCATGGAATTCATATGGAAAAATAAAAGACCCAGAATAGCAAAAGCAATTCTAAGCAGAAAGTGTGAATCAGGCGGTATAGCGATACCGGATTTCAAACTATTTTACAGAGCAATAGTAACAAAGACAGCATGGTACTGGTAATAAAAAAGGCGGGTGGACCAACGGTACAGAATAGAGGACACAGAGACCAATCCACAAAGTTACAACTATCTTATATTTGATAAAGGGGCTAAAAGCATGCAATGGAGGAAGGATAGCATCTTCAACAAATGGTGTTGGGAAAACTGGAAATCCATATGCAACAAAATGAAACTGAACCCCTCCTCTCACCATGCACAAAAGTTAACTCAAAATGGATCAAAGACCTTGATATCAAATCAGAGACTCTGCGTCTGATAGAAGAAAAAGTTGGCTACGATCTACATATAGTGGGGTCGGGCTCCAAATTCCTTAATAGGACACCCATAGCACAGGAGTTAATAGCAAAAATCAACAAATGGGACTTACTTAAAGTAAAAAGTTTTTTCACAGCAAAAGAAACAATAAGAGAAGTAAATAGGAAGCCTACATCATGGGAACAAATATTTACTCCTCACACGTCAGATAGAGCCCTAATATCCAGAATATACAAAGAACTTAAAAAATTAGACAATAAGATAACAAATAACCCAATCAACAAATGGGCCAAGGACCTGAACAGAAACTTCTCCGAGGAGGACATACAATCAATCAACAAGTACATGAAAAAATGCTCATCATCTCTAGCAGTCAGAGAAATGCAAATCAAAACCACCCTAAGATACCATCTCACTCCAGTAAGATTGGCAGCCATTATGAAGTCAAACAACAACAAGTGCTGGCGAGGATGTGGGGAAAAGGGTTCTCTTGTACATTGCTGGTGGGGCTGCAAATTGGTGCGGCCAATTTGGAAAGCAGTATGGAGATTCCTGGGAAAGCTGGGAATGGAACCACCATTTGACCCAGCCTTTGCCCTTCTCGGACTATTCCCTGAAGACCTTAAAAGAGCGTATTACAGGGATACTGCCACATCGATGTTCATAGCAGCACAATTTACAATAGCTAGATTGTGGGACCAACCCAGATGCCCTTCACGGATGAATGGATTAAAAAAATGTGGCATATATACACCATGGAGTATTACGCAGCACTAAAAAATGACAAAATCTTGGAATTTGCAGGGAAATGGATGGCACTAGAGCAGATTATGCTTAGTGAAGCTAGCCAATCCCTAAAAAACAAATACCAAATGTCTTCTTTGATATAATGAGAGCAACTAAGAATAAAGCAGGGAGGAAGAGCAGGAAGAAATGATTAACATTAAACAGAGACATGAGGTGGGAGGGAAAGGGAGAGAAAAGGGGAATTGCATGGAAACGGAGGGAGATCCTCATTGTTATACTAAATTACATATAAGAGGTTGTAAGTGGAATGGGAAAACAAACAAGGTGAGAAATGAATTACAGTAGAAGGGGTAGAGAGAGAAGATGGGAGGGGAGGGGAGGGGGGATAGTAGAGGATAGAAAAGGTAGCAGAATACAACAGTTACTAGTATGGTATGATGTAAAAATTTGGATGTGTAACCCATGTGATTCTGCAATCTGTACTTGGATAAAAAAGGGAGTTCAAAACTCACTTGAAGCTAATGTATGCTAATGTATGAAATATGATATGTCAAGAGCTTTGTAGGGTTTTGAACGACCAATAAAAAAAAAAAGAAATTTCCGTCCAAATCCTGTACTCACTCTTCTTCCTAAACCTACCGACTATCTACCTAATCGTACCGACTATCCCTTTTTGACTGGATGTTCTCTTCCTCATTCAATCATCCAATGTACAAGGTCCTATGCCATTGTAAATGGATTTATCTGAGACAACTGTGCAGAACCTAATTCAACACTACGTATCCCAATCAAGGGCCCAATGCCCTTCTGGGCTTCAAATCCTAGATTTCTGTTTTCATACATATATTTTACCAATATAATTTAATAAATATCGCAGGTTCCCAATACCATTATTCATCGCGCAGAATGATTCCTAACCCAAATCGAACCTGTTATTACACTAACCATACACTGTTCCCTCAATCTAACTTTACAGAAAAGCAGGGACAGAGTTGGTCTTACAATACAGGAGTGTAGGTAAACTTCCACCTGCTGAGAACCTCGAAGGTCCATGCAGAAATGATCCATGGAGAAGATGTAGGCAGCTATGAAGGACCTGAGGGAGGAAAAGTCAACTTCCATGGTAAACAACCTGGTCAGGATGAAGGGATGTGTCTGAATCAGCCTCTTTCATCTTAATGTAGAGAAGATGGACCAAACCAGGCCTGTGTGGAGAGCTGTTCCCGGGTGCCTATGGTTGATATACCATTCTAACTTGTGAAAATGTCAGAGCGAGTAGGTGCATCCTCCATCTCATGGGACCCTTAGAAGCAACTTTTAGGACAAAGTTGTTGCCAAGGCAGTGACCTCATTTAGTTCCTGAAGGAAATGACCTCACCTCACTTCCTTGGTGATGGAACTCTCTGAACTTGGGATACAGGAAGTCAGGCACCCAGAGCCAGTCCCAGTTCATGTCCCAGTGGTCAAACTTGTTTGGATTTTCCAAGGACAGAGACAGTCTTTCTTGGTACCTACTGATGTGAGGATGGCATAATGCCAGGAAGGTCTGAGGAGGGGCCTTTCCTGAGAAAGAAGGTAGTGGCTCACCGCTGGCTCCTAACAGCTTCACAGAGTTGGACACGGAGACCAGATCTGAGAGAGAACAGCCCATTATGGGGGAATATATTATGGCCCACCAGTCAAAGGACACTCCATATTTTCACAGACCTACTTGGGGGTCTGTGTGGGTGTGGGTGTGGGTGTGGGTTTGTGGTTTTGTCTCATGTTCTGAGAATAGGTAGGAAAGTCGTTTCGTTTGGTTTGGTGTGAATTGTTTCTAGTAAGTCTTTTGACAAGGCGAGTGTTTCTATGTCTGTGTATCCCACTGTGTCCGTGGTTGTAGACATTAGAAAAGAGAGTGCATCAATACATATGTCCTATCTAGTAGAAATCTTACCAGCGTTCATCCTGTCCTATTTATGAATGGTCTACGGCTTGCCATATGGATCGGCCACTCCTAATATCTTCCTAAGATCCTATTTTCTTTCTGAATTTTGACCAAACTCCAGAATAGGCTCATGGTTTTGTGTCCAAGATATGTACCACCTTTAAGCTCTGTGACATGGCCATGTACTGGATAGCTGAAGGCAATGGTGAGCATCTCAGAAAACTCAGATATCAGTGTGATCAGGAAAGTCTCAGTGGAGAAACCCTGCTTTGGGCCTTTTGCTTACCTATTGTACTATTGCCCTTAATGTCAGGAAAGTCTTTGCCTCAGGCCACCCCTTTGTGAAGACTGAAGAGTTTTCAAATGGAAATGAATGGGCATCACCTTTGGCTCTTTGCTTAATTGCTTTGGAAAGGGATGTGTCTGAATCAGCTTCTTGGCCCTGTGTGAGGTTGTGGCTTAGATTCTCAGCACCTAATGGATCTAAAAAAATCCCATGTGTGCATCCAAAACCAAAATACCCATAAGAGCAGTCATTGTGGATGAAGTCTCTCACCTTCCTCTGTAAGGTTCCTGACCTCCATCTTTGAGAATAGGGATCCTTTGGGTCAAATGAGTTCTTCAAATCACTACAGAGGCTAGGCCATAGGTGCTTGGGTTTTCTCATGACCCCAATTAACATAAGGAATCTAAACCCCACAGTAATTAGGCCACAAAATGGAGAATCAGAGCAGTATTAAGGGCAGGCCTCTTTGATCACTTCTGGTTCACAGGAAGGGTCTCCCTGCCACACTGACTTTAAGCAAATGGGGGAAAGGGACCTTATTTAGGATACTGTCTTTGGCTTTGGCCCTCATGGAAACCTACAGCCTGAGGTTATGATTAGTGTCTATATGGAAGAAGATGAGGGCCATGTGGGAGTGTTTTGGTTTTAATAGTGGTCATTTTTGTGGCCGTTGGAAGAGATGACTGGGTCCACCTGGGCTTGAACACTGGTGTGATTCCCCTTAGAAACTGAGTTATGGAACTGACCTCAAAGAAGTATTGCCATGTATTGTGTTGGGATTTTAGGAGGCCACGCATGAGAGTCACCCTTGGAAACTGAGATCAAGGCCCAGGGTGGGTTTCCACAGAGCACTGGGAATCTCAGGAAGGATATCACATGATTTTATTTTTAAAGAATTGGCAGCCATAGTTGCAAGTCAAAGCACAAAAGGATCACACATTGTAGACCTCAAATGCCTGGCTTAATGTGACCTTTTATCCTGTCGTTGGGAATCATTGCCTGTTAGAATTCTCCAGAGATTTCATTGAAATAAGCTTCCTCTCCATTTCATGGTTCCTGAATGAATTAAACCCCACAGTGCCTCAAACTTCATCCTTGAAAAAAGGCTAGATAAATACCATTAAATTTTTGAAATTCCCATGAACAGGTGTCAGTGGAGAACCTTTGGATGTCTTATAGATGATCATGAGTGTACCAGACAATGCCTTGATTGACTGGGTTTCATGAAAATCATGTAGAACAGAGATGCCAGTAATTTGGAGCCCGATGAGTAGTCGGCCTAGAGCAGTGGAGTGTAGGTGTTTGTTAAAACATCTGTGATGGGGTCATGTGGATCTGCCATTGGCTTCCAAATGGTTTGTGACTGACATGGTGCAGCCCCCATACCCTTGTATGTAAAGGCATCTTGTTATACGGAGAGGTTTCAGGGCAATGTTTAGAATCAGATTGCTATTGTCAAGGGGGCAAGCTATGTGGGATAGAAGCCTGGTTGGTGCACTCTCCTGCAGACCCTTAACCAACACACGTGACAGAACTCCCTCCAGCACTCTGTCCTAGTTGACCTCTTCGTATTTCGTGAAGCAAATACCAAACTCCCAATGCAGCTGCAAGAAACACCATGAAAAGTAGAGGAAGACCAAATGGCTTCAAAGTCCACACTGGGAGACACTTTGCCCCCAAATGGCAACAAATTACCTACAAAGAGAGAATTCAGCCCTGCTGCCTCATGTTTATTGGAAAATAAGAAACCATGTGCTCCAGGTCACACAGATGCAGACCCAGATTTGATGGTCTCACTACAAAGGAAGTTAAAACTCCTGACAACAACATATATTTCAAGTGCCCAACCTCAGAGGCAGTTTCTCAAGAAGTCTTTAGGCCAACAGAGCTCCATGTTTGTGGAGTTTTTACCATGTACCTTACTTTTCGAAACACCTCTACCACCTCCAAGGTTGTTAACTACTGAGAATTTTCCATTCCAGATGTGTATTCACAGATTTTCTAACTCTTCTTCTCTTATTGTGTCTTACTTGGGGTGAAGGTAATGTCAAGGCATTGTTCTGAATGAGAGTGGGAAGACTTTTGGGTAGCACATATTTGCATAAACATTGGATTCATTTTCCAATTTTCTATTCGAAATACTGAATCCCTGACTGTCAGAGGTAGAAGGAATTCTATTCTCCTTCAAAGAATAGCCTGACACTTACAAGAAACAGCCACCAGGAGACATCCTGTCTGAGAGACATCCTGTAGCCATCTGTCTCCCTGAGACATCCTGCGGCCATCTGTCTTTCTGAAACTTCCTGAGGTTATCTCACCTTGTGAAGACATCTAGGAACTGCCGATAAGAGAGATTTCCCACATCCAGCATACAAATACCCCTGTGTGAACAATAAAAGTTTGCAGCTTGATCAGAACTCCTGTCTTGCTGTCATCTCTCGTGTCTCTTGTCCCTTCATTCCTCCCTATCTAGGTTCGCTGCCCACGTTGATGTGTCCTGCCGGCTGGGACATCTGGCGCCCACCGACTGGGGCTTGAGCTTTTGATTGAGGGGGACCCCGTCCTCCTGGAAGATTTGGTCAAGCGGAGCTTGCAATAACTGCAGAAGACACCACCGAGAGACAGATCCAGGAGGAGCGTGGGGATGACGCACGGTGATTGACCCACTATGGGACAAGCAGTTTCGTCACATGATTTGTTTTTGTCAGGCTACAAGGAGTCCTTGCAGACATGGGGGCGCGTGTTTAGAAAAAAGACTTAATTTTTTTTTTCATACATAAGAGAGCAGTGTCCATGGTTTCCTCTTGAAAGGACCATTGATGGTAAAAGATGGCTTGGAGTAGGAGACTGTTTAAAAGATTATTATGAATCCTTTGGCCCAGAAAAAGTGCCTGTTCCCACCTTTTCTTACTGGAACTTAATTAATGAAATTCTTAAAAGTTCACCCTTTGACAATAGTACCTTAAAACTTGTCGAGGTTGGGGAAGAGGCTATGCAAATACTTCTCGTATCCCCTCGGCATGCCCATCAGTTAGTATAGACATAGACCCTTCTCAGGCTCCCCAGGACCATGGGAACCTTCCTGGTCCCCCTCAAAATACCACCCTAATGATTAAGGCTCCAATGGTTACCAACTGCCTTTATCCAGTTTTAAATTCCGGAGACTCATTGACCCCTGTAGAGGAGGCTACCTTGGAGAAGGAAGCAGCTCGCTACCATTCAGAAGACCCTGCACCTCTCAAGACCCTGCCACAGCCTATAGGACTTACACATCCAACCCCTCCTATATCCCTCCTGCCTTTTGTGCTCTGGCCCTTCAGGGTACAAATGCCCAACCAAGATATTTTTTCCCCACTTCCCTTGCCTAAACTGGCTCCTTTGTGAGCATCCTTCCAACATAGACAGGAACAGATCCAACCTTTAAAAGAATTAAGATCCCTTCACTCTGAGCTCTGTTCATTAGCCTTAGGTATGGAGTCAAAGTAACTGGCCTACAGTGGTCTAATACAAAGGCAAAGCCACTCCATCAACCTGTGCTCGCCTTCCCAGTCACCACCAGTCAGATAGATAAGCCTGCCCAGGCTGAGGTCAAAGACTTAGACGAGGATCAAGAGGAGGAAGCGGAGAAATGGAATAAGGAGATCAGGACTCAGAGGATGAGGAGTTCAGCCCTAGGCAGGCAGGAACCCAGAGTCTACAAAAAATTAAGCCTGCATTTTCCTGAAAAACTTAAAAAGGCTTGTGCTCACTATGGCCCCTTTGCACCCTACATGTTGGCTTTATTAGAAAGCCACAGCACACAATGACTTACTCCCAATGATTGAAAATTTTTAGACCAAGCTACCCTCAGTGCCAGAGACTTTCTGTTATGGAATGCAGATTTCAAAGAGCACTGTCGGGAAACTGCTCAAAAAATTTTAACTAAGGCCTCCTCTAAGTCCGGGACTTATGTTAAGCTAGTGGGCAATGAGCCTTTTGACACTAAAACTAAACAGGCACATTTCCCTGCTGGACTTTTGATGCAGATTCAGATGGCTGGCTTACATGCTTGGAGACACCTCCCTCAAAAGCCTCGGCTACCACTTCCTTGGCAAAAATTCGACAATGGCCCGACGAGCCTTATAGCGACTTTGTTCCCAGGCTTAACCTAGCTGTGGAATGCTTGCTTGGAGCAAGTGAAAACAAAAGCTCTTTTGTAAAACATCTTGCCTTTGAAAACGCCAACCCGGCATGTCAGGATGTTCTTCAACCACATAAGGATAAAGGGAAACTTTCTGACTTTATTAGACTCTATGCAGGGGTAGGTGCAGCTCATGCCATGGGTCTTGCCCTAGGTGCCACCTTTACCAAGACCTTTCACAATCCTGGCTCACGTACTTGCTTTACTTGTAAACAACCTGGCCATTTTGCACGCAAGTGTCCGACAGGCAAAGAAAGCCTAGGAATAGCATCTCCTTCAACTGGGGCTATACCGCCCCAAGCTACCCTTTGCCCTAGATGTGGTAAAGGTCATCACTGGGCCAGTGAGTGTAGATCTAAGACAAATGCCCTCAGACAGCCTATTTTTTCCTGCTTCTTGGGAAACTCCCTGCGGGGCCAGCCCCGGGCCACGACATCCCCCAGGACAAAACCAGGGGCAATAAGATTTTTTTCCCTTCCAAACTCCCAACCTACCTCAAAATTCTTCTGCACAATTGCTTCCCTCCAACTAGCCACTCCAGGCAGCGCAGGATTGGACATCTGTGCCACCACTGAAACTATATTAGACTCAATGCAAGGGCCCCAGATAATACCCACTGGAATTATGGGTCCCCCTCCATCTCATATCTGTGCCCTTATTTTTGGAAGAGCCTCTACTAACTTACATGGTGTTCAGGTCTTCCATGGCATTAATTATAATGACTTCACTGGAGAAAAAAAATACTGGCCACAGCTATTAATGGAGTTTTGGCCATCCCAGCAGGAACAAGTCTTGCACAATTAATACTCCTTCCCTTGAATCCAGGAGGCACTTAACCACCCAAACCTACCGCGGGGGACTGCCTCCTTGGGCTGCTCTGATGTAAATTGGGTTCAACCCGTTTCTCAAAATAGACCCACCATTTCCTTACTTATTGAAGGAAAGGAATTCCAAGGAATTCTAGATACTGGAGCTGATGCCACAATTATTTCTCAAAAATATTGGTCATCAGCTTGGACCCTCACCCCATCCTTGACTGACCTTAAAGGGATAGGACAGTCAAAAAATCCTCTGGTCAGCTCTACGGCTCTTTGCTGGACTGATAAAGAGGGTAATAAGGGAATTGTCACTCCTTTCATTGTTCCTGACCTCCCTGTTAACCTATGGGCCCGAGATATTTTGAGTCAAATGGAAGTTATTCATGCCAGTCCCAATTCCATGGTGACTCATCAAATGCTTCGTATTTATTTTGTCCCTGGTATAGGCCTTGGGAGACTGAGACAAGGACTGGTTGAGCCAATAAAACCCATACAAAAAAGAAATACATATGGACTTGGGTATTCGGATTTTTAGTGTCAGTCTCTGACTCTCCTGTACCCCATGGAGATAAAATTATTTGGGAGACTCAGACTCTTGTGTGGTTGGATCAATGGTCCCTTACCCCAAGAAAATTTGGAGGCTGCCTCCATGTTAGTGCAGGAACAGCTGGCAGCCGGCCATGTAGAGCCCTCAACCTCACCATCGAATACTCCAATTTTTGTTATCAAGTAAAAATCAGGCAAGTGGTGCCTTTTACAATATTTGTGTGCCATTAATAAACCTATGTGCAGAATAAGAGCACTACAGCCAGGCATTCCCACACCAGTGGCTATTCCCAAAAACTATTGTAAAATGATTATTGACTTAAAAGATTGTTTTTTTTTTTTACCATTCCTTTACATCCTGAGGATAGACACTATTTTGCCTTTAGTCTCCCTCACCTTAATTTTCAGGGCTCTATGCAGAGATTTCAATGGAAGGTTCTTCCCCAAGGTATGGCCAACAGCCCTAGTCTTTGCCAAAAATATGTTGCTCAAGCAGTAGACCCTGTGAGAGAGCTATGGCCACAAATTTATATTTTACATTATATGGATGATTTGTAATTGCTGCACCTAATAACCATGACCTTAATAATTGTTACTTGGACCTTTACAAAATCCTCACTACCTTGGGACTACAGATAGCTCCTAATAAGGTTAAAACACAGGACTGTTATACCTATTTGGTCCTTAAACTTCAAGATAATCAGATCCAAATTCCTAAGATACAACTATGGGTGGACCATCTTCACACCCTTAAAGATTTTCAAAAATTACTGGGGAATATTCAATGGCTAAAAACATATTTAAAATTACCCACTTGTATACTTTTGTCCCTTAATGATATTTTTGAGAGGTGATTCCCACCCCTCCTCCCCTCAAAAGCTTACTCCCGAGGCATGACAGGCATTAAACCAAGTCACAGAAGCCATTGCCAAACAGTTTTTTACAGAACATTCTTATAACCTTCCTCTGGTTCTGGTTATTTTACACACTGCTCATACACCCACAGGAATATTTCGGCAGCGAAATACACATTTTAGAAATAAAGGCTGCCTTTGCTTTGGGTCCATTTACCCACCACATTCTCCAAGGTTATTACTGTTTTTCTTGCTCAGGTATCTTCTATTATTTTTAAATGTCGTTTGCTATCTCGACAACATTTTGGCAAAGACCATGATAATATTTTAATTTCATATACTAAAGACCAAACCCAATTTTTACTACAGACAGAGAATGAATGGCGTATTGCCTTATTAGGCTTTTTGGGAACAATTGATAACCACCTCCCCAATGACCCCCTTTTATATTTTGTCCAGTTACATCCATTTATTTTTGCCAAAATTACTCAAAAGGCTCCCATTCCTCAAGTCCTTACTGTCTTTACAGACGGTTCCAGTAATGGCCGAGCAGTCATTGTTGTCAATAACCAACCTAACACCTTTGATACTGTCTATCATTCAGCACAATTTGTGGAATTGTTTGCCATAACACAAGTTTTTAAAACATTTCTTGATTATCCTGTTAATATTTATACATACAGTGCCTACATTGCTCATTCTGTGCCCCTGCTTCAGATTTCACCCACCATTAAGGCTTCTTCCAATGTGGCCCATCGGTTTCACCAGCTTCAGAAGCTAATTCAGGCCAGACAACACCCATTTTTCTTAGGACACATCAGGGCACACTCTGATCTTCCCAGCCCTCTAACACAAGGTAATGCCAAAGCTGATGCAGCAACTCGTTTCATCTTTTCAATTTTTGTTGGCTCCGTTCAAAAGGCCACGGATTTACACAATCTTCACCATCTAAATTCCCAGAACCTTCGATAACTATGTAAAATTACCAGGCAACAGGCAGGAGAAATAGTAAAAGCATGCCCTGGTTGCCCTGTCTCCCTCCCCATTCAACACTTGGGAGTTAACCCCCGAAGATTACTGTCCAATCAGTTTTGGCAAATGGATGTTACTCATTTTTCTGAATTTGGAAAAACCAAATATATACACGTTTCTGTAGATACCTTCAGCGGCCTTATTTTTGCATCACCACATTCTGGAGAGGCTATCAAAGATGTCCTTTCTCATCTTGTTTCAGTGTTTTCCGTAATGGGTAAACCAATACATGTTAAAAAAAAGATAATTGTCCTGCATATACCAGTGCCAAGTTTAAACAGTTTTGTGCTTCCTCGCAAATTTGTCATACTACTGGAATTCCATACAAGCCTCAGGCATTGTGGAACGTGCCCACCTTACCTAAAGACTTGGCTAACCCGGTTTAATGCTTCTGCACTTGTATTTACCACTCACAGGCATCTCCTTAATCATGCATTATGTGCCCTTATTTTTCTTTCCCTAGACAATGAAGGCCATTCGGCTGCAGACTGACACTGGCAATCCTCGTCCAATTCTGTTCACCCACCTGTTATGTGGCACAATCCCCTTACAAATAAATGGAAAGGCCCAGGTCCTGTCCTCATCTGTGGACGAGGCTCAGCTTGTGTTTTGGACCAAGAGCAAGCAGCCCCAAGATGGTTACCAGAACGCCTGGTTAAACAGGTTAATGGCTTACCTCAACACGGGGATGGAGGCCCTCACCCTGAGGACAAATTTTCCTCTTTTTCAGATGCAGCCAACAATCTGTGTGAGGATCCTACTTAAGGCACTTCTGCTGAACAGGATTGTACACGGAGGCTTTGGCCCTCCACCTTCCAACATCATGGAGTACCTTTTTGGCCCTCCCTGTGAATGCAAGGGAGGATCTTGGACTCAGGCTTCCACTAGTTTTACCCAGACTGCTGACTGCGTGACTAAGGTGGCTTACCTCCGGGCCGAGGTTGACCATAAACTCAGAGGAGTTCATCAGCCTAAATTGGTATGTGTTAACATGCCAAAAATTATTCCCCCTAGTACAAGTAATGCTCTCTAAAATTGTTCTGCAACTTGAACGCATACCCAAGCGATGCATGCCACTTGTTATGCGTCGGCCTCAATTTGTGTCAACAAGAAGGGAGAACAATTTTTTGAAGCCTCCCTAACTAAAACTCATGCAGCAGGAGGGACCACTATTCATTATACCCCCGTTCTTTTTGACCGGGGAGGAGAAGGCAAATACACCAAGCTACAGTCAGCTGGGTGCCAAGGCCCTGTTGGTAAACCCCCCTTCTGCCCCATTAAGGCACCTACAGGGGTCGCTGATGGTGGAGGATTCCCTTATGCTGTCAAGCATCCTCAGATAATCAAACTTTTGAAACCCCAAATCCCTGAGCTCACATATCATCTCTTAATATAGCCAAAATGCCAGCTCCCCGGTTTAGATAACAATATATTAGATATTTAGGAAACTACCTTCTCCTTGCTTAATAATTCCAACCCCACCTTTGCTGGTGATTGCTGGCTCTCCATGACAACAGGGGCAATCATGCCTATGGCAGTTCCTATTAATTCTATCATAGACGATGATAATACATGCCAACCCAGATTTCCTTTTAAAGTACAGTCTATAGGCACTTTTACAATATGTCTTTTAGGCGCGATGCAAAATAATACCTATGATATTGATGTTGGAGTTCCTTCCTTTGGAAATTGCTCAACAGTACAAAACTATTCCTCACCCACCCCATCTCTTTGTCCCTCCAATGGCACAGTTTTTATGTGTGGAGGAAACTCGGCCTTCCTGAGGCTTCCATCGAATTGGACCGTTGGCTGTGTTCTTGCCTTATTACTCCCTGATATAACTATTGTCCCAGGAGACAAAACTCTATGCATTCCTAGTCTAGACACCTTAGTCAAAAGACACAGGCGGGCAATACAGGCCTTACCACTCTTTGCCAGCCTTGGAATAACAGCTGCTGTGAACACAGGTACAGCTGGCTTAGGCATGGCTATACACTCTTAGCGTCGCCTGTCTCAACAACTTATAAATGATGTAAAAACTCTATCAGGAACCATTAAAGATTTGCAGGACCTAGTAGACTCCCTGGCAGAAGTGTTCCTTCAAAACAGAGAAGGCTTAGATTTACTGACAGCTAACCAGGGAGGTATTTGCTTGGCCTTAGGGGCACGATGCTGCTTTAATGCCAATAAATCAGTCATAGTACGCACTAAAATTAAGCAGCTTCAAGAAGATCTAGAAAAGAGACGAAGGGAACTTTTTTGAAAATCCCCTCTGGACTGGGTTTAATGGATTTCTACCCTACCTTCTTCCCCTATTAGGCCCTTTGTTGGGTTTACTTTTAATGGTGTCCATAGGACCCTGCATTATAAACAGGCTTGTACAATTTATTATAGAACAGATTAATATTTTGGCCTCTAAGCCCATACAGGTCCACTATCATCACCTGGAGATGGAAGACCATGCTGCCAACATTTAAAAGGATGTTCTACCCTTCTCACAGGCTTATTTCTTAAGTTTACATCCCCACAGATCTCTCTTTCTTACATTAAACTATAAGTAACAGCTCTGACCAACCATCTTCTGCCATTGCCATAAGGGTTCGTCCTCCATTGGCCCCTTCACTTGGGGGGGGGGGATGCACCCATGGAGTGAGGACGTTAGGCCATAATAACGGAGGATGCAGGATGGACTGCAGGAGGATGGATCCACGGATACCAAAACAGAAGACCTCTTAGTGACACGCTCTGGTGCATGGCGGTCGGCATGCTTCCCTTTTAAAGCCGTCTCCTCCAAAAATATGCCAAGGCCACCACGAAATCTTGTAAACATGCTCTCTCGAATCAGGAGATATTCAAAGGCCTGCTAGAGAAACAGAGCCTCTATCACCCCCTAAAACATTGGCCGGTAAGGTATGGTCAAATATTTTATATAATAAAGGGGGAGAGGTCAGGGGCTAGAAGGAAGTTCTCCTTCAAAGTATAGCCTGACACTGAAAAGAAACAGCCCCCAGGGAGATATCCTGCCTGGGAGACATCCCGCAGCCATCTATCTCCCTGAGACATCCTGCAGCCATCTGTCTTCCGGCAACATCCTGAGGTTATCTCACTTTCTGAAGACATCCAGCAACTGCCGATAAGAGAGCTTTCCCATCCACAGCATATAAATTTCCATGTGAGAACAATAAAAGTTTGCAGCATGATCAGAACTCCAGTCTTGCTGTAATCTCTCGTGTCTCTTGTCCCTTCATTCCTCCCCAACTAAGTTTCTTGCCCACGTTGATGTGTCCCGCCGGCCCGGACAACTGACACTAACCCATACCCTACTACACTCTGACAACTAATCCTAATATGATGGAGAAAAATAATCTAAACAGAATAGAAATACAGGCAGTTCAGAGTAGGCATGGTGTATATTTGGACTTGCCTTTTGCATGATATAGGGTAGGTGTTATAAATCTAGTTAACAACACCTACTATCTTCCTAAGCTCCTGTTTTCTTCCTGAATTCTGGCCACTCTCCAGAATAGGCTCATGGTTTTGTGTCCACGATATGTACGACCTCCAAGCTCTGTGACATGGCCATGTACTGGATAGCTGAAGGGAATGCGAGCATCTCAGAAAACTCAGATATCAGTGTGACCAGGAAAGTCTCAGTGGAGAAACCCTGCTTTGGGCCTTTTGCTAACCTATTTGCTTGTTGCCATGAATGTCAGGAAGGTCTTTGCCTCAGGCCAGCCCTTTGTGAATCCTGAAGAAAACTGTTTTCAAATGGTAATAAATGGGCATCACCTGTGGCTCTTTGCTTAAATGCTTTGGAAAGGGATGTGTCTGAATCTGCCTCTTTGCCCTGTGTGAGGTAGTGGCTTAGATTCTCAGCACCAGTTGGATCTAAAGAAAAATCCAATGTGTGCATCCAAAACCAAAATGCAAAAAAGATCAGTCATGGTGTATGAAGTTTCTCACCTTCCTCTTTTAGGTTCCTGACCTCCATCAAGTGAGAATAGGGATCCTTTGGGACAAATGAGTTCTTTCATGCCCTGTAGAGATGATTGGGTTTTCTCATGACTCCAAATCACATGAAGAAACTATACCTGACAGTCAGTAGGCCTCAAATTGGAGAAGCAGAGCAGTATTAATGGCAGACCTATGTGATCAATCCTGGTTCACAGAAATGGTGTCCAGGCTACCCTGAGGTTAGGCAAATGAAGGGAAAGAGACCTTATTTTGGAAACTCTCTTTGGCTGTGCCATTCATGGAAACATCCAGCCAGAGGTTATGATGAATGTATATATGGAAGAAGATGAGGGCCTTGGTGGAGTGTTTTGGTTTTAACTGTGGTCATTTGTGTGGAGTTTGGAAGAGATGACTGGGTCCACCTGGGCTTGAACTCTGGTGTGATTCCCCTCAGAGACTGAGTTCAGTGACTGACCTCAGAGAAGTAATTGCTTTGGAAAGGGATGTGTCTTAATCAGCCTCTTGGCCCTGTGTGAGGCTGTGGCTTTGATTACCAGCACCGTATGGATCTAAAAATGATCCCATGTCTGCTTCCAAAACCAAAATGGCCAAAATTGCAGTCATTGTTGATGAAGTCTCTCACCTTCCTTTGTAAGGTTCTGAAAGAATAAAAGAAATTGAAATTGAAACGTAAAGAAACAGGTTCTGTAAAGTTTCCAGGCTGCACGCAGAACCTGAAATTCCTGTGGCAGTTAAGACAATTCCCGGAACTACCCATTAGATGTGTGTTGAAATCTTCCCTGACCACCTAGTTACTTAACAACCTCTTCCCAAAAACCGTGCAGCTAAGCACATATACATCTCAGGGCTTTAACCAATCAGTTTAAATGTATACCCCTTCTCAGGGCTGACCAATCACCCGCTGCCTGAACTGTTCCCACCAATGAATGTGCAAATCATGTTTTAGAGTTGTTATTTGATTTTCCCACAGTATACGGTGATTTGCTAAAGGAAGCTAGGATGTATGTTAAGTCCCTGCCCTCTCTAAAGAATGTATATAAAATCTGCTCATGTTGTTCTTGGGGCTCTTTTTTTTTTGCTCCTCTGAAGTGAGCTGTGAGCCCCAGCATGCTGGACTCCCAATAAACCCTATGCTGTTTCATGAGAAATTCTCTTGGTGGTCTTTTCCTCCGACGTTCGGCCCACATTTTCATCTGGAGGCCCTAGCTGAGAAATCCAGCAGTGACGAACAAAAGACCCCAATGGACTCCTTTCAGAGTAATTAAGGTGCCTCTTTCTGGTTTCGGGTTTCAGGTTAGGGCTTGGCAAAATGGCTGTCGGTGAAGAACATTAGCTCTCTGCGATGGTGGCTGACAGATGTGTTACAGAGTCACAGGCCACGTCCCTGGGGGAAACTCCAGAGGACTCGGGAAATTGAGGATTAGTAGATTCCTCAACTCGGTTATTTTTTGCTTCAGGATTCGGTTTTCCAGCCCATCAGGTTTTGCTGGCTACTCAGTTTTGTTCATTGTCAGGAACTCATGTTGAGTTTACTGTCTGTCTTTATTGTCTAACCCATCAGGTTTGGCCAGTTACTCAGTTCTAATCTTTTTCTTGGACTCATGTTAAACGTTTACTGTTTGTCTTTGTCTGTGTCACGTTTGTGTATTCACTGTCCCTGTTTGAGTAACTCCCATTATGGGACATTATGGGACAAAGCACTTCCATGCCTCTGTCCCTTAACCTTGATCATTGGACTGATGTTCGCTCAAGTACCAAGAATCTTTCTTTTTCAGTAAAATGCCGGATCTGGCAGACTCTCTGTGCTTCAGAATGGCCCATCCTAGGAGTCGGATGGCCCCGAGAAGAATCCTTCCACTTCCCTCTAATCCGAAAAGTCAGAGATATTGTCTTTCACCGGGGCCACTTGGCCACCCAGATTAACAGCCATATACCCCTTCCCCGATGATCTTATCATTCCAACATTCTTCTCCTCCCCCTCTTCCCTCCATTCTGAGTCACAAGACTGGACACTCCTCTCTCTCCTTATCCTCTACCCTCGCTCCCCAACCCACAACATGTTCCAGATGATCCTCCCGCCGCTGACTCAGCCTCTCCGCCGCTAGAGGCAATTGGGCCAGACCCAAGCCCTCCAGGGGACTTCCCCGCAGGAGCAGCAGCCCCTGCTCCCCTGAAGGAAGCTGGGCCACCTAAAGGAACCCGCAGGAGATAAATAAAATAAAACTCGGAAGCCCCTGTGATGCTTCTTCTCTGTCCCTACTTGCCCATGAACCGACCCAACTGGGACCCCAACCTTTGAATGTAGGTAGCATCTGTCCACTTATCGCCGTTCTCTAATAGTGGGTCTCTGAGCGGCGGCCAGAGGGCCGACTAATTTGGCCAAGGTAGGAGAGATTATCCAAGGGCCTAATGAGTCTCCTTCTATGTTTCTGGAGAGAATTATGGAAGCGTATAGGAAATATATTCCTTTTGATCCTCAGGCAGAAGACCAAAAGCCATCTGTTGCAATGGCCTTTATCGAGCAGACTGCCCTAGATATTAAGAGAAAGTTACAACGTCTAGATGGATTATAAGATATGACCTTAAGAGATTTAGTCAGAGAAGCTGAGAAAGTATATTATAAGAGAGAAACTGAGGAGGAAAGGGAATAGAGGAGAGAGAAGGAAAGGGAACAAAAGAAGGAGGAAAGAAGCAAATGGCAGAGTAAAGCATTGCCTAAGGTTCTGGTCACAGCAGCAAATAGGCCAGAAGTTAAAAAGCAGGGATACATAAAGGCATACCTGGGCCCACGCCAAAGGCTGCCTTTGGCCTCAAATCAATGTGCCCACTGTAATAAAAAAGAACACTGGGCCAAAGAGTGCCCCCAAAATAAGCAGCCACGCCAGCCCGCTGTGCTGACTCTAGAAGAGGACTAGGAAATTCGGGGCTCAGATCCCCTCCCCCAGCTGAGAGTAACATTTGAAGTTGAGGGGAACACAGTGAACTTTGAAGTGATTACAGGAGCAGTATACTCAGCCCTTAAGACTTCACTGGCCCCCCTATCAATTAAATCGTCCCTAGTTCAAGGGGCTAATGGCAGTAGATATCAGGCTTGGACAACTAAGATGAATATGGACCTCGGAAAGGAAAAAGTCCACCACTCTTTCCTAGTAATCCCAGAATGCCCGGCCCCATTGATGGGCAGGAATATGCTTACCAAACTCTGGACTAGAATAACCTTTAACCCTAATGGTCCCCAAGTGGGGGTTCTAAAGCCTGCAGTATTAACTCCCATAGTAACATCTTTGACTATGTCTGTAGAAGATGAACATCAACTCTTCGCGCCCCCTAGCACTGATCAAACAGGCAAACTACCCCAGAAATGGATAAAAGATTATCCTAATGCCTGGGCAGAAACTGCTGGGTTAGGTCTAGCCATCAACAACCTCCAATAGTAGTAGAATTAAAAGCCTCTGCGTCTCCAATTAGTGTTAAACAATATCCTCTAAGCAAAGAAGCTAAGGATGGGATAAGGCCCCATATTCATAAATACCTGGGTCTTGGGGTCCTAAGGCCCTGTCAATCAGCCTGGAACACCCCCCGGTACCAGTAAGAAAGCCAGGAACTGGGGACTACCGTCCTGTTCAAGACCTAAGAGAGATCAACAACAGAGTGCAGGACATTCACCCCACAGTACCCAATCCATATAATTTGCTTAGCACTCTGAATCCGGAGCAGAAATGGTACACTGTGCTGGACTTAAAAGATGCTTACTTCTGCTCGCCTCTACATAAGGACTGTCAGTTGCTGTTAGCTTTAGAGTGGATAGACCCAGAACCTGGAACATCTGGCCAACTAACCTGGACTAGACTCCCACAGGGGTTCAAAAAATCCCCCATTCTCTTTGATGAAGCCCTCCACAGAGACATCAATGACTTCAAAACTGCACACCCCGAAGTCACCCTACTCCAATAGTGGATGATCTTCTACTGGCAGCCAACACCAAGGAGACCTATGAGTCTGGGACCCAAGCACTATTATTCGAGCTTGCTCGGCTTGGATATATGGCTTCTGCCAAAAGGCCCAAACTTGTCAGCAAGAAGTAATCTTCCTGGGTTATTCTCTTAGGGGTTGCAAATGATGGCTCCCTGAGCCCAGAAAAAAATCCGTTTTGCAGATACTGCCCCCATCTAATAAGAGAAAACTCAGAGAGTTTCTTGGGACTGCCAGCTTTTGCAGGTTATGGATTCCTGGGTTCGCATCTCTGGCTGCCCCTTTATACCCGCTGATAAAGGGGGATGCCCACTTCCAATGGACCCCTGAGCACCAACAAGCTTTTGATAATGTCAAAAAAAGGTGCTGCTATCTGCTCTGGCCTTAGCACTCCCAGATGTAGAAAACCCTTCACTCTCTATATCGAGGAAAAGAAAGGAATAGCACGGGGAGTGCTCACTCAGTCTTTGGGACCTTGGAAAAAGCCAGTAGCGTATTTATCCAAAAAACTGGACCCATTGGCTAGCGGGTGGCCCCATTGCTTAAGTGCTATAGCAGCAGCAGCCCTTCTAATAAAAGATGCTCATTAATTAACATTGGGACTGAAGCTAACCATTATAGCCCCCCATGCCCTGGAGAGCATCATCTGTTAGCCTCCAAAGAGGTGGCAATCAAACTCCAGAATAAACCACTACCAGAGCCTCTTGCTTGACAAAGACAGAATAACGCTGGGACCCCCTGCTCCACTCAACCCACCTACACTGCTGCCAGAAGAATCATCAGGACCCGTCACTCATGAGTGTCAACACATACTGGCAAGGAAACCAGTATACAACAAGACTTGAAGGATCAGCCACTGCCTCGCCCTGAAGTCGTATGGTTTACGGATGGCAGCAGCTTCCTCCAAGATGGTAAGCGGCGGGCTGGAGCAGCAGCAGTTAGCAAAACTGATTTAATCTGATACTCTGGTCTCCCAGAAGGGACATCAGTCCAAAAAGCAGAACTGATTGCCCTTATGAAAGCATTGGAACTAGCAACAGGGAAAAGGGCCACCATATAAACTGATAGCCACTATGCATTTGCCACTGTTCATATGCTCGGGACTATTTACCAACAATGCGGGCTATTAACCTCTGCCGGGAAAAAAATAAAAAATAAAGATGAGATCCTCCACCTTGGCTCAGCAGTGCAGGGCCATAAGGAACTAGCTATAGTGGACTGTCCCGGGCACCAGAAGAGAAACAACCCTGTGGCAGTTGGAAACAGAAGGGCAGATGAGGAAGCTTAATTGGCAGCCCTAAACGGAGTGACTCTGTTAACATTTTCCACACCGGGGGGAACAAAAATCAGGAGACTTGGCCGCCCCGGAACATTCAGGCAACTTATCATCTGAGGAGACAGATACAGAAATCTGGGACCCTACAGAGCCAAGTTTACAATTTCAAAAAGCCCACCTTTATGTCAAAGACGTACACCAGCTCAACCACTTAGGCTCAAAGAAGTTATAGGCACTCTTAAAGGACCGAAGAAAGGACTTATTATTGACTGACTCAAAGAGGAAAAAAATAGCTGAGCAGGTGACTAGAGCTTTTCAAGTCTTCCAATTAGTTAATACTTTCCCATCCAAGATTCCTGCAGGGAAGCGCATACGAGGAACCAGACCAGGACAATTCTGGGAAGTGGACTTTTCTGAAATTAAGCCAGCTAGGTATGGACTTAAATATCTCCTAGTCTTTGTAGATACTTTTTCAGGATGGGTCGAAGCCTTCCCCATGAAGAAAGAAACAGCTCAGATGGTGGTCAAAAAGATTCTAGAAGACAGTTTTCCAAGGTTCGGCCTGCCTAAGGTAATAGGGTCTGATAACGGACAGGCATCCGTGGCCCAGGTAAGTCAGGGATTTTCCAGGACCCTGGGGATTAATTGGAAGTTATATTGTGCTTATAGACCCCAGAGCTCAGGACAGGTAGAAACGATGAATAGAACCATCAAAGAGACTTAACGAAATTAATCTTGGAGACCGGCATAAAAAATTGGACTATGCTCCTACCTCATGTACTTTTTCATGCAAGAAATACCCCTCCGCCCCTTTGTGTAACCTCACCCCTTATGAAATTCTCTATGGTGCCCCTCCTCCATTAAGGGACCTAACCCCAACTCTGAGATTAATGATTCCTTTCACACCCCCTTGCTAGACAGACTTAAAGCCCTTGAACAAACCCAGCACCCAGCGATACCTGTGGAAACAGTTGGCCACTGCTTATCATCCTGGAGACGAGGGAACTCCACATCGATATCAAGTGGGAGACTTCGTCTACATGAGACAGTATCGGGTGTCATCCCTGGAACCCTGCTGGAAAGGACCAGCAGGTGCTGCTTATAACACCTACAGTGGTGAAAGTGGATGGGATCACTTCCTGGATCCATGCCTCCCATCTCAATCCTGTGCCCTGTCCATACTCTGGCTGGAAACTGGAACAGACTGGTAACCCTCTCAAGTTGCATGTCTGTGGTGTGGGTAGGGCTATGGATTCTTCCCCTGACCACCAGCAGTCCTAATCCCCATCAGCCTGTTCAGCAACAATGGCAAGTTATAAATCCTACTGGGCAAGTAGTGTGGTCTATTTCACATACAGCCCCCTTATGGACTTGGTGGCCATCTCTCCACCCGGACATTTGTCAGCTTGCCATAGGCCTCTCTGACTGGGATCTCCCTGACATAGTGGACCCCACACAGATCCCACTAAAGCCCAAACCAGGGCAACATAGACCAACTTACCCCATGAATTATTGATGTCATCTCCCCAGCTCAGGTGTAAACTAGCCAGTCTTGTTTATTAAGTGTGCCCAGCTGATTTCTGAAGTCGCAAACAGGCCCAAACCTGTGGAGGACCCAGTGAGTTTTGTTGTAGATCTTGGGGTTGTGAACACACGGGAGCTACATTGTGAAACCCAAACTCCCCAGACAGTATGATTCGGTAGGATGAAATGACATCTAGATTGATCCCAATAAATGTGCCGCTATCCAAGTGGTGTCAAAAACTTGCTGTGGAAAAAATAGTCTATGTTACCCCCTCAATATAACTTTCACTTCCAAAGGAAGGGGCTACCTCAGAACAACATGGCCTATGGGAAATACTTGGGGAATGTGATTCTATATTAATGGCCCTGGTTATGACTTTGGTCTCTGGTTCACCATCCGGCTTAAAAAGGAAGAAAATCCCACAGCAATAGGGCCCAATCCCCTCAAGTCAGGAATTAAGCCTCCTAAACCTCCCATGCCTAGATCTATCAAAACCCCTCTACCATCTCATACTTCGCAGTTTCCGTCTTTGCCTACTTCCCCAGTCCAGAGTACAGCTGACTCCTCCCCCTGGGAACTAATTAAAGGAACCTTTATGGTACTGAACTCCACACAGTCAGAACTCCTTGCATTTCAGCCCAGGTATTTGACAGCTCTGTACATTATTGTGTAATGGTGCAGATACCCCCCAGGGTGCTCTATAATGATCCAGAATCCTTTGAAGGTCTACTAGGTGGACAAACAACCCAATTTTGCCGGGAGCCAGTGTCCCTTACTCTAGCCATCCTATTGGGGCTAGGAGCTGCTGCAGGAGTGGGTACAGGAACAGCTGATATGATCCATGGGTCACAACAAATGGCCTGATTAGAAACAGCAATAAATCAAGACTTGAAGACGTTAGAGACCTCCATCACAGTTTTGCAGGAATCCTTAACCTCTCTCTCTAAAGTTGTTTTACAGAACAGGTGAGGATTAGACCTCCATTTAATAAGGGAGGGGGGCATCTGTGCTGTACTGAGAGAAAAATGCTGTTTTTATGCTGACCATACTGGAGTTGTAAAATAATCCATGAGTAAATTGAGAAAATGCCTTGAAGAACACCAGAGAGAAAGGGAGATTCAACAAGTGTGGTTTGAGTCATGGTTTACCTTGTCCCCCTGGTTAACTACACTCCTATCAGCCTTAGCTGGACCCGTGATCATGCTTATGGTGTTGATAACTGTGGGACCTTGTTTGCTTAACCTCATAGTTTCCTTTCTCCAGGCTCAGATTGGGCAGGTAAAACTCATGGTAATTAGACAGAAATACACTTCACTGGCAGAAATAGAATGTGAGACCCCACAAAAATTATGATTCATTACTTTTAAAATTAAAAGTAGGCAGAAAAAGGAGAAATGAAAGAATTAAAGAAATTAAAATTGAAACGTAAAGAAACAGGTTTTGTAAAGTTTACAAGCTGTGCTCAGAACCTGAAATTCCTGTGTCAGTGAAGAGAATTCCCGGAATTGCCCATTAGATGTGTTGAAATCTTTCCTGACCACCTAGTTACTTAACAACCCCTTCCCAGAAACCGTGCATCTCAAAACGTATACATCTCAGGGCTTCAACCAATCAGTTTAAATGTATACCCCTTCTCAGGGCTGACCAATCACCCCCTGCCCGAACTGTTCCCGCCAATGAATGTGCTAATCATGTTTTAGAGTTGTTATTTGATTTTCCCACAGTATATGATATTTGCTAAAGGAGGCTATGATGTATATAAAGTACCTGCACTCTCTAAAGATTGTATATAATCTCTTCTCAAGTTGTTCTCGGGGCTCTTTGTTCTTTCCTCCTCTGAACTGAGCTTTGAGCCCCAGCATGCTGGACCCCCAATAAACCATTTGCTGTGGCATGAGACAATAGGTGCTTGGGTTTTCTCATGTCTCCAAATCACATAAAGAATCTATACCTGACAGTCAGTAAGCCTCAAATTGGAGAAGCAGTGCAGTATTAGCGGCAGGGCTATTTGATCACTCCTGATTCAAAGGAAGGGTGTTCAGGCCACCCAATGCCCTTCTGGACTTCAAATATTACCTAGATTTCTGTTTTCATACTTATATTTCACCAGTATATTCTTGTAAATATCGCAGGTTCCCAATACCATAATTCATCCTGCAGAATGATTCCTAAACCAAATCGAACCTGTTATTACCCTTAACCATGCAATATTTCCTCAATATAACTTAACAGAAGAACAAGGATATTGTTGGTCTTACAATACAGGAATGTAGGGGATCTTCCTCCTGCTGAGAACCTCAAAGTTCCGTGCAGAAATGATCCCTGAAGAAGATGTAGACACCTATGAAAGACCTGAGAGAGCAAAAGTCAACTTCCATGTAAAACAACCTGGTCAAAATGAAGGGATGTGTGTGAAAGCCTCTCTCTTCTTAATGTAGATTAAATCGACCAAACCAGGCCTGTGTGGAGAGCTGTTCCCGGGTGCCTATGGTTGATATACCATTCTATCTTGTGAAAGTGTCACAGGAAGTATGGGCAGCCTCCATCTCATGGGACATTTGGAAGCAACTGTTAGGAAAAAGTGGTTGCCAACCCAGTGACCTCATTCAGTTCGTGAAGGAAGTGACCTATCACACTTCCTTGGTGATGGAACTCTCTGAACTCAGGATCCAGGAAGCCAGGCACCCAGAGCCAGTCCCAGTCCCAGTCCCAGTGGTCTCATTTGTATGGATTTACCAAGGACAGAGTCAGTCTTTCTTAGTATCTACTGAAGTGAGAATGGCCAAATGCCAGGAGAGCTCTGAAGAGGGGCCTTTTCTGAGAAAGCAGGTAGTGGCTCAACCATGGCTCCTGACAACTTCACAGAGTTGGCAAAGAAGTCCAGGTCTGAGATAGGACAGGCCATTTTGGTGGAACATAGTATGGCCCACCATTCAGAGGACACTCAGGATACTCACAGACATACTTGGGGGAAGGAGATTCCGTTGTGGGTGTCTGTGTGAGTTTGTGGTTTTGTCTCATGTTCTGAGAATAGGTAGGAAAGGCGGTTTGTTTGTTTAGACTGGAATGTTTCTAGAAAGTCGTTTGACAACGCGAGTGTTTCTATGTCTGTGTATCCCACTGAATCCGTTTTTGTAGACATTTGAAAAGAGAATACATCAATGGTTGTGTCCTGTCTAGTAGAAAGCTTCCCAGCATTCATCTTGCCAAATTAAAGAATAAAGAGCTGCTTGCCTTATGGATGGGCAACACCTATTATCTTCTTAAGTTCCTCTTTTCTTCCTGAATACTGGCCACTCTCCAGAATAGCCTCATGGTATTATTTCCAAGATATGTACCACCTCCAAGCTCTGTGACATGATCATGTACTGGATAGCTGAAGGGAATGAGAGCATCTCAGAAAACTCAGATATCAGTGCGACCAGTAAAGTCTCAGTGGAGAAATACTACTTTGGACTTTTGCTTACCTATTGTTCTGTTGTCCTGAATGTCAGGAACGTGTTTGCCTCAGGCCACCCCTGTGTGAAACCTGAATAAATCAGTTTTCAAATGGAAAAGGATGGGCGTCACCTGTGGCTCTTTGCTTAATTGCTTTGGAATGGATGTGGCTGAATCAGCCTCTTTGTCCTCTGTGAGGCAGTGGCTTAGATTCTCAGCACCTGATGGATCTAAAGAAAGTTTCCAAGTGTGCATCCAAAACCAAAATGGCCAAAAGAGCAGTCATTGTGGATGAAGTCTCTCGCCTTCCTCTGTAAGCTTCCTGACCTCCATCAAGTGAGAATAGGGATCCGTTGGGTCAAACCAGTTCTTCAAAGCTCTGCAGAGGCTAGCCAATAGGTGCTTGGGTTTTCTCAGGACACCAATTCACATAAAGAATCTATACCAGTCAGTTGGCCTCAAACTGGAGAAGCAGAGCAGTATTAAAGAAGGGCTATTTGATCACTCTTGGTTCACAGGAATGGTGTCTAGTCCACTCTGACTTTAGGCAAATGAGGGGCAAGGGAGCTTATTTTGGACACTGTCTTGGGCTGCGCCCGTCATGGAAACCTCTAGCTAGAGGTTATTCAGAGTGTCTATGTTGAAGAAGATGAGGGCCATGTGGGAGTTTTTTGGTTTTAATTGTGGTGAATTGTTGGTGGTTAGAAGAGAATCCTGGGTCCACCTGGGCTGGAATTCTGGTGCGATTCCCCTTAAAGACTGAGTTCTGGAACTGACCTCAGAGAAGTATTGCCATTAATTGTGTTGGGATTTTAGGCGGCCATGCATGAGAGTCGCCATTGGAAACTGAGATCTAAGCCTGGGGTGGCTATTCACCAAGCACTGTCAATCTCAGCCAGGACATCACATGATTTTATTCTGAAAGACTTGGCAGCCATTGTTGACAGTCAAAACACACATGGACCTCACATTGTAGACCTCAATGGGCCTGGCTTCATGTGGCCTATTGGCCACTCTTTGGGAAGACTTGCCTCTGAAAATTCTCCAGAGTTTTCCTTGAAATGTGCTTCCTAAAAATTTAATGGTTCCTGAATGAATTGAAACCCACAGTTTCTCCAACTTCATCCTTGAAAAATGTCTAGATAAATACCATGAAATTTTTGAAATTTCCACGACCAGGTGGCACTGGAGAACCTTTGGATGTCCTGTTGCTGATCAAGAGTGTACCAGACAGTGCCTTCCTTGACTGGGTTTCATGAAAATGGTGTAGAACAGAGCTGCCAGTATGGTGGAGCCTGCTGAGTAGTGGGCCCAGAGCTGTGGTGTGCAGTTGTGTGATAAAACATCTGTGGTGGGGTCATGTGGATATTACTTTGGCTTCCAAATGCTTGTGACTGACATGGTGCAGCCAGCATACCTTTGTATATTAAGCCATCTTGTTAGATGGAGAGTTTTCAGGGCAATGTTCAGAATCAAGTTGCTACGGTCAAGGGGGCAAGCAATGTGGCGTAGAAGCCTGGTTGGTGCATTCTCCTGCAGACCCTTACACACCACACGTGACAGAACTCCCTCCAGCACTGTGTCCCAGTGGAACTCCTTGTATTTTGTGAAGCAAATACCAAACTCCCAGTGCAGCAACAAGAAACACAACAAAATTGGAGAACGACCAAATGGCTTCACAGTCTACACGGAAAGATTCTTAGACCCCAGTGGCCACAGTAAACCCACAAAGAGAGAATTCAGCACTGCTACCTCATGTTCATTGGAAAATAAGAAACCATGTCCTCCATGTAACAGATGCATACACAGCTTTGATGGTCTCACTACAAAGGAAGCTAAAGCTCCTGAAAACAACATATATTTCAAGTGTACAACCTCAAAGACAGTTTCCCAGATGTCTTGAGGCCTGCACACTTCCACGTTTGTGGAGTTTTTACAGTCTCCATTACTTTTGGAAACTCCTCTACCACCTCCAGTGTTGTGAACTCCAGAGCATTTTCCATTCCAGATATGTATTCCTAGATTTTCTAACTCTTCTCCTCTAATTGTATCTTACTTGGGGCTAAGGTAATGTCAAGGCATTGTTCTGGATGAGAGTGGGAAGATTTTTTTGTAGCACATATTTGCATACACATTGGATTCATTTTCCAATTATTCATTCAAAATACTGAATCCCTCATAGTAACCCACTCCCTACTAGACTCTGACTACAAATCCTATTATGATGGATAAAAATAGACCAAACCAAATTGAAATACAAGTAGTTCAGAGGATGCAAGGTTAACATTTGGATGTTCCTTTTGCATTATATATGGTAGGAGTTTTAAATCTAGTCATTTTTTTGTTGAAACACTTCTCCATGTGTTTTTAAAGTTAACAAATATGTGAATTCATGTCTCCATTTCTCTGTAGCCTATTCAGCACATATATTTTTATATGCACATATAGAATCCTACCTGGTACCACACGTACATTCTTGTGAGGTGGCTCACTTGGCAGATACAAACTGTGAGAAGAGATCACTTCTGTTAAACACTGTTGAAACTGAAAATTCAACCTATGAGTGAGTATCCTAGCTGAACAACATTATACATAAATTCATGTTCAGTAAAATGAATATTTTTAGATCTGTGGATGATATATATTTCATGGTGAATTTCATTTGGCTTGTATATTAATACTTTTTAATTTCTGTGTGTGTATTTTAATATATATATATATATATATATATATATATATATATATATATATACACTCTCCAGAGTTTTCAAAATATGAAATAAATGTATCTTATTATGTACTCCCTAAATTCATTAATATTTAAGTGCGTATTTATAATCAACTTTTCATAAGATTATTCTAAGACATATTCATCCTCCTGAAATACGTATTTGTTTCCTAGTACTGAAAACTAAGTTAAGTGAATTGTGCATACATATCCTAATATTTTTACACTAATTGACCCAGGTTAATATAAATGCAAGTAGATTTCTATAGGACATGATGTGTATTTTGACGTTCATTTTTTTTCAACACTTGTACATTACTATTTCCTCAGTTAATGCACATCATAAGATATATATTTCATCCACAAGTTCACAAATTTAAAGGCTTTTGTTTCACTTTCAATCACTTCCTGCTTCAGAACACATGTATTCCTCCAGGTTACATGACTGGTCTTTTCATGAGACTTCTTTCCAAACACATTATTTTCGATTTCCACAATTACTTTTGAAGCAAAACTCACACATTCTTCATGATAAACCATAACCCTAATATTACCATTAGATGTATAACTGGTTTGAATGAATGGATATATATCAATATAAGGTTTCCTGTATATTTTCAGATATCAATTTGAACCATTATTTAAATTGGAACCAGTTATATTATTTATTCACAGTATGGTCTATTCATGCATTATTTCTATATTCATAGACACAGTGTACACCTATTTGTATTCAAAATACTAATTTACACGTCTTCAAAATACTGTTCCTAGAAATGGTGAAAGAAATACTCATGTCACCTGATCTACATATACATTTTATCACAGTAATATTCTGGAAACAAAAAGCAAATGTCACACTTATGATTGTACTAAAGCCTAAATGGAAATTGAACATGGATTACTAAAATCATCCATGTCCAGTTTGCCTATTGCTCTCAAATGTGGATCCTATTGGTGACTACATATTTGTTTCTTACTAAGATTATATATTCAACCTCAAACCTGTTGAAAATGTCTAATCCTATTACTCACCTTATACTTTGCCTGATTTCCTAATGTCTCTATTGATATATATTTTCCCCAGTTCATCATTGTGACTGCCTCTTAACATGTGCTGACATTTACATTCACTCTCTACATGAAACCCTATTGCTAAAGACCATTTTGTCCAAATCCTATACTCACTCATCTTTCTAAAACTACGGTCTATCTTTCTAATCCTACCGACTATCCCTTTTTGACTGCATGTTCTCTTCGAAATTCAATCATCCAAGGTACAATATCCTATACCATTGTATATTGATTTATCTGAGACATCTGTGCAGAAATTAATTCAAAGCTAAGTATCCCAATCAAGGGCCCAATGCCCTTCTGGGCATCAAATCTTACCTAGATTTCTGTTTTCATACCTATATTTCAACTGTATATTTTGTAAATATGACATGTTCCCATAACCATTATTCATCCTGCAGAATTATTCCTAACCCAATCGAACATGTTGTTAACCCTAACCATACACTGTTCCCTCAATCTAACTTTACAGAAGATCAGGGAGAGAGTTGGTCTTCCAATACTGGATTGTAGGGTATCTTCCACCTGATGAGAACCTCAAAGGTCCATGCAGAAATGATACATGGAGAAGAAGGCAGCTATGAAGGACCTGAGAGAGCAAAAGTCATTTTCAATGTTGAACAACCGGGTCAGGATGAAGAGATGTATCTGAATCAGCCTTTCTCTTCTTAATATAGAGAAGATGGACCAAACCAGGCCTGTGAGAAGAGCTGTTCCCGGGTGCCTATTGTTGATATACCATTCTAACTTGTGAAACTGTCACAGAAAGTAGGGGCAGTCTCCATCTCCTGGGACCCTTAGAAGCAAATATCAGTACACACTTCCTTGGTGATGTAACACTCTGAACTTGGGATCCAGGAAGCCAGGCACCCAGAGTAAGTCCCAGTCCCAGTCCCAGTGGTCTCAATTGTTTGGATTTACCAAGGACAGAGTCAGTCTTTGTTGGTACCTACTGAAGTGATAATGGCCAAATGCCAGGAGACCTCTGAAAAGGAGCCTTTTCTGAGAAAGCAGGTAGTGGCTCAACCATGGCTCCTGACAACTTCACAGAGTTGGCGAAGGAGACCAGATCTGAGACAGAACAGGCCATTTTGGGGGAACATAGTATGGACCACCAGTCAGAGGACACTCAAGATATTCACCAACATACTTGGGGGAAGGAGGTGCCGTTGTGGGTGTTGGTGTGAGTTTGTGGTTTTGTCTCTTTTCTGAGAATAGGTAGGAAAGACTGTTTGTTTGTTTGGACTGGAATGTTTCTAGAAAGTCGTTAGACAATGCGAGTGTTTCTATGTCTGTGCATTCCACTGTATCTGTGGTTATAGACATTTGAAAAGCGAATGCATCAATGGTTGTGTCCTGTCTAGTAGAAAGCTTCCCAACATTCATACTGCACAATTTAAGAATGGAGAGAGGCTTGCCTTATGGATGGGCAACACCTACTATCTTCCTAAGTTCTTGTTTTCTTCCTGAATACTGGCCACTCTCCAGAATAGCCTCATGGTTTGGTTTCCAAGATATGTACCACCTCCAAGCTCTGTGACATGGCCATGTACTGGATAGCTGAAGAGAATAGAAGCATTTCAGAAAACTCACATATCAGTGTGACCATTAAAGTCTCAGTGGAAAAACACTGCACTGGGCCTTTTGCTTACCTATTGTTCTGTTTTCCTAAATGTCAGGAAGATCTTTGCCTCAGGAAACCCCTTTGTGAAGCCAGAAAAAAAGAGTTTTCAAATGGAAATGAATGGGCATCACCTGTGGCTCTTTGCTTAATTGCTTTGGAAAGAGATGTGGCTGAATCAGCCTCTTTGCCCTGTGTGAGGCAGTGGCTTAGATTCTCAGCACCTGATGGATCTAAAGAAAGTTTCCAAGTGTGCATGCAAAACGAAAATGGCCAAAAGAGCAGTCATTGTGGATGAAGTCTCTCGCCTTCCTCTGTAAGCTTCCTGACCTCCATCACGTGAGAATAGGGATCCTTTGTGTCAAATCAGTTCTTCAAAGCCCTACAGAGGCTAGCACATAAGGGCTTGTGTTTTCTCATGACACCAATTCACATAAAGAATATATACCAGACAATCAGAGGGCCTCAAATTAGAGAAGCAGAGCAGTATTAAGAGCAGGACTATTTGATCACTATTGGTTCACAGGAAGGGAGTCCAGGCCACCCTGACTTTAGGCAAATGAGGGGCAAGGGAGTTCATTTGGAAAACTGTCTTGGGCTGTGCCCCTCATGGAAACCTCCAGCCAGAGGTTATGAAGAGTGTCTATGTGGAAGAAGATGAGGGCCATTTGGGAGTGTTTTGGTTTTAATTGTGGTCATTTGTTTGGTGGTTGGAAGAGATGCCTAGGTCCACCTGGGCTTGAACTCTGGTGTGATTCCCCTTACAGATTGAGTTCAGGAAATGACCTCAGAGAAGTATTGCCATGAATTGTGTTGGGATTTTAGGAGACCACGCATGAGAGTTGCCTTTGGAAACTGAGATCAATGCCCAGGGTGGCTTTCCACAGAGCATTGTCAATCTCTGCCAGGGCATCACATTATTTTATACTGAAAGACTTGGCAGCCATCGTTGACAGTCAAAACACACATGGGCCTCACATTGTAGACCTCAATGGGCCTGGCTTCATGTGTCTTTTTGGCCACTCTTTGGGAAGCCTTGCCTCTGAGAATTCTCCAGAGTTTCCTTGAAATGTGCTTCCTCAAACATTAATGGTTCCTGAATGAATTGAAACCCACAATTTCTCCAACTTCATCCTTGAAAAATGGCTAGATAAATACCATGAAATTTTTGAAATTTTCATGACCAGGTGGCACTGGAGAACCTTTCAATGTCCTCTTGCTGATGAAGTGTGTACCAGACAGTGCCTTGATTGACTAGGTTTCATGAAAATGATGTAGAACAGAGATACCAGTATGTTGGAGCCTGCTGAGTAGTGGGCCCAGAGCTGTGGTGTGCAGGTGTGTGATAAAACATCTGTGGTCGGGCCATGTGTATCTGCCATTGACTTCCAAATGGCTTGTGGCTGACATTGTGCAGCCAGGAATCACTTATATGTCTGATAACTCTCCATATAAGGCATCTTGCTATATGGAGATGTTTCAGGACAATGTTCAGAATCAGGTGCAATGGTCAAGGAGACAAGCTATGTGGGATAGAAGCCTGGTTGATGCATTCTCCTGCAGACCCGGACCCATCTCATGTGAAAGAACTCCCTCCAGCACTGTGTCCCAGCTGAATTCCTTGTATTTTGTGAAGCAAATAACAAAGTCCCAGTGCAGCAGCAAGAAACACCACGAAAAGTGGAGGATGACCAAATTGCTTCACAGTCCACATGGGGAGTCACTTAGCCTTCAGTGGCGACAGTTTACCTACAAAGAGTGAATTCAGCACTGCTGCCTCATGTCCTTTGAAAAACAAGAAACCATGTCCTCCAGGTCACATAGATGCAGATCCAGCTTTGATGGTCTCATTAGAAAGAAAGCTAAAGCTCCTGACAACAACATATATGTCAAGTGCCCATCATCAGAGGCAGTTTCTAAGGAAGTCTTCAGGCTGGCAGAGCTCCATGTTTGATAGCATTTACCTATTAGACCAGGATGCAAGAAAAGACCACTGACTCCAATTAAAATCAAGTTAAAGCAAGCTTATATTTTCCACTGCCCAGGTGGCCTCTCCCTCCCAAAACAGTGGCAACAAGACAGCCACCCAAATTTCCTACAGCCCAGGTTTTTAACCCAGAATTTTACACTACAGGGGGGTTAAAATATCAGAACTCTGACAAGCATCAAACTAATCGTAGTTTATATATATATATTTGCTGGCCCCAACATCAGAATTTATGAAGACCATTAGAGCCTCAGAGAGGGTCATTGTCTGGCCAGGGAAGGCCAGTATTTATGAGGTGTCAATAAAGTTTCATAGAGGGCTGTTCCTGGTCAAATAGCCAGGCATGGGTGAGTTCAAGGCCACGGGCAGGCATTGCAAGCAGGTTCAGAATTTGGTGTAATTTATAGTTAAGCCAAAATTTTCTTTTCATGGCTTTGTTGCAAGATGGATCCCAATTTTAATAAAAGATCAGGTTGGGTCTATCATTCCCCCCTTTTCTAATGTGTCCCTTTCAAATCTTTGATAGGGTAGGGGAAGAGCACTGAGGGAATTTTAATACCTCACGTAACAGTCTCCATATTTTTTGAACTCACACAAAACCAGTCTCCCTGATTTTACCTGACTTAATTAATTACTTAAAATGAAAGTCTATTTATTTTTGGCTCCATTGTTGTAAGAAGAGTGGCGTCACTCATTTTGGCTTCTTCTGAGCTGAGAGAGGGTGACATGAGGGGGCACAGCATGAGGGACATGAGTTGCCTTTTAGAAGTCAGTTCGGTTTGAAGTCTGGTTGTGGTAAAACAGTTTGTAAAGTCATCTGGGGATGGGTTCTTCTATGAGAGAAACAAAAACCATGAGTATTGAATAAATGTTGCAGCAGCTGAAACAAGTCACTGTATAGATGTCCCCTCATCTGTCTTCAATATCCCCAGTTATCAGGACTTTCAACTTAATATTTAACTTTTAGTGTCACAGTTGTCCCACCCCATAAGATACAGTTTAATAATTTAATGTCATCTGATCTTGCAAATTCCTTTTACTAGTATGACCTCTGTGTGTAATAGAGAAACCTTTAATTCTGTTAGTCAGGGCTGGATAATCATACTAGCAAACACCAAGCCTACCTGTGTAGGTTAGGAATATCTGTAGGCCTTAAACAAAAAACTTCTGCCTCTGGTAGCTCCTCTTGATACTCTCTTTTTATTCTCATCAGGCATTCCTCTCTGAGAATCCTTCTTTGTAGCCTCCAGTCTTACTTATTTTGGGAGGCTACCATAAAGTGTATACGTTAAAATATTATTATAACTATTATTATTTAAAATGCCCAGGAATGGCTGTATTTTGGGTTTATCTGTCTTTGCTAAGAGTTTAAGATGAAGCAGTAAAACTGACTTTTGTTTCTATCTATTGTTAACAGTCAGCTGAGATTTTATGGGAGTCATTTCTGGGGAAACTTGAGAGCAGCTTCTCAGTTCTGCTAGTGCCATTTGCGCTAGGTGATTCCAGGTCTTGCTTGACCATGTGGCTTCTCTCAGAAGCATCAGGAATATCTCCCTTCTCTGATGACTCTCTTCTTCGTAGAAAATGCACTGATTGGCTTTCTGTTCTCCAGTGGCCTCATTAATCTTCCTGATCAGGAGTTTATGTGGCTGAGAGTTGCAAAGTTCTTTAGAGAAGTCTCCTGTTCCCTGGATACAAACTGACTCAGAGGGCAAGAGCCAAAATTTGTTTTATTGTCCCTTTTCATTTAAATTAAATTTTAAATCCTAATCTTAAACATCCAGCAAATAAATTTTAACAGCCTTATATTAAGAGTACTGTGCTTTAATGTCTATAATTTAAAATTATATATCTTTTTATTATTTGGGATCTGTATTTTTCTGTCTTGTAGGTGATGCCTTATTATCTTAAATTAACCAATGTTGTGTTCAAAAGCAACTCTTTTGTAAAACACTAACAGGGAATCTTTAGTTAACTTATAAGGAAATTACAAAATAAAATTAACAAGAGTAAAAATACTTAGTTCGTGTAATAGCTACCCTGAATTTTTGGCTGAGTTATAAATTATATCCCCTTTTGGAGATCCTAGTAATCTTGACAGAAAAAAAAAAAAAAAACTTCTGAACATAACTTTAAATTAAATAACATCTGACCTACTGCTTTCGTAGTTATTCTCACATGTTGTAAGATGAGACACAGAGCCTTATCTCAGGTAAGGCAGGGCTCTATATAAATCTTAAGTCTTTTAGTTCTAAAGCTGATCTTTTTTTTTTTAAAATATCATCTTACACAGTTTACATAAATTGTTTGAGTTCACATGAACATTAGCTAACACCATATGATATCACATTTAAAACATGAATTAAAGAAAGGCTGAAAGTTTTTAACCTTTACATAGATTAGGCGCTCATTAACTTAAAAATATATTTAAATTTTTCCCCAATGTAAAAAGTAACATAAAACTTTACATATCTTATTGATAACAAGTAAATAAATCCCCAATATATATATATTTTTTACCATACAACTTCAGAACACCAGCTTGATGTAATGCTCTTTTAAAGTTTCTACCTTACAGACTTGTATACCTGGAAGATATGAGCACATTAATAGCATCACAATGACATTGATGTTTTTACATTAACCAAATTTAGCTTTTAAAGAAATTCCAGTACAGTGCTCTAAAATAACAGTTCTTATTTAATCAGTTGTTTAATTTTTATGGTTGCTTGCTCTAGAAAAATAAAAATAAACAAAATGTTATGGGTAAACTTTTGTTTTCAGAAATTTGTGTCGCTTTATCACATGACTGATTTTTACAATCTTATACAGACTTTAGAACAAACTTATACAGACCTTACTAAATCAATCAGATATCTAACAAAAGTACTCATGAATGAGTAATCCCATATCAAATTTACTTCACTTATTTATCAAAATATTAGAGAAATGTATTGAACAGTGTAAACCATTTTTTTGTTAAAGGAAAAGTCCTAGAACCAAGGCATATTAGACATTTTATAGACATTAATATTTTATTAGATTTTTGAGCAGCTAGAAAAACTTGTAAGCTTAAATTTAAAGACATTTATTGTTATTTGTTTATCCAAATTTAAAGTGAACCATTTAACTCACGTGAATTAAAGATCTTCGAATCCACTTTTTAAAATTTGTTTTTATGAGTGCTTTTTTTTAATGATCGCTCCTTATATATGTTAATTTGTATATCATATATATGATATACGAACATATGGATATATGGACATACAACACATAACAAAAGTGTGCACAAATAATAATAGTAAGGCCTTGTAGCTTTTCACAGGTGAAATCTCCATTGCAATGTTTCAGAACTCCACTGTTGGTCAAAGATAGAACTGATGAGAAAAATATTAACCTAGTTCTCTAGGATCAAAATAATGAGCTCAAGAAAAATACAGAATCTAAGGAAAAAAAATGAGAGTCCTAGAAAAAATGACTGGACAGTAATTAGTAAATACCATACGATTTACCTTTTTTTTTCCCACTTAGACATCAGATCAGTCTCCTACTGAGCTTGCAGGCTTCTTTCATTTACATTTCAACATAAGTCCTGGCTGAGTTCTGGAAGGAGCTGGACAAAACTGCTATTCTGAGCGGACACCTCAGGCCTAAGGCACTTTAACCATAATTTTCAGGTGAGGATGTTGAAAATTATGATACAATTTTAAGATACAATTCAAAATTTTATACCTTAACATCTTGTTTTGTCAACAGATACCATACTATGATTTACTATCCTTGTCCAAATCAATGCACTGACACACTGTGACATTTTCCCAGGCTACCCAATTAAAAATTGGTGAAAAAAAAGACTAAATGATTGGGAAGTTACTTGCCAACTTGGAAGTAGAATTCTTTAGTTTTCCATTTTAAGTATTTAAGTTCTCTGGCATGAATTTTCTGAAATCATAAACTAAAAAATTACCTAAACCCGACTTTTAACTGCAAGATTGAGCAATGCTACAAAAACCCATCCAGATACCATATTGTTACAATAAAACATCATCATTTAGACACACATTCAGCTAAGATCATTCCCAAGAAACAATTTATAATATCAACACATTATTGCACATGTCTTAAATGGCCAGAAACAAAGACAAAAGACAGACAGAAAGGAGCTCCAGACTATGGCTGACAGGACAGAAGCCTTTAAAACAGCAGATAAGAGAAAAATCTCCTACACGAGTGGCATGATAGATGTCCCCACAAGGGCATCAGATGTTTTCACAGAGGGGCAACCTGAAATGTAATATCAAAGGTCTCCATGGTGACTTTACTGCATTTAGTGTCTCCTTTTTCTTTTTCTCTTTTTTAAGAAAACAGAGGTGGCATAATACTTACAGTGCAGGAAAGGAAGGAGGGAATTTACTGAAGCAACAGGACTTCGGCAGCTGCTGGGAGTCCCTCAGTCCCGTCTTTTACTTACAGGATTAGCTCCTCTGGTTTGGTTCCACCCCAAGCATGCTGAATCTCCTAACATTTCAGTAGTCAGCTCTCAAAAATTCCGGGGTCGGGGGGGTATCAAAATTCGTAACTTAAATTTCGGTTCTGGACCTTGAAGCCAATTAATACCAATTTAATATAAGGACAGGGTTTGAGAAAAAGTAAAAGGGAGGTTTACTGCTTTGCTAACAAAGGATAAAAACAGGGGACTCTGTCCAAAGTTGTGACTCTCTTGATCTGGAGGGACAAGGGGTTTTAAAGGAGCTTCACTTGTTAACCTGGGAGATACTCAGTTATTAGGTCTCCAGCAGGCATTGCCCTCTGCAGTGGGTGTGCTCCACACAGCCAGCTAGGGGCTTCTCTCATCCTGCTTAACAAAGGGGGGTATAGTGCATCACATTTCTTTAAAACACAGTCCAAAGGGGTGACAGGCTTACATGCTTTATTACCCATTTTCACGTCCAATATCCTTAAGTTTTTACCACAGAAATCACACAACAAAACGCACAAAAACAAACAAATAAAAAACATTTAGAACACAGAACAAAACACAAAAAAAACAGAAACTCGGCGAATAAACAGAAAACCAGAGGAGCAATGCAGCGTCTTGCTAAAGCTCCGGGGTAGGAGCTCCTGCGTGCCAGTCGGCACCTCTCTACACTTTCAGAGGTATTCCCTACAGAAAAGAACAGAGGAAAGAAGGATTCCTATTACTGTCCCGGACAGGAGTATATGTGAGCCTTCCCAGGCCACCTCTCTGTCATCAGAAGAGTACTCCCTTAACCGGATATCAGATGTTATAAAGGCGCCTCTTACCTATGAAGGCCTACTCCACCAGGTGCTTGATAATAGTTTTAGTGCGATGGTTCACTGCAGTGATCCACGGACTGAAGGCTCATTCCAAGGCCTTGGAACTTGGCTCTCCAGCCTGGAGTCCTGGAGGATAGGCCAGCTTCAGAATTTCCAGCAGTCTGGCTTTGTGATCTGGTCGGGTCATGTTGCTGGGGAACTCCAAAATGTTAGTCCAGGACACAAGAAAAGACCACTGACTCCAATTAAAATCAAATTAAGGCAAGCTTAATATTTCAGCCAGCCAGGCTGCCTCTCCCTCTCAAAATGGCGGGAACAAGACAGCAACCCCACCTTTCCTACAGCCCAGCTTTATAGCCCAGAAAGTTACACAAAAGGGGGGTTACAGAAAACAGAACTTTGACAAGCATCACACTAATTGTAGTTTACATTTGTTTTTTCTGGCCCCAGCATCAGAAATTATGAGGACC
Organism: Callospermophilus lateralis; assembly: GCF_048772815.1. Lineage (NCBI taxonomy): Eukaryota > Metazoa > Chordata > Mammalia > Rodentia > Sciuridae > Callospermophilus > Callospermophilus lateralis. The sequence goes on from NW_027516909.1 coordinate 5,446,686, forward strand.
ATTAGAGCCTCAGAGAGGGTCATTGTCTGGCCAGGGAAGGCGAATATTTATGAGGTGTCATTAAAGTTTCAGAGAGGGCTGTTATCTGGTCAGAGAGCCAGGCATGGGTGAGTTCAAAACATGGTCAGGCATTCTAAGCAGGTTCAGAATTTGCAGTAATTTATAGTAAAGCCAAAATTATCTTTCCATGGCTTTGTGGCAAGATGGCTCACAATTTTAATGAAAGATCATGTTGGGTGATCAACCCTGTCCCCTACTTTTGGAAAATCCTCTACCAACTCCAAGGTTGTGAACTCCTGAGCATTTTCCATTCCAGATATGTATTCACAGAATTTCTAACTCTTCTTCTCTAATTGCGTCTTACTTGGGGCGAAGTTAATGTCAAGCCATTGTTCTGGATGAGAGTGGGAAGAATATTGTGCAGCACATAATTGCATACACATTGGATTCACTTTCCAATTTTCCAATTGAAATACTGAATTCCTGACAATAACCCATACCCTTCTAGACGCTAACTAGAAATACTAATATGATGGAGAAAAATAACCCAAACGGAATTGAAATACAAGCAGTTCAGAGGAGGCATGGTGTATATTGGACTTGCCTTTTGCAAGATAAAAGGTAGGTGTTATAAATCTAGTCATTTTTTAATTGAAATAGTTTTATATGTGTATTAAAGTTAACAAATATGTGAATTCCTATCTCCCTTTCGCTGTAACCTATTCAGCACATTAATTTTTATATACACATATAGAATCCTACCTGATATCACACGTACATTTTTGTGAGGTGCCTGACATTGCAGATACATATTGTGAGAAGAGATTACTCCACCTAAATGCTGTTGGAACTGAAAATTCAAGCTAATGGTGAGCTTCCTAGTTGAATAACATTATACATAAATCCATGTTCAGTAAAATGAATATTTTTGGATCTGTGGATGATATATATTTCATGGTGAAATTCGATTGGCATATATAATTCTACTTTTGAATGTCTTTGTTTGTGTGTGTGTTTGTGTGTGTGTGTGTGTATATGTATATATATATATATATATATATATATATATATATATATATATATATACACAAAATAAATCTCCAGATTTTTCAAAATATGAAATATATGTGTCTTATATACACTCCCTAAATTCATTCATGTTCATGTATGTGGATTAATAATCAACTTTTCACAAGATTATTCTCAGAAATATTCATCCACCTGAAATACATATTTGTTTCCTAGTACTGAAAACTAACTTCAGTGAAAGGTGCAAACAAATCCTAGTATTTCTACATTAACTGACCTAGTTTAACATCAATGCTAGTAGATTCCTATGGGACATGATGTGTATTTTGACATTAATTATTATTCAACACTGGTACATTACTATTTCTTCAGTTTATGCACATCATAGGATATATATTTCATCCACTACTTAGCAAATTTATAGGCATTTGTTTCACTTTTAATCACTTCTTGCTCCAGAACACATGTATTTCCCTATGTTTCTTGACTGGTCTTTTCATGAGACTTTTTTCAAATATATTATTTTCAATTTCCATGATCAATTTTTAAGCAAAACTCACACATCCTTCATGATAAAACATAACCCTAAGATGACCATTAGATATATAACTGGTTGGAATGATTGATTGTGCATCATTATAACATTTCTTATATATTTTCAGATATCCATTCAATCCATTATTTAAAGTGGATCCAGTTATATTATTTATTCCCAGTATGGTCTATTCATGCGTTATTGCTATATTCATAGACAGAGGGTATACCTATTTGTACCCCAATACAAATTTATATGTCTTCAAAATATTGCTCCTGGAAATGGTGTTAGAAATACTCATGTCACGTGATATACATATACATTTTATCACAGAAATATTCTGGACACAAAAAGCAAAGGTCACACTTTCAATTGTACCAAAGTCTAAATGGAAAGTGAGCATGGATTACTAAAAACATCTATGTCCAGGTTGCCTAATGCTCTCAAATGTCAATCCTATTGGTGACTACATATTTGTTTCTTCCTAAGATTAAATATTCAACCTCAAGCCTGTTGAAAATGTCTAATCCTATCACTCACTTTGTACTTTGCTTGATTTCCTAATGTCTTTATTGATATCTGCTTTCCCTCATATTTTCCCCAGTTCATCATTGTGACTGACTCTTCACATGTGCTGACATTAACACTCACTCTCTAACCGAAACCCTATTGCTAAAGAACTTTTTGTCCAAATCCTATACTCACTCTTCATTCTAAACCTAACGACTACCTTCCTCATCGTACTGAATATCGCTTTTTGACTGGATGTTCTCTTCAACATTCAATCATCCAAGGTACAAGGTCCTATGCCATTGTATATTGATTTATCTGAGACAACTGTGCAGCACATAACTCAAAGCTAAGTATACCACTTAAGGGTCCAATTCCCTTCTGGGCTTCAAATCTTTCCTAATTTTCTGCTTTCATACTTATATTTCACCTATATACTCTTGTAAATATCGAAGGTTGCCAATACCATTATTCATCTCGCAAAATGATTCGTAACCCAAATCAAACATGTTATTAACCCTAAACATACACTGTTCCGTCAATATAACTTACAGAAGAGCAGGGACAGAGTTGGTCTTACAATATAGGAATGTAGGTGATCTTCCACCTTCTGAGAACCTCAAAGATCCATGGAGAAATGATCCTTGGAGAAGATTTATGCAGCTATGTAGGACCTGAGAGAGCAATAGAAATCTTCCATGGCAAACAACCTGGTCAGGATGAATTGATGGGTCTAAGTCAGCCTCTCTTTTCTTATTGTAAAGAAGTTGGAAGAAACCAGGCCTGTGTGGAGAGCTGTACCTGGGTGCCTAAGGTTGATATTCCATTCTAACTTCTGAATGTGTCAGAGGATGTTGGGGCAGCCTCCATCTCATGGGACCCTTGGAAGCAACTGTTAGGACAAAGTGGTTTTCAAGGCAGTGACCTCATTCAGTTCCTGAAGGAAGTGACCTCTCCTCACTTCCTTGGTGATTGAATTCTCTGAACTTGGGATCCAGGAAGCCAGGCACCCAGAGCCAGTCCCAGTCCTAGTCCCATTGGGCTAACTTGTTTGCTTTTTCCAAGGACAGAGTCAGTCTTTCTTGGTACCTACTGATGTGAGGATGGCCAATTGCCAGCAGAGCTCTGAAGAGGCACCTTCCCTGAGAAAGCAGGTAGTGGCTCACCGCCGTCTCCTGACAACTTCACATAGTTGACCAAGGAGACCAGATCTGAGAGAGGACAGGCCATTTCGGGGGAACATAATATGGCCCACCAGTCAGAAGACACTCTGGATAGTCACAGACCTACTTGGGGGAAGGAGGTGGCTTTGCCGTTGTGGGTGTGAGTTTGTGTTTTTTTTCTCATGTTCTGAGAATATGTAGGAAAGGCGTTTTTTTCTGGTGTGGAGTGGACTGTTTCTAGTAAGTCCTTTGACATTGTGAGGGTTTCTATGTCTGTGTATCCCACTGTATCCGTGGTTGTAGACATTAGAAAAGAGAATGCATCAATGGATTTGTTTTCTCTAGTAGAAAGCTTCCCCACATTAATACTGCCCAATAGATTAATGGACTTCACTTTGCCTTATGGATGGGCAACACCTACTGTCTTCTTAAGTTACTGTTTTCTTCGTGAATTCTGGCCACTCTACAGAATACGCTCATGGTTTTGTGTCCCAGATATGTAACACCACAAGGCTCTGTGACATGGCCATGTACTGGATAGCTGAAGAGATTGAGAGCATCTCAGAAAACTCAGATATCAGTGTGACCAGTAAAGTCTCAGTGAAGAAACCCTTCTTGGGCCATTTGCTTACTTGTGTTTCAATTACCCTGAATGTCAGGAAGGTCTTTGCCTCATGCCAACCCTTTGTGAAGCCTGAAGAAAACTGTTTTCATATGGAAATGAATGGGCTTCACCTGTGGCTCTTTGCTTAATTGCTTTGGAATGGGATGTGTCTGAATCAGTCTCTGGTCCTTGTGTGAGGCTGTGACTTAGATTCTCAGCACCCAATGGATCTAAAGAAAAATCCCATGTGCTTCCCAAACCGAAATGGCCAAAAGAGAAGTCATTGTGGATGAATTTTTTTGCCTTCTTGTTTTAGGTTCCTGGCCTCCATTAAGTGAGAATAGGGATTCTTTGGATTAAATGAGTTCTTCAAATCCCTGCAGAGGCTTGCCCATATGTGCTTGGGTTTTCTCATGACTCCAAATCACATAAAGAATCTATACCTCACAGCCAGTAGGCCTCAAATTGGAGAAGCGGAACACTTTAACAGCAGGAATATTTGATCACTCCAGGTTCACAGGGGGAGTGTCCAGGTCACCATGATTTTAGGCAAATGAGGGGCAAGTGAGCTTATTTTGGACACTTTCTTAGGCTGTGCCCCTCATAGAAATCTCCAGCCAGAGGTTATGATGAGTGTCTATATGGAAGAAGATGAGGGCCCTGTGGGAGTGTTTTGATTTTAATTGTGGTCATTTTTGTGGTGGTTGGAAGGAATGACTGGTTCCACCTGGGCTTGAACTCTGGCGTGATTCCCCTTAGAGACTGAGTTCTGGAACTGAACTCAGAGAAGTATTGCCATGAATTGTGTTGGGATTTTAGAAGGCCATGCATGAGACTCACCCATGGAAACTGAGATCTAGGCCCAGGGTGTCTTTCCACAAACAATGGGAACCTCAGCCAGGATATCACATGATTTTATTCTGAAAGATTGGCAGGTATAGTTGAGAGTCAAAACACACATGGACCTCACATTGTAGGCCTCAATTTGCCTGGCTTCATGTGACCTTTTGTCAACTCTTTGAGAAGCCTTGCCTGTGAGTGTTCTCCAGAGCTTTCATTGAAATGAGCTTTCTCAACACTTAATGGTTCCTGAATGATTTGAAACCCACAGTGCCTCCAACTTAATCTTTGAAAAATGGCTAGATAAATACCATGAAATTTTTGAAATTTCCATGACCAGGTGGCACTGGAGAATCTTTGGAAGTCCTGTGGTTGATCAGGTGTATACCAGAGAATGCCTTGTTTTACTGGGTTTTATGAAAATGGTGTAGAACAGAGATGCCAATAATTTGTAACCTGCTGAGTAGTGGGCCTAGAGCAGTGGTGGGCAGGTGTGTGATAAAACACCATGGTGGGGCCATGTGGATCGGCCATTGGCTTCCAAATGGATTATGACTGACATAGTGCAGAAATCAGACACTTATATGTAAAGGCATTTTTTATATGGAGAGGTTTCAGGGCAATGTTCAGAATCAGTTTACTATGGTTATTGGGGCAAGCTTTGTGGGATAGAAGCCTGGTTGGTGCATTCTCCTGCAGACCCTGACCCACCACACGTGACAGAACTCCCTTCAGCACTGTATCCTATTAGAACTCCTTGTATTTGGTGAAGCAAATACCAAATTCCCAGTGCAGCAGCAAGAAACACCACGAAAAGTGGAGGATGACCAAATGTCTTCACAGTCCACAAGAGGAGACACTTAGCCTCCAGTGGCCACAGTTTACATACAAAGAGAGAATTCAGCACTGCTGCCTCATGGTCATTGGAATATAAGAAACCATGTCTTCCAGGTCACATAGATGCAGACCCATTTTGATGGTCTCACTACAAAGGAAGTTAAAGCTCATGACAACAACATATATTTCAAGTGCCCAACCTCAGAGGCAGTTTTCCAAGAAGTCTTAGGCCAGCAGAGCTCCATGTTTGTGGAGTGTTTACACTGTTCTTTACTTTTGGAAACTCCTCTACCACCACCAAGGTTGTGAACTCCCGAGCATATTCCATTCCAGATATGTATTCACAGATTTTCACACTTTTCTACTCTAATTGTGTCTTACTTGGGCCAAGCTAATATCAAGGCATTGTTCTGAATGTGAGTGGGAAGATTTTTGTGTAGCACATATTTACATACACATTCGATTCATTTTTCAATTTTCTATTTGAAATACTGAAGCCCTGAAACTAACACATACCCTACTATACTCTGACTAATAATTCTAATATGATGGTGAAAAATAACCCAAACAGAATAGAAATACAAGCAGTTCAGAGGAGGCATGGTGTATTGTTACAATTGCCTTTTGCATTATATAGTGTAGGAGTTATAAATCTAGTCATTTTTTTGTTGAAATAGTTCTACATGTGTTTTTAAAATTAACAAATATGTGAATTCCTGTCTCCCTTTCTCTGTAGCCAATTCAGCACATGTATTTTTATATGCACATATAGAATTCTACCTGGTACCACACGTACATACTTGTGAGGTAACTGAATTGGCAGATGCAAATTGTGAGAAAGGATAACTCCTCCTAAATGCTGTTGGAACTGAAAATTCAACCTATGGGTGAGCTTCCTAGTTGAATAACATTATACATTAATCCATGTTCAGTAAAATGAATATTTTTCGATCTGTGGATTATATATATTTCATGATGAATTTCGATTGGCATATATATTGCTACTTTTTTTTTCTTTTATTGGTTGCTCAAAACATTAAAAATCTCTTGACATATAATATTTCATACATTAGATTCAAGTGGCTTATGAACTCCCATTTTTAGCCCAAATAGAGATTACAGAATCACATCGATTACACATCCACATTTTTACATAATGCCCTATTAGCTACTGTTGTATTCTGCTACCTTTCCTATACTCTACTATCTCCCCTCCCCTTCCTTCCGATCTTCTCTTTTTTCCCCATCTACTGTAATTTATTTCACTCCATGTTTATTTTCCCATTACACTCACAACAATATGTAATTTTGTGTAACAATGAGGGTCTCCCTCCATTACCATGCAATTTCCCTTTTCTCTCACTTACCCTCCCACCTCATGTCTCTGTTTAAAGTTAATCTTTTCTTCCTGCTATTGCTCCCTGCTCTGTTCTTAGTTGCTCTCATTATATCAAAGAAGACATTTGGTATTTATTTATTAGGGATTGGCTATCTTCACTGAGCATAATCTGCTCCAGTGCCATCCATTTTTCTGCAAATTTTATGATTTTGTCATTTGTTAGTGCTGCGTAATACTCCATAGTGTATAAATGCCACATTTTTTTTATCCATTCATCTATTGAAGGGCATCTGGGTTGGATCCACAGTGTATCAATTGTGAATTGTACTGCTATGAAAATCCATGTGGTAGTATCCCTGTATTACTCTCTTTTAAGGTCTTCAGGGAATAGTCAGAGAAGGGCAATAGCTGAGTCAAATTGTGGTTCCATTCACAGCTTTCCCAGGAATCTCCATACTGCTTTCCAAATTGGCCACACCAGTTTACAGTCCCACCAGCAATGTACAAGAGTATCTTTTACCCCACATCCTTGCCAGCACTTGTTGTTTGACTTCATAATGGCTACCAATTTACTGGAGTGAGATGGTATCTTAGGGTGATTTTGATTTGAATTTCTCTGACTGCTAGAAATGGTGAGCATTTTATTATGTACTTGATGAATGATTGTATGTCCTCCTCTGAGAAGTGTCTGTACAAGTCCTTGACCCATTTGTTTATTGGGTTATTTGTTATCTTATTGTCTAATTTTTTGAGTTCTTTGTATATTCTGGATATTAGGCCTCTATCTGAAGTGTGAGGAGTAAAAATTTTTTCCCATGATGTATGCTCCTTATTTACCTCTCTTATTCTTTCTCTTGCTGATAAAAAACTTTTCAGTTTAAGTAGTCCCATTTGTTGATTCTTGTTATTAACTCTTGTGCTATGGATGTCATATAAAGGAATTTGGAGCCCGACCCCATAATATGTAGATCAGAGCCAACTTTTTCTTCAATCAGACACAGAGTCTCTGATTTGATATCTAGCACCTTGATCCACTATGAGTTAACTTTTGTGCATGGCGAGAGAAAGGAATTCAGTTTCATATTGTTGCACATGGATTTCCATTTTTCCCAACACCATTTGTTGAAGATACTATATTTCCTCCATTGCATGCTTTTAGCTCCTTTATCAAATATAAAATAGTTGTAGCTTTTTGGATTAATCTCTGTGTCCTCCATTCTGTACCATTGGTCCACCCGCCTGTTTTGGTACCAGTACCATGCTGGTTTTTTTTTAATTAATTTTATTGTAGGTTGTTCAAAACATTTCATAGTTCTTGATATATCATATTTCACACTTTGATTCAAGTGGGATATGAGCTCCCATTTTTACCCCATATACAGAATGCAGAATCACATCAATTGCAAAACCATTGATTTACATATTGCCATTCTGGTGACTGTTGTATTCTGTTGCCTTTCCTATCCTCTACTATCCCCCCTCCTCCCTCCCCTCCCCTCTTCTCTCTCTACCTCCTCTACTGTAATTCATTTCTCCCCCTTATATTTTTCCTCCTTTCCCCTCACTTCCTCTTGTATGTAATTTTGTATACCCCTGAGGGTCTCCTTCCATTTACATGCAATTTTCCTTCTCTCTCCCTTTCCCTCCCACCTCTCATCCCTGTTTAATGTTAATCTTCTTCTCATGCTCTTCGTCCCTACTCTGTTCTTAGTTACTCTCCTTATATCAAAGAAGATATTTGGCATTTGTTTTTAAGGGATTGGCTAGCTTCACTTAGCATAACCTGCTCTAATGCCATCCATTTCCCTCCAAATTCTATGATTTTGTCATTTCTTAATGCAGAGTAATATTCCATTGTGTATAAATGCCACATTTTTTATCCATTCTTTTATTGAAGGACATCTATGTTGGTTCCACAGTCTTGCTATTGTGAATTGTGCTGCTATGAACATGGATGTAGCAGTGGCCCTATAGTGTGCTCTTTTTAGGTCTTTAGGTAATAGACCGAGAAGGGGAATAGCTGGATCAAATGGTGGTTCCATCCCGAGCTTCCAAGAAATCTCCATACTGCTTTCCAAATTGGGCGCACCAATTTGCAGTCCCACCAGTAATGTACAAGAGTACACTTTTCCCGACATCCTCGCCAGCACTTGTTGTTGTTTGACTTCCTAATGGCTGCCAATCTTACTGGAGTGAGATGGTATCTTAGGGTGGTTTTTATTTGCATTTCTCTGACTCCTAGAGATGGTGAGCATTTTTTCATATACTTCTTGATTGATTGTATGTCCTCCTCTGAGAAATTTCTGTTCAGGTCCTTGGCCCATTTGTTGATTGGGTTATTTGTTATCTCATTGTCTAATTTTTTTAGTTCTTTGTATATTCTGGATATTAGGGCTCTGTCTGAAGTGTGAGGAGTAAAGATTTGTTCCCAGGACGTAGGCTACCTATTTACCTCTCTTATTCTTTCTTTTGCTGAGAAAATAATTTTTAGTTTGAGTAAGTCCCATTTGTTGGTTCTAGTTATTAACTGTTGTGCTATGGGTGTCCTATTGAGGAATTTGGATCCCGACCCCACAGTATGTAGATCATAGCCAACTTTTTCTTCTATCAGACGCCATGTCTCTGATTTGATATCAAGTTCCTTGATCCACTTTGAGTTAACTTTTGTGCATGGTGAGAGAAAGGGATTCAGTTTCATTTTGTTGCATATGGATTTCCAGTTTTCCCAACACCATTTGTTGAAGATGCTAGCCTTCTTCCATTGCATGCTTTTAGCCCCTTTATCGAATATAAGATAGTTGTAGTTTTGTGGATTGGATTCTGTGTCCTCTATTCTGTACCATTGGTCCACCCGCCTGTTTTGGTACCAGTACCATGCTGTTTTTGTTTCTATTGCTCTGTAGTATAGTTTGAAGTCTGGTATAGCTATACCGACTGATTCACACTTCCTGCTTAGCAATGTTTTTGCTATTCTGGGTCTTTTATTTTTCCATATGAATTTCATGATTGCTTTCTCTATTTCTACAAGAAATGCCATTGGGATTTTGATTGGCATTGATTAAACCTATTGAGAACTTTTGTTAATATTGCCATTTTGATGATGTTAATTCTACCTATCCATGAACAGGGTATATTTTTCCATCTTTTAAGATCTTCTTCAATTCTCTCTTTAGGGTTCTGTAGTATTCATTGTATAAGTCTTACACCTCTTTTGTTAGGTTGATTCCCAAGTACTTTATTTTCTCTGAGGATATTGTGAATGGGGTGGTTGTCCTCATATGTATTTTAGAGGATTTGTCGCTGATATACAGGAATGCCTTTGATTTATGCGTGTTGATTTTATATCCTGCCACTTTGCTGAATTCATTTATTAGCTCTAATAGTTTCTTTGTAGACCCTTTTGGGTCTGCTAGGTATAGAATCATGTCATCTGCAAATACTGATAATTTGAGTTCTTCTTTTCCTATTTTTATGCCTTTAATTTCTTTTGTCTGTCTAATTGCACTGGCCAGTGATTCGAGAACTATGTTGAACAGAAGTGGTGAGAGAGGGCATGCCTGTCTTGTACCAGATTTTAGAGGGAATGCCTTCAGTTTTTCTCCATTCAGAATGATGCTAGCCTGAGGCTTAGCATAGATATCTTTTACAATATTGAGGTATGTTCCTGTTATCCCTAGTTTTTCTAGAGTTTTGGACATAAAGGGATGCTGTACTTTGTCGAATGCTTTTTCCGCATCTATCGAGATGATCATATGGTTCTTATATTTAAGCCTATTGATGTGGTGAATAACATTTATTGATTTTCATATACTGAACCAACCTTGCATCCCAGGGATAAATCCTACCTGATCATGGTGCACAATTTTTTTGATATGTTTTTGTATCCGGTTCGCGAGAAATTTATTGAGCATTTTTGCATCTAGGTTCATTAGAGATATTGGTCTGTAGTTTTCTTTCTTTGGAGTGTCTTTGTCTGGTTTAGGAATCAGGGTGATGTTGGACTCATAGAATGAATTTGGAAGTTCTCCCTGTTTTTCATTTTCCTGAAATAGCTTGAAAAGTATTGGTATTAGTTCCTCTTTAAAGGTTTTGTAAAACTCTGCTGTATACCCATCCGGTCCTGGGCTTTTCTTAGTTGGTAGTTTTTTGATGGTTTCTTTATTTCCTCAGTTGATATTCGTCTGTTTAGGTTGTCAATATCCTCCTAACTCAATCTGGGCAAATCATATGACTTAAGAAATTTATCGATGCCTTCACTATCTTCTAATTTATTGGAGTATAAGGATTCAAAATAATTTCTGATAATCTTCTGTATTTCTGAAGTGTCTGTTGTGATATTGCCTTTTTCATCCCATATGCGAGTAATTTGAGTTCTCTCTCTTCTTCTCTTCATTAGCGTGGCTAATGGTCTGTCAATTTTATTTATTTTTTCAAAGAACCAACTTTTAGTTTTGTCAATTTTTTCAATTTTTTCTTTTGTTTCAATTTCATTAATTTTTGCTCTGATTTTAATTATTTCTTGTCTTCTACTTTTTTGCTGTTGTTTTGCTCTTCTTTTTCTAGGACATTGAGTTGAAGTATTAGATCATTTATTTGTTGGTTTTTTTCTTTTTTTAAGGAATGAACTCCAAGCAATAAATTATCCTCTTAGAACTGCTTTCAATGTGTCCCATAGATTCCGATATGTTGTGTCTGTGTTTTCATTTATCTCTAAGAATTTTTTAATATCCTCTTTGATGTCTTCTATAACCCATTTATCATTCAGTAACCTATTTTTCATTCTCCAATTGATGCATGATTTTTCCTTACTTCTTTTATCGTTGATTTTCAATTTCATTTCATTATGTTCAGATAAGATGCATGGTATTATCTCTACTCCTTTATATTGTCTAATAGTTGCCCTGTGACATAATATATGATCTATTTTTGAGAAGGATCCAAGTGCTGCTGAGAAAAAAGTGTAACTGCTTGATCTTGGGTGGTATATTCTATATATGTCAATTAAGTCTAGGTTATTAATTATGTTATTGAGTTCTATAGATTCCTTATTCAACTTTTCTTTGTAAGATCTATCCAGTGGTGAGAGAGGTGTGTTGAAGTCTCCCATAATTATTGTATGGTGGTCTATTAGACTCTTGAACTTGAGAAGAGTTTGGTTGATGAACATAGCTGCACCATTGTTTGGGGCATATATATTTATGATTGTGATGTCTTGTTGGTGTATGGTTCCCTTGAGCTGTATGTAGTGTCCCTCTTCATCCCTTTTGATTAACTTTGGCTTGAAATCTATTTTATTTGATATGAGTATGGACACTCGTGCTTGTTTCCGAAGTCCATAAGAGTGATATGATTTTTCCCAACCTTTCACCTTCAGTCTATGTATGTCTTTTCCTATCAAATGCGTCTCCTGAAGGCAACATATTGTTGGGTCTTGTGTTGTGATCCATTCTACTAGCCTGTGTCTCTTAATTCGTGATTTTAAGCCATTAACATTTAGGGTTATTATTGAGATATGGGTTGTTCTTCCAGTCATATTGGTTTATTTATGTTACTAAACATGGTTTGTTTTCCTCTTTGATTATTCCCCCTCTTTACTGTACTCCCTCCCGCTGTTGGTTTTCATTGTTATTTTCCATTTCCTCTTCCTGCAATGTTTTGCCGAGGATGTTTTGAAGAGATGGTTTTCTAGCTTCAAATTCTTTTCACTTTTGTTTATCATGGAAGGTTTTAATTTCATCTTCCATACTGAAGCTTAATTTTGCTCGGTACACAATTCTTGGTTGGAACCCATTTTCTTTCAGTGTTTCAAATATGTTATTCCAGGATCTTCTAGCTTTCAGAGTCTGTGTTGAAAGATCAGCTGTTATCCTGATTGGTTTACCCCTAAATGTAATCTGCTTCCTTTCTCTTGTAGCTTTTAAAATTCTCTCCTTATTCTGTATGTTGGGCATCTTCATTATAATGTGTCTAGGTGTGGATCTCTTATGATTTTGCACATTCGGCGTCCCGTAGGCTTCTAGGATATGGGATTCTGTCTCATTCTTCAAGTCTGGGAAGTTTTCTCGTATTATTTCATTGAATAGATTGCTCATTCCTTTTGTTTGGAACTCTATACCTTCCTGTATCCCAATGACTCTTAAGTTTGGTCTCTTTATGTTATCCCATATTTCTTGAATGTTCTGCTCATGGTTTCTTAACAGCTTTGCTGAGCTGTCTATGTTCTTCTCCACTTGAAATACTTTGTCTTCATTTTCTGATGTTCTATCTTCTAAGTGTTCTACTCTGCTGGTAGTATTCTCAATTGAGTTTTTAATTTGGTTTATTGTTTCCTGCATTTCCAGGATTTCTGTTTGTTTGTTTTTTATAACCTTGATCTCCCTGTATAATTGATCTTTTGCTTCTTGTATTTGTTTATGTAATTCATTTTCAAAGTGGTCGAAGTGGTCTTTCATTGTCTGATTATGCTGTCTAATGTCTTCCTTGAGACTCCAGATAATCTGAAGCATGTATATCCTGAATTCTTTATCTGACATTCCATCTGCTGCAGATATTGCCTCTTCTAAAGTTGAGTTGACCTGCATTGCTTGTGGTCCTTTCTTTCCTTGTCTTTTCATACTGATCGCGTTTCTTTCTGCTTGGTGAAACTGTTGTGTTATTGATTTTCCCCCTATATATTTATATTGCTCTTGTATAGTTGCAAAGTCTCCCTCGCAGGCTTTGGCGGTGGTTCTGCCCCTCCTCCAATTGGGGCAATGTGCCTACTACACCGGCAGGCTGCTGTGCCTCTACTTTCGGTGGTCCTGTTCTTTCGGTGGTCACAGGTTCGCCTACCTTGCAGGCGTGAGCAGCGGCTCTGCACCTCCGCTGGCCACTAGGCCTGTTCTGTCTGTCGTTTGCAGGTCTGTCTACCTAACAGGTGCTGGTGGCGGCTCTGCCCCTCCCCCAACCGGGGTGATGTGTCTGACGGGCCACTGGGCCTGTTTTGTCAGTGGTCACGGTATCGCCTACCTTGCAGGTGGGTGGGCCAGCTGTGCCCCTCTGCAGGTTTCTGGGCCTGACCTGCCAGTGGGTCGCAGGTCATTCATTTTTTAGTTCTAGTAGTTTTTGTACACCTTTTTGTGTCTTCAATGTATAGAATAATGTCACCCGAAAATAGTGATAATTTACGTTCTTATTTTCCTATTTTTATGCCTTTTATTTCTTTAGTATGTCTGATTGCTCTGGCCAGTGTTTCGAGAACTATATGGAATAGAAGTGGTGAGAGAGGGCATCCCTGTCTTGTTCCAGATTTTAGAAGAAATGCCTTCAATTTTTCTCCATTCATAATGATGCTAGCCTGAGGCTTAGCATAGAGAGCTTTTACAATGTCGAGGTAACTTCCTGTTATCCCTATTTTTTCTAATGTTTTGAACATAAAGGGATGCTGTACTTTGTCAAATGCTTTTTTTGCTTCTATCGAGATGATCATATGGTTCTTATCTTTAAGTCTATTGATGTGGTGAATAACATTTATTGATTTCCATATATTGAACCATCCTTGCATCCCAGCTATGAATCCTACTTGATCATGGTGCATAATTTTTTTGGTGTGCCTTTGTATTCGATTCACCAGAGTTTTATTGAGAATTTTTGCATGTAGGTTCATCAGATATATTGGTCTGTAGTTTTCTTTCTTTGAGGTGTCTTTTTCTGATTTCAGAATCAGCGTGATGTTGGCCTCATAGAATGAATTTGGAAGAGCTCCCTCTTTTTCTCTATGCTGAAATAACTTGAAAAGTATTGGTATCAAATCTTCTTTAAATGTTTTGTAAGACTCCGCTGTATAGCCATCCGTTCCTGGGCTTTTGTTGGTTTGTAGTCTTTTGATTGCTTCTTCTGTTTCATCCATTGACATTGGTCTGTTTAAATTGTGTGTATCCTTCTGACTCAGTCTGGGAATATCATATGACTTAAGAAATTTATCGATGTCTTCACTATATTCTATTTTATTGGAATATAGGTTTTCTAAATAATTTCTAATTGTCTTCTGTATTTCGGAAGCATCTGTTGTAATATTGCCTTTTTCATCCCATATGTTAGTAACTTGACTTCTCTCGCTTCTTCTCTTCATTAGCATGCCTAAGGGTCTGTCGAACATATTTATTTTTACGAAGAACCACCTTTTAGTTTTGTTAATTTTTTCAATAGTTTCTTTTGTTTCAATTTCGTTGATTTCTGCTCTGATTTTAATTATTTCTTGCTTTCTGCTACATTTTTTGTTGTTTTGCTCTTCCTTTTCTAGGGCTTTGAGTTGAAGTGTGAGCTCATTTATTTGTTCGTTTTTACTTTTTTTCAGGAATGACCTCCAGGCGATGAATTTCCCTCTTAAAACTGCTTTCATTGTGTCCCATAGATTCTGATATATTGCGTCTGTATTTTCATGTATCTCTAAGAATTTTTTGATTTCCTCCTTTATATCTTCTGTAACCCACTGATCATTCAGTAACATATTGTTCATTTTCCATGTGATGTAGGATTTTTGCTTCCTTTTTTTATCATTGGTTTCCAGTTTCATTCCATTATGATCAGAAAAAATTCATGGTATTATCTCAACCCCTGTATATTTACTGAGGGTTGCCCTATGACATAATATATGGTCTATTTTTGAGAAGGATCCACGTGCTACTGAGAAAAAAGTATATCCACTTGATGATGATTGATATATTCGATATATGTCAGTTAAGTCTAGGTTATTGATTGTGATATTGAGTTCTATAGTTTCTTTATTCACTTTTGTTTGGAGGATCTGTCCAATGGTGAGAGAGGTGTGTTGAAGTCACCCATAATTATTGTGTTGTGGTCTATTTCATTCTGGAACTTAAGGTGAATTTGTTTTTTGAACATTGCAGCACCATTATTTGGTGCATAAATATTGATAATTTTTATGTCTTGTTGGTGAATGGTTCCTTTTAACAGTATATAATGTCCTTTCTTATCCCTTTTGATTAAATTAGTCTTGAAGTCGATTTTATTCGATATGAGCATGGCCACCCCTGCTTGCTTATGGGGAGCGTTGCATGGTATATTTTTTCCAAAACTTGCACCTTCAGCCTGTGTATGTCTTTTCCATTCAGATGTGTCTCCTGGAGGCAACATATTGTTGGATTCATTTTTAATCCAAGTTACCAGCCTATGTCGCGTTATTGGAGAGTTTAAGCCATTAACATTTAGAGTCACTATTGATATATGGTTTGTACTGCCGCTCATGATTGATGATTCATCTTTTTTTTTTTTTAATTTAGTTTGTTTCTCCATGATTAGCTTTTCCCCCACCCTCAGTCATTACTGAGGCACTTCCCACTGATGGTTTTGGTTGTTGATTTTCATTTCTTCTTCGTGTATTGTTTTGCTCAAGATGCTTTGCAATGCTGGTTTTCTGGCTACAAATTCTTTTACCTTTTGTTTATCATGAAATATTTTTATTTCATCATCATACCTGCAGCTTAATTTTGCTGGATACAGAATTCTTGGTTGGCATTCATTGTCTTTCAGTGTTTGAAATACGTTGTTCCAGGATCTTCTCGCTTTCAGCGACTGTGATGAAAAATCCATGCTCAACCTTATTGGTTTACCCCTTAATGTAATCTGCCTCCTTACTCTTAGAGCTTTTAATATTTTCTCTTTGTTTTGTATATTGGATATCTTCATAACAATGTGTCTTGGTGTTGGTCTACTGTGATTTTGTGTGCTCCGTGTCCTGTAAGCATGTCCAATTTGTATATTCATTTACTTTGTATTTCTGGAAATATTTCTGTAATTATTTCATTCAATAGATTACTAATTCCCTTGGTTTGAATCTGTGTACCTATGCAGATGACTCATTAATTTTTTTTTATGTTATCCCATGTCTCTTGGATGTTTTACTCATGATTTTTTACCAGCCTTTCTGTGTTGGCTAGATTCATTTCAAGATGATATATTTTGTCTTCATTATCTGACATTCTGTCTTCTACTTGCTCCACAGTGTTAGTGATACTCTCAATTGACTTTTAAATTTGGTTTATCGTTTCCTTCATTTCTAGAATTATTGTTTGATTTTTCATAATCTCTATCTCCTGATAAAGATGCATAAATTCTTCTTTTATCTGTTTATGTAATTCATTTTCAATGTGTTCTTTCACTGTTTGGATTTGCTGTCTCGTATCCTCTTTAAGTTTCAATTCCATCTGTCTAAGGTATTCCTTGAGTTCTCTATATGACCATTTTTCTGATGACTATAGGTCCTCCTGAATATTTTGGCTGTCCTTCGTTGTTTGTACTTATTTTCTTCCTTGATTTTTTGTGCTGCTCATGTTACTTCTTGCTCTGTTTGACTGTTGAGTTACTGCTTATTCTTATAAATTTATTTGATGCTTGGAAGAAAAGATATTAGAAGGAAAGGGAAGAAGTCACTAAAGAGAATAAGAGTAGGCAGGTAGAATTTGAGGAAGGGGAAATCAGAAAATTGAAAAGAAATGATAAGACAAAAGAAAAAATAGAAAAGAAAGAAAGAAAGAAAAAAATTTAAAAATAATGATCATTTAAAAGATGTAAATTAAAGTTTAAAATAATAATAATAATAAAATAATAATATTTAAAAAATGAAAACATATTAAAAAGTTAAAGTACAACAACAAAAAATATGAATTTACATAAAGAATCTAAACCCCACACTCAGTAGGGCTCAAGTTGGAGAAGTAGAGCAGTATTAACGCCAGGCCTATTTTTTCACTTCTGTTTCACAGGAAGGCAGTCCAGGCAACCCTGATGTTAGGCAAATGAGGGGCAAGGGAGCTTATTTTGGACACGGACGTGGGCTGTGTACCTCATGGAAACCTCCAGCCGGAGGTTATGATGAGTGTCTACATGGAAGAAGATGAGGGCCATGTTGGGGTGTTTTGGTTTTAACTGTGAACATTTGAATGGCCGTAGGAAGAGATGACTGGGTACACCTGGGCTTGAACTCTTGTGTGATTCAACATAGACACTGAGTTCTGGAATTGACCTCAGAGAAGTATTGCCATGGATTGTGTTGGGCTTTTAGAAGGCCATGCATGAGAGTCGCCCTTGGAAAGTGAGATCTACGCCCAAGTTGGCTTTCCACAGAGCAAAGGGAATCTCAGCCAGGATATCACATGATTTTATTCTGAAAGACTTGGCAGCCATAGTTGAGAGTGAAAACATACATGGACCTCACATTGTAGACCTCAATGGGCCTGGCTTCATGTGACCTTTTGGCCACCCTTTGGGAAGCCTTGCCTCTGAGAGTTCTCCAGAGCTTTCATTGAAATGAGCTTACTCAACATTTAATGGTTAATGAATGAATTGAAACCCACAGTGCCTACAACTTCTTCCTTGAATAATGGCTAGATGAATACCATGAAATTTTTGAAATTCCCAAGACTAGGTGTCACAGGAGAACCTTTGGATGTCCTCTAGCTGATCATGAGAATACAAGACATTGCCTTTATTGACTGGGTTTCATGAAAATGGTGTATAACAGAGATGCAAGTAAGTTGGAACCTGCTGAGTAGTGTTCCTAGAGCCGTGGTGGGCAGGTGTGTGATAAAATATCTCTGGTGTGGCCATGTTTATCTGCCATTGGTGTCCAAATAACTTGTGACTGACATTTTGCAGCCAGTAGACCCTTATATGTAAAAGAATCTTGTTATATGGAGAGGTTTCAGGGCAATGTTCAGAATCAGGTTGCTATGGTCAATGGGGCAAGCTATGTGGGATAGAAGCCTGGTTGGTGCATTCTCCAACAGAACCCAACCCACCACAACTGAAAGAACTCCCTACAGCACTGTGTCCCAGTTGAACTCTTTTTATTTCATGAAGCAAATACCACACTCCTAGTGCAACAGCAAAAAACACCACAAAGAGTGGAGGATGACCAAATGGCTTCACAGTCCAGATGAGGAGACACTTGCCCTCAGTGGCCACAGTTTACCTACAAAGAGAAAATTCAGCACTGCTGCCTCATGTTCATCGGAAAATAAGAAACCATGTCATCCATGTCACATAGATGCAGACCCAGCTTTGATGGTCTCACTACAAAGGAAGCTAATGCTCCTGACAACAAAATATATTTCAAGTGCTCACCCTCAGAGGTAGTTTCTCCAGATGTTAGGCCAGCAGAGCTTCATGTTTGTGGAGTGTTTACCCTGTCCCTTACTTTTGGAAACTCCTCTACCACCTCCAAATTTGTGAACTCCTGAGCATTTTCTATAACAGGTATGTATTCACAGATTTTCTAACTCTTCTCCTCTAATTGTGTCTTACATGGGGGGAAGGTAATGCCAAGGCTTTGTTCTGAATGAGAGTGGGAAGATTTTTGTGTAGCACATATTTGCATACACATTGCATACATTTTCCAATTTTCCATTCGAAATACTGAATCCCTGACACTAACAAATTCCCTTCTAGACTTTTACTTCTAATCTTAATATGATGGAGAAAAATAACCCAAACAAAATAGAAATACAAGAGGTTCACAGGAGGCATGGTGTATAGTTGGACTTGCCTTTCCTATGATAAATGGTAGGTGCTATAAATCTAGCAAATTTTAATTGAAACAGTTCTTTATGTGTTTTAAAAGTTAACAAATATGTGAATAACTGTCTCCCTTTCTCTGTAGTCTATTCAGCACATGTATTTTTTTATGCACATATTGAATTCTACCTGGTATCACACATACATTTTGTGAGGTGGCTGACTTGGCAGATACAAACTGTAAGAAAAGATCACTCCTACTAAACGCTGTTGGAACTGAAAATTCAACATATGGGTCAGCTTTCTAGTTGAACAACATAAATTGATGTTCAGGAAAATGAGTATTTTTAGATCTGTGGATGATATATATTTCATGGTGAATTTCAATTGGCTTACATAATGCTACTTTTTAATGTCTCTCTGTGTCTGTGTATCTATCTATCTATCTATCTATCTCTCTCTATATATATATGTATTCACTCTCCAGATTTTTCAAAATATGAAATGTATTTGTCTTATTTTACACTCCCTAAATTCATTCATATTTATGTATGTGGATTTATAATCAACTTTTCACAAGTTTATTCTCAGAAATATTCATCCACCTGAAATACATATTCGTTTCCAGTACTGAAAACTAACTTCAGGGGATCATATGATGGCAGCGAAAGGAGTGCATCAACCCCATATACAGCATCACTGTGCAAGAGAATGACGAATTTCCAGCAAAATTTGGGTGATCCAAAACCTAGTGGAAGTATTTCCATCTCATGAGGATTAGCTACTGGGCTCAAACGTGAGTGATTTGTCTGCATGGAGCGTCATGCTGCTTATTCAGCAAATCGCCCTGCGGCTAGAGTCTGTGGCGCATGCTGGCAAACAATGAGATAGCAACACAAATATTCAGTGGTGCGGATTCTGTGGGCTCCTGCCAGCTGTACAATCACTGTGCTCATTGCTGAATTCTGGGTTTGAGACCGGGGAAGGACGCGGTCCAATTCGGTTTTCCACACCAGTCAGACCACAGAGGAAGCCAGGGGCCACCATCTTGGAGAGCTGACGTCACCATTCCTGTTTTCAACTCATAGCAGCTCATTCAGCTATAGAACAGGTAATCTCAGGCTGCCATTCGCCTGTGTCTCGGAGACAAATTACTCAGGCCTGTTTCTATCAGAACATACACCAAGCCCAGAGCGGCCGAATTCTGGCTCCTGGAACTGATCAGGCCCAGGGCTAAAGAACCCGCGGAATCTCCTTCTCGGTCTAGGTCTTGCTGAATACTGTGGAGGTAAATACCTACCGAGCCTTCATAGGCAGTGGCAACAGGATTGAGACGGGGCTTGTGAGGGCTGGTCAGGACTCACCCATTGCTTTGGTCATCCGGCAAAGGGAACGAAATGCTGCCATTCGCATGGGATACCAACATGTTAGAGATCTGATGTCATCACAAAGTGGTGGAGGAGATAACTTCATCGATACCAGCGGTGACAGAAACAGTTGGTCTCCTGGTAAAAAAAGTTAATCACAAACACCCGAGTCTCTCTCACTTTGTCTTCAAACCAGAGGGGCAGAGCAGAGCCGCCGCCCATGCCCGGCACAGGCCCAGCGACCTGCAGGCGTGGTAGTCATGTCATCCCAATTGGAGTAGTGACAGAGCAGAGGTGCCGCCCGTGCCCGGAACAGGCCCATCAACCAGCAGGCGTGGTAGTCACGTCACCCCAATTGGAGTAGGGGCGGAGCAGAGCCACCGGCTATGCCCAGAACAGGCCCAACGACCCGCTGGTGTGGTAGACACGGCACCCCTATTGGAGTAGTGGCAAAGCAGAGCCTTCTCCCGCGCCCAGTAGAAGCCCAGCGGCCAACCAGCGTGGTTGTTAGGTCACCCCAATAGGAATAGGGGCAGAGCAGAGCCACTGCCCAAAACAAAACAGTTTCAACAAGCAGAGAGAAATGCAAGCAGTATGAAAAAACAAGGAAAGAAAGGTCCACAAGCAATGCAGGTCAACACAACTTTAGAAGAGGTAATAGCTGCATCAGATGGAATGTCAGATAAAGAATTCAGGATACTCATGCTTTAGATGATCTGGAGTCTCAAGGAAGACATTAGACAACAAAATCAGACAATTAAAGATCACTTCGACAATGAATTACATAAACAAATCCAATAAGCAAAAGATCAACTATATAGGGAGATAGAGGTTGTAAAAACAAACAAACAGAAATCCTAGAATTGCAGGAAGGAATAATCCAACTTAAAAACTCAATTGAGAATACTACCAGGAGAGTAGAACACTTAGAACATAGAACATCAGACAATGAAGACAAAGTATTTCAACTTGAAAAGAACATAGACCACTCAGCAAGACTGTTAAGAAACCACGAGCAGAATATCCAAGAAATATGGGATAACATAAAGAGGCCAAACTTAACAGTCATTGGGATACACGAAGGCATAGAGGTCCAAACCAAAGGAATGAGCAACCTATTCAATGAAATAATACGAGAAAACTTCCCAGACTTGATAAATAAAACAGAATCCCAAGTTCTAGAAGCCTACAGAACGCCGAATGTGCAAAATCATAAGAGAGCCACAACTAGACACATTATAATGAAGATGCCCAACAAACAGAAAAAGGAGAGAATTTTAAAAGCTACAAGAGAAAGGAAGCAGATTACGTTTAAGGGAAAACCAATCAGGATAACAGCTGATCTTTCAACACAGACTCTGAAAGCTAGAAGATCCTGGAATAACATATTTCAAACACTGAAAGAAAATGGGTTCCAACCAAGAATTGTGTATCTAGCGAAATTAAGCTTCAGTATGGAAGATGAAATTAAAACCTTCCTCGATAAACAAAAGTGAAAAGAATTTGCAGCTAGAAAACCATCTCTTCAAAACATCCTCGGCAAAACATTGCAGGAAGAGGAAATGGAAAATAACAATGAAAACCAACAGTGGGAGGTAGGACATTAAAGGGGGGAAAATAATCAAAGAGGAAAACAAACCATGTTTAGTAACATAAATAAACAAATATGGCTGGAAGAACAACCCATATCTCAATAATAATCCTAAATGTTAATGGCTTAAACTCACCAATGAAGACACACTGGCTAGTAGAATTGAACAAAAAACAAGACCCAACAATATGCTGCCTACAGGAGATGCATTTGATAGGAAAATGCATACATAGACTGACGGTGAAAGTTTGGGAAAAATCATATCACTCATATGGACTTCGGAAACAAGCAGGAGAGTCCATACTCATATCAAATAAAATAGATTTTGAGCCAAAGTTAATCAAAAGGGATAAAGAGAGACACTAGATACTGCTCAAGGGAACCATACACCAACAAGAGACAGCAATCATTAATATATATGCCCCAAACAATGGTGCAGCTATGTTCATCAAACAAACTCTTCTCAAGTTCAAGAGTCTAATACACCACAATACAGTAATCATGGGAGACATGAAAACACCTCTCTCACCACTGGACAGATCTTCCAAACAAGGAATAAGGATTAAGGAAACTATAGAACTCAATAACACAATTAATAACCTAGACTTATTTGAGATATGTAGAATATAACACCCAACATCAAACAGTTACCTTTTTTCTCAGCAGCACATGTATCCTTCTAAAAAATGATCATATATTATGTCACAGGGCAACTCTTAGACAATATAAAGGAGTACAGATACTACCATGCATATTATCTGATCATAATGGAATGAAACTAAAAATCAATGATAAAAGAAGGAAGGAAAAATCATGCATCACTTGGAGAATGAACAATAGGTTACTGAGTGATCAATGGGTTATAGAAGACATCAAGGAGGAAATTTAAAAATTCTTAGAGATAAATGAAAACACAGACACAACATATCGGAATCTATGGGACACATTGAAAGCAGTTCTAACAGGAAAATTCATTGCTTGGAGTTCATTCCTTAAAAAAAGAAACAACCAACAAATAAATGATCTCATACTTCATCTCAAAATCCTAGAAAAAGAAGACGAAAGAAACAGCAAAAGAAGTAGAAGGCAAGAAATAATTAAAATCAAAGCTGAAATTAATGAAATTGAAACAAAAGAAACAATTGAAAAAACTTGACAAAAGTAGAAGTTGGTTCTTTGAAAAAATAAATAAAATTGACAGAACCTTAGCCATGCTATGAAAGAGAAGAAGAGAGAACTCAAATTACTAGCATAAGGGATTAAAAAAGAAAATATCACAACAGATATTTCTGAAATACAGAAGATAATCAGAAATTATTTTGAATCCTTATACTCCAAACAAATAGAAGACAGTGAAGGCATCGATAAATTTCTTAAGTCATATGATCTGCCCATATTGAGTCAGGAGGATATAGACAACATAAACAGACCAATATCAATTGAGGAAATAGAAGAAACCATCAATCCACTACCAACTTAGAAAAGCCCAGGACCGTATGGGTATACAGAAGAGTTTAACAAAACCTTTAAAGAGGAACAAATACCAATATTGTTCAAGGTGTTTCAGGAAATTGAAAAAGAGGGAGATCTTCCAAATTCATTCTACGAGGCCAAGATCACCCTGATTCTTACACCAGACAAAGACACTTCAAAGAAAGAAAACTACAGACCAATATCTCTAATGAACCTACATGAAAAAATCCTCAATAAAATTCTGGCGAATTGGATACAAATACATATCAAAAAAATTGTGAATCCTGATCAAGTAGGATTCATCCGTGTGATGCAAGGCTGGTTCAATATACGAAAATCAATAAATGTTATTCACCACATCAATAGACTTAAAAATAAGAACCATATGATCATCTCGGTAGATGCAAAAAAAAAGCATTCAATAAAGTACAGCATTCTGTTATGTTCAACAATCTAGAAAAACTAGTGATAAGAGGAACATACCTCAATATTGTAAAAGCAATCTATGCTAAGCCTCAGGCTAGCATCATTCTGAATGGAGAAAAATTGAAGGTATTCTCTCTAAAATCTGGAACAAGACAGGGATGCCCTCTCTCACCACTTCTGTTCAACATTGTTCTCGAAACACTAGCCAGAGCATTTAGACAGACGAAAGAAATAAAAGGCGTAAAAATTGGAAAAGAAGAACTTAAATTATCAGATCACATGATTCTATGTCTACCAGTCCCAAAAGGGTCTACAAAGAAACTAATAGAGCTAATAAATGAATTCAGCAAAGTGGCAGGATATAAAATCAACATGCATAAATCAAAGGCATTCCTGCATATCAGCGACAAATCCTCTGAAATAGAAATGAGGACAACCACTCCATACACAATATCCTAAAAAAAATAATAATAATTAGGAATCAACCTAACAAAAGATGTGAAAGTCTTATACAATGAAAACTACAGAACCCTAAAGAGAGAAATAGAAGAAGATCTTAGAAGATGTAAAAATATATCCTGTTCATGGATAGGCAGAACTAATATCATCAAAATGGTGATATTACCAAAAGTTCTCAATAGGTTTAATGCAATGCCAATCAAAATCCAAACGGAATTTTTTCTAGAAATAGAGAAAGCAATCATGAAATTCATATGGAAAAATAAAAGACACAGAATAACAAAAACAACACTAAGCAGGAAGTGTGAATCAGGCGGCATAGCGATACCAGACTTCAAACTATACTACAGAAAAATAGTAACAAAAATACCATGGTACTGGTACCAAAACAGGCGGGTGGACCAATGGTTCAGAATAGAGGACACAGAAACCAAGCCAGGAAACTACAACTATCTTATATTTGATGGAGGGGCTAAAAGCATGCAATGAAGGAAAACAGCATCTGCAAAAAATGGTGCTGGGAAAACTTGGAATCCATATGTAAAAAAATGAAACTGAATCCCTTTCTCTCGCCATGCACAAAAGTTAACTCAAAATGGATCAAGGAGCTTGATATCAAATCAGAGACATGGCGTCTGATAGAAGAAAAAGTTGGCTACGATTTACATACTGTGGGGTCGGGCTCCAAATTCCTGAATAGGACACCCATAGCACAAGAGTTAATAACTAGAATCAACAAATATATCAAACTAAAAAGTTTTTTATCAGCAAAAGGAACAATAAGAGAGGTAAATAGGGAGCCTAAATCCTGGGAACAAATCTTTACTCCTCACACTTCAGATAGAGCCCTAATATTCAGAGTATACAAAGAACTAAAAAAAAATAGACAATAAGATAACAAATAACCCAATAAACAAATGGGCCAAGAACCAGAACAGACACTTCTCAGAGAAGTACATACAATCAAAAAACAAGTACATGAAAAAATGCTCACCATCCCCAGCAGTCAGAGAAATGCAAATCAAAACCACCCTAAGATACCATCTCATTCCAGTAAGATTGGCAGCCATTATGAAGTCAAACAACAACAAGTGCTGGTGAGGATGTGGAGAAACAGGTACACTTGTACATTATTGGAGGCACTGCTAATTGGTTGAGCCAATTTGGAAAGCATTATGGAGATTTCTTGGAAAGCTGTGAATGGAGCTACCATTTGACCCAGCTATTCCTCTTCTCGGTCTATTCCCTAAAGACCCTAAAAGAGCATGCTACAGGGACACTGCTACATTGATGTTCATAGCAGCACAATTCACAATAGCAAGACTGTGGAACCAACCTAGATGCTGTTCAATAGGAGAATGGATAAAAAAATGTGGCACTTATACACAATGGAGTATTACTCTGCTTTAAAAAATGACAAAACCATAGAATTTGCAGGAAAATAGATGGCATTAGAGCAGATTATGCAAAGTGAAGCTAGCCAATCCCTAAAAAACAAATGCCAAATGCCTTCTTTGATAAAAGGAGAGTAACTACGAACAGAGTAGGGATGAAGAGCATGAGAAGATAATTAATATTAAATAGAAATGAGAGGTGGGAGAGAAAGGGAGAGAGAAGGGAAATTGCATGGAAATGGAAGTAGACCCTCAGGGTTATACAAAATTACATAAAAGAGGATGTGAGGGGAAAGGGAAAAATAATACAAAAGGGAGAAATTTATTACATTAGAGGGGGTAGAGAGAGGAGAGGGGAAGAGAGCGGAGGGGAGGAGGGATAGTAGAGGATAGGAAAGGCACCAGAATACAATAGACACTAGTATGGCAATGTGTCAATCAATTGATGTGTAACTGATGTGATTCTGCAATCTGTATACGGGGTAAAAATGGGAGTTCATAACCCACTTGAATCAAAGTGTGAAATATGATATATCAAGAAATAAATAATGTTTAGAACAACCATAAAAAATTAAAAAAAAAAAAGAAAACTAACTTCGGTGAATGAGTCACGCGAATCCTAATATTTCTACAGTAACTTACCAAGTTTAACATCAATGCAAGTAGATTCCAATGGGACATGATGTGTATTTTTACATTAATTTTTATTCAAAACTGGTACATTACAATTTCATCAGTTTATGCACATCATTGGATATATATTTCATAAACAATTTAGCAAATTTATAGGCATTTGTTTCACTTTCAATCACTTCCTGCTTCAAAACACATGTATTCTTCCATATTTCTTGACTGGTCTTTGCATGAGAATTCTTTCCGAACACATTATTTTCGATTTCCATAATCACTTTTGAAGCAAACTTCACACACTCTTCATGATAAATCAAAACACTAATATTACCATTAGATGTATAACTGGTTGGAATGAATGAATATATATCAATATAAGATTTATTGTATATTTTCAGATATCAATTCAATCCATTATTTAAAGTTGGAACCAGTTATATTATTTATTCACAGTATGGTGTATTCATGCTTAATCTCTATATTCATGGACACAGGGTACACCTCTTTGTACCCCCAATACAAATTTTACGTCTTCAGTATATTGCTCCCAGAAATGGTGGTAGAAATACTCATGTCACCTGATCTACATATAGATTTTATCACAGTAATATTCTGGACAAAAAATGTAAAGGTCACACTTATGATTGTACCAAAGACTAAATTGAAAGCGATCATGGATTACTAAAAACATCCTTGTCCAGGTTGCCTAATGCTCTCAAATGTCAATCCTATTGGTTACTACATATTTGTTTCTTCCTAAGATTATATATTCAAACTCAACCCTGGTGAAAATGTCTACTCCTATCACTCACTTAATACTTTGCCTGATTTCATAATGTCTCTATTGATATCTGCTTTTCTACATATTTTCCCAATTTCATCATAGTGACTGACTCTTCATATGTGCTGACATTTACATTCACTCTCTATCCGAAACCCTATAGCTAAAGAATTTTTAGTCCCAATCCTACACTCACTCTTCTTCCTAAACCTACCAACTATCTTCCTAATTCTACTGACTATCCCTTTGGATTGGATGTTCTCTTCTACATTCAAACATCCAAGGTACAAGGTCCTATGCCATTGTATATCAAATTGTCTGAGACATCGTTGCAGAATATAATTAAAAACTAAGTATCCCAATTAAGGGCCCAATGCCCTTCTGGGCTTCAAATCATACCTAGATTTTTCTTTTCATACTTATATTTCACCTCGATATTCTTGTAAATATCGCAGGTTCCCAATATCATTATTTATCACACAGAATGATTGCTAACCCAAATCGAACCTGTTATTAAGCCGAAACATACACTGTTTCCTCAATCTCATTTTACAGAAGAGCAGGGATAGAGTCGTTCTTACAATACAGGAAAGTAGGGGACATTCCACCTGCTGAGAACCTCAAAGGTCCATTCAGAAATGATACCTGGAGAAGATGTAGGCAGCTATGAAGGACCTGAGAGAGCAAAAGTCAACTTCCATGGTAAACAACCTGGTCAGGATGAAGGGATGTGTCTGAATCAGCCTCTCTCTTTTTATTGTAGAGAAGATGGACCAAACCAGGCCTGTGTGGAGAGCTGCTGCTGGGTGCCTATGGTTGACATACCATTCTACCTTGTGAAAGTGTCACAGGAAGTAGGGGCAGCCTCCATCTCATGGGACACTTGGAAGCAACTGTTAGGACAAAGTGGTTGCCAAGGCAGTGACCTCATTCAGTTCCAAAGAAAGTGATATACCTCATTTCCTTGGTGATGGAACTCTCTGAACTTTGTATCCAAGAATCCAGGCACCCCGAGGCAGCCCCAGTCCCAGTGGACTTACTTGTTTGGATTTACCAAGGACAGAGTCAGTCTTTCTTGGTACCTACCGATGTGAGGATGGCCAAATGCCAGGAGAGCTCTGAAGAGGGACCTTTCCAGAAGAAGCAGGTAGTGGCTCACCCCTTTTTCTTGACAACTTCACAGAGTTGGCCAAGGAAACCAGATCTGAGAGAGGTCAGGACATGTTCTGAGAATAGGTAGGAAAGTTGGTTTGTTTGGTTTGGAGTGGATTGTTTTTAGTAAGTCGTTTGACCAGGCGAGTGTTTCTATGTCTGTGTATCCCACTGTGTCCATTGTTGTAGACATTAGAAAAGAGAAAGCATTAATGGATTCGTCCAGTCTACTATAAATCTTCCCATAATTCATCCTGCCCAATTTATGAATGGACTGCAGCTTGTCTTATCGAGAGGCAACACATTCTATCTTCCTAAGTTCCTGTTTTCTTCCTGAATTCTGGCCACTCTCCAGAATAGGCTCATGGTTTTGTGTCCAAGATATGCACCACTACAAGCTCTGTGACATGGCCATGTACTGGATAGCGGAAGAGAATGGCCAGCCTTTCAGAAAACTCAGATATCAGTGTGAACAGAAATGTCTCAGTGGAAAAACCCCGCTTTGGGCCTTTTGCTTACCTATTGTTCTGTTGCACTGAATGTCAGGAAAGACTTGGTCTCAGGCCACCCCTTTGTGAAGCCTGAAGAAAGAGTTTTCAAATGGAAATGAATGGGCATCACCTGTGGCTCTTTGCTTAATTGCTTTGGAAAGGGATGTGGCTGAATTAGCCTCTTGGCCTGTGTGTGGCTGTGTCTTACATTCTCAGCACCTGATGGATCTAAAGAATGATCCCATGTGTGCATCAAAAACCATAATGGCAAAAAGATCAGTCATTGTGGATGAAGTCTCTTGCCTTCCTCTGTTAGGTTCCTGACCTCTGTCAAGTGAGAAAATGGATTCTTTGGGTCAAAAGAGTTCCTCAAAGCCCTGCAGAGGTGCTTGGGGTTTCGCATGACTCCAAATCACAAAGAATCTATATCTGAAAATTAGTAGGCCTCAAATTGGAGAAACAGAGCATTATTAATGACAGGCTTATTTGATCACTCCTGGTTCACAGGAAGGGTGTCCAGGCCACCCTGACTTTAGGCAAATGAGGGGCAAGTGAGCTTATTTTGGACACTTTCTTGGGCTTCGCCCCTCATGAAAATCTTCAGCCAGACATTATGATGAATGACAATATGTAAGAAGATGAGGGCCATGTGGGAGTCTTTTCGTTTTAATTTTGGTCATTTGTGTGGCGGTTGGAAGAAATGACTGGGTCCACCTGGGCTTGAACTCTGGTGTGATTCCCCTTAGAGACTGAGTTGTGGAACTGACCTTAGAGAAGTATTGCATTGAATTTTGTTGGGATTTTAGGAGGCCACGCATAAGAGTCACCCTTGGAACTGAGATCTAGGCCCAGGGTTGCTTTCCACAGATTTTTCAATTTCTGAAAGAAGTGACCTCACCTCACTTCCTTGGTGATGGAACTCTCTGATCTTGGGATCCAGGAATTCAGGCAAAAGCCAGGGCCAGTTCCAGTCCGAGTGGTCTCATTTGTTTGGATTTACCAAGGACAGAGTCAGTCTTTCTTGGTACCTACTCATGTGAGGATGGCCAAATGGCAGGAAATCTCTGAAGAGGGGCCTTTCCTGAGAAAACAGGTAGTGGCTCACAGCTGGTTCCTGACAATTAAATAGAGTTGGCCATGGAGTCCAAATCTGAGACAGGAGTGGCCATTTCGGGGGAACATAGTATGGCCCATAAGTCAGAGGACACTCAAGATAGTCAAAGACCTACTTGGCATAAGGAGGTGCCTTTGTAGGTTTGGTTGTGGTTTTGTGGTTTTGTCTCATGTTCTGAAAATAGGCAGGGAAGTCGGTTTGTTTGGTTTGGAGTGAACTGTTTCTAGTAAGTCGTTTGGCAAGGCGAGTGTTTCTATGTCTGTGTATCCCACTGTTATCTATGGTTGTAGACATTAGAAAAGATATTGGATCAATGAATATGTCCTGTTTAGTAGAAAGCTTCCCAGAATTCATCCTGCACAATTTATGAATGGACTGTGGCTTGCCTTATCAATTGGCTACACCTGCTATCTTCCTAAGTTCCACTTTTCTTCCTGAATTCTGGCCACTCTCTAGAATAGGCTCATTGTTTTTTGTGCAAGGTATATACCACCTCCAAGCTCTGTGACATGGCCATGTACTGGGTAGCTGAAGGGAATGGCGAGCATCACAGAAAACTCAGAAATCACTATGACCATTAAAGACTCAGTGGAGAAACCCTGCTTTGGGCCTTTTGGTTACCTATTGTTCTGTTGCCCTAAATGTCAGGAAGGTCTTTGCCTTAGGCCACCCCTTTGTGAAGCCTGAAGAAAACAGTTTTCAAATGGAAATGAATGGGCATCACCTGTGGCTCTTTGCTTAATTGCTTTGAAAAAGATGTGTCTCATTCAGACCATTGGCCCTGTGTGAGGCTGTTGCTTAGTTTCTCATCACCTGATGGATCTAAAGAAAGATTCCATGTGTACATCCAAAACCAAAGTGGCAAAAAGAGCAGTCATTGTGGATGAAGTCTCTCGTCTTCCTCTGTAAGGTTCGTGACCTCCATCAAGTGAGAATAGGGATCCTTTGTCTCAAATGAGTTCCTCAAAGCCCTGCAGATTCTATCCCATAGGTGCTTGGGTTTTATCATGAATCCAGTTCACATAAAGAATCTAAAACCCACAGTCAGTAGTCCTCAAATTGGAGAAGTGGAGCAGTATTAATGGCAGACCTATTTGATCACATCTTGTTCACAGGAAGTGTGTACAGCCACCCTCAGTTTAGTCAAATTAAGGGGCAAGGGAGCTTATTTTTGACACTGGCTTGGGCGGAGCCCTTTATGGAAACCTCCAGCGAGAAGTTATGATGAGTGTCTATATGGAAGAAAATGTGGGTCATGTGGGAGTGTTTTGGTTTTAATTGTGGTCATTTGGGTGGTGGTTGGAAGTGACGACTGGGTCCACCTGGGCTTGAACTCTGGTGTGATTCCCCTTAGATACTGAGTTGAGGTACTGACCTCAGAGAAGTATTGCCATGAATTGAGTTGGGATTTTAGGAGGCCACGCATGAGATTTGCCCTTGGAAACTGAGATCTAGGCCCAGGTTGGCTTTGCACAGAGCACTTGGAATCTCAGCCAGGGTATCACATAATTTTATTCTGAAAGACTTGGCAGCCATAGTTGAGAGTCAAAACACACATGGACCTCACATTGTAGACCTCAATGTGCCTAGCATCATGTGATCATTGGCCACTCTTTAGGAAGCCATGCTTATGAGAGTTCTCCAGAGCTTTCATTGAAATGAGCATCCTCACCATTTAATGGTTGCTGAATGAAGTGAAACCCACAGTGCCTTCAACTTCATCCTTGAAAAATGGCTAGATAAATACCGTGAAATTTTTTTAAATTTCCATGACCAGGTGGCACTGGAGAACCTTTGGATATCCTGTTGCTGACTATGAGTATACCAGACAGTGCCTGATGGACTGGGTTTCCAGAAAATGGTGTAGAGCAGAGA